>NW_020665184.1:2801537-2812036 GCF_002925995.2 Terrapene triunguis | reverse complement strand
CCCGTCGTGCCGGGCGCCGCCCAGACCCCGGCTGAGATCAGGGCCCCATCGCGCCAGACTCTGTACGGACACAGTGAGAGACAGTCTACATAGACAAGTGTGGGGACAGGAACCGGAGACGGTAAACATGCCAAGGTCACACAGCGGGGCAGTGCAGAGCTGGGGACAGAACCTAGGAGTCCTGGCTCCCAGGCCCCCCCTGCTCTAAGCATTGGACCCAGGGCCGGCTCCAGGCACCAGCTGCGCAAGCTGGTGCTTGGGGCGACAGACTGTTGGAGGCGGCGTTCTGCCCAATCCTAGGGCGGCACGGCCGCTTTTTGTTGTTGTTGAGAACCAGAGCGCCCTGCAGGGCCGTCCTCGACCGGAGCGGAGCCCTCGTGGCAGGCGGCAGGAGGTGGCGCAGCGGGAGGGGCCGCGTGGCAGCGCCCCTGCTGTAGCCCTGCCGCCCCCTTCTCTCCCTCTCCCGCCCGCTCCCCCCCCCTGCCCGCCCTGGTTTTTTCGTTGTTTTTTTTTTTGCTTGGGGCAGCCAAAAAGCCAGAGCCGGCCCTGATTGGACCCCACTCCCCTCCCAGAGCCAGGGAGAGAACCCAGGAGTCCTGGCTCCCCCTCCAGTGCCCCACCAACTAGGCCCCCTTCCTACCAAGCAGGTGCATAGGAGGAAATCGATTTCCCTCCCAGCAAAGAGGGGGCCTCCGGTCAGACTTGCCAGGGAACAAGGAATTTGAGGGTCAGAAGCTGGGAAAAGGGGGTGACAGGAAAGGGCCAGGCCTGGCCAGGTTGGGGGCTGGGTCCCCGCTGGCTGTAGGTTGGCTCATTCCCCGCTCTCCCCATAGCTGGCGTTGGCTGCTGGGCCTCTAGTGAGCCGGGGCCGCCAGCCACTGGAGGGGATGGCTGAGCGGGCTCATGCCCAGGTGCCCTGCACCTCCTGCGGGGAGGGGGAGGCGTTGTAGGTGGGTCTGTGGGTTTCCGGGTCTAGTGACGCTCACGAGCTTTTCTTCCTTCTGGCTGAGCCCAGCGGGGGCAGTACCTGAGCACAGGCAGGGGGGAACGCGCCTGCAGGATCAGGCCCAGCGCCTGCCCTCCCAGCGGCTCAGCCCAGGCCCCGGAGGGGCCAGGAGACCCTGGCACTCCCGAGCAGGCGCCGCAAAGGGGACAGGAAGAGCTGCTCTGCAGGGGAGGGGCAGGTGTGTCTGAGGGCCCCGATCCTCTGGGGAATAGCGGGGCCTGTGCCACTGCCTGGGGGGGCGCTGCTGGCGAGAGCGGGAACCAAGCACACATGGGTTCTAGTGACAGCACTGAGAGCTCTCTGTTCTGGGCACAGAACCCAGGAGTCCTGGCTCCCACCCCTCCTCCACAACCACCCCACACCCCGCCCCATCTCCTCTCAGGGCTGGGCACAGAACCCAGGAGTCCTGGCTTCCACCCCACACCCCACCCCATCTCCTCTCAGGGCTGGGCATAGAACCCAGGAGTCCTGGCTCCCAGGCCCCATCCTGCTCTAAGCCGACTCCCTCCCGGACCTAAGCCCAGGGTGCAGGTGTCCTGTAACCACTAGATCCCACAGCCTCTCTAGACCAGTCGCCCGAGAGCCAGGCCTTCGGAACCTGTGTCAAAAGTCTCTGCCCAGCCCTGCCTGCCCCGCATCACGACCTGAGCGGAACCAAAGCCTCATTCCCTGGCCGAGCTGGGGAGGAGGGGAAACACTTTTGTTCCTTTAGCTCTGCCCCACCTCCAATTTCCTCTCCCCCCGCTTACCCCACGGTATTTCTCTGTGCACCATTTCCCCGGAAGTTTTTAAGGCCAGTTGTCCCAGGTGAGGTGGGTCCTGGCTGCCGGCTCCCTGTCAGAACCTGCTCTTAACGGTCAGGTGGAACCAGAACCGTTCCCATCCCTGCGCGGCCCCCTCCACTGATCTGTGCGCTGAGCCCACTTCCACTTCCCTGACATCACCCTTCCCGTGAGACCTCGCCACAACCCAGCAGCCGCTTCTGCTTTTCTGCAAACTGCTCATCCCCCACCACTGCCGCCCTGGCCTGACGCCGAGACACTGGGGGGGGTGGGGGTGGAGGGGAGAGCTCAGCTAGGTAACATTGACTTCGATTGGAGGCTCTGTGGGGCAGGGACCCCCGCTCTGTTCTTGGTGTGGGTCCCGGCCCATGGCTGGGCTCCCAGGTGCTACCGTAATACACCTAATAAATAACGTACAGCACCCAGCACAATGGGGCCTGGGCCATGGCTGGGGCTCCTGGGTGCTACCGTAATACACCTAATAAATACCACTAATAAAATAACCCAGGATAATTTGCAAGAAAAGCAGTCGCAGAACCAAACAATGGGGGAAAGGGGCCACGAGACGTATGGGAGCTGCACTGGGGGGGTCAGTTTCCCTTGGCGTCCCAGCTTGGGGCGGCCGGTAAGTGACAATCTGCAGGAAGCTGAAATGCGCTGAGGGCACCAGGAAGGAAAGCGCCAGGGGCTGCGCGCGTGACCAAGGGAACGGTGGGTGCCTCTGCAACGCGGCTCAGCAGCAGCATGTGGCCCGCGGCGCCACGAACCGACCCTAGTCTCTGATCAGGCCTCACTCAGCCGGGCTGGGCAATAGCATTGGACATGAGCCAGGAAGCGAAAAATTCCCATGTCGCTGGTTCCCCAAGCCGGAGCCCGGCCCTCCAGGGGTGGGGGGAGGTGTTTCGCTGGCCCCACCCTTTGCAGATGCTGCCGCGTAGGGTGACCAGACAGCAAGTGTGAAAAATCGGGACCGGGGGCTGGGGGTAATAGGAGCCTATATAAGTAAAAGACCCAAAAGTCAGGACTGTCCCTATAAAATCAGGACATCTGGTCACCCTACTGCCGCGTGTTTTCTGTGGGGCCTCGACAGGATCAGTCCTTCCTCCCCGTCGCTCTCCCGCCTTTGGTGACCTACCGGGGCTCTGAGCCCGGCCCCAGATCGCAGCGAAATGACCCATGTGGCTCTGTACTTTGAGCACAACCCTCCTTGAGGGGGCGCAGCCAGTTGCGTGGCAGGAGTTGTGCCTGACGCACCACTGGGTTGGGTTTCACTTGCCACCATCCGCTGAAGCACCACAGAGCAGCGCTGGGCCACCAGGCGGGGTGGGCTGGTGCCCTGAGGCGGTCCAGAAACTCCTGTCCAGAAGCCTGGCCTCTGACTCTCGCTCACATGCTCAGGCTCAAACGGATCATTAGATCTGGGGCAGAAATTTCCCCCAGCTCAGTGATCTGGGGGAGCGAGGGGGGGTGTTCGCCTTCCTCTGCAGCGCGAGGCACCTGCTGTGGTCACCTGGGCACATTCCCTGCCTGGGCACTGCTGGACTGTCTCCTGAGGGCTGTAACTGGGTGCAATGTAACATCCCGTGACACACAGGTGCAGAGCTAATGGTTCCTTCTGGCCTTAAACTCTGACACTAGCACAGAGGAGCCCACACAGCGGGGATCAGTTGACGTGATCTGGATCTGAAATGGAGCCGTGAACTTTCCCCCTACACAATGCAACTTTCCGAAGAGTTTCACAATGACACAGGTCGAAAACTAAACATCTTCTTGTAAAGGTGTCTTATTGGCCCGATAAGCGCATGTTATCTGTCAAAGTCCACGTCCCGTGTCCTCCTGCTGGGGGGTCACACGCCGAGCGGCCTTGACGTTATAGCTTAGACACTACCCCAGAATGTGGTTTCAGTATGAAACCGTCCAACCCGCTCTGAGGCCTGGTGACGTTCTGTAGCTGGGGTTTATCTACCCAACGGGACGTGCACCACCGTGGATTCCCTTTCAGGACCGGCATGTGGTACGCGTTAGACTATTGGATTCCAATCTACTTTGGCTGCTGCCTTGCTGGTTCGTTGGCGGCATTGTTTAGTTTCGTGCTGTCAGTGGCGGATTCTATTTCTATTTACGAATATCAGAACAGCCATACTGGGTCAGACCAAAGGTCCATCCAGCCCAGTGTCCTGTCTTCCGACAGTGGCCAATGCCAGGTGCCCCAGAGGGAATGAACAGAACAGGGAATCATCAAGTGATCCATCCCCTGTCGCCCAGTCCCAGCTTCTGGCTGGCTAATTAACCTTTGGTCATCAGACTGTCCAAGCTCTGTGGCCACAGCCTCTGGGCCCCTGGCAGTGGTTAGCGTATTTACCCTTGTCAGGTGGGTCGGAGCCATTCCCATTTCACAGAGAGAAGCTCCCACCAGCCCTCTGAGCTCAGAGACTCTCTCAGAGCCTGGATGAGTTTTATGGCCTTTCAGTGGGATTACACAGGCCAAGATAAGGGCAATTGCAGCTCATGCTTCCTGGCAGAGCAAGGGAGGGACTGGGGCACGGCTGGCGGGACCAACTTCCCCTTTCCTCCCCTCCCTCCTTGCAGGTTGGCACAGTGGGCCGAGGCCACGCCAGGTCCTTTCCCTCTCTGCCCTTCCTCTCAAGTATCAGGCATTGGCCACTGTTGGAGGCGAGGGGCAGAAGGCAGCTAGGAACCGTGAGTGCAGGCTCAGCCAGGCTGGCAGGCAAGGTATTTCCAGTGGTTCTGTTACACAAGGCCCTGGCCAGACCTTGTCTGCAATGCTGGGTGCGTGTTGCAGAGAGAGGAACTCAGACCCCCGGGAGGGAGAGAAGCTAAGGGCCAACGCTGGCACCTTCCTCTGCAGGGCCTCGGAGCGGCTGACGCTGGTTTCCAGCTGGTTTATCCAGGAGAAGATTAAGCTCACAGTTGAGAGGAAAAGTCTGACCGAGCTCCGTCATGCTAACTGGGGCTACAGATTTAACGTCCTATTGTGAGCGCCACCGCGGGAAAGTGACTAAAAGTCCCTGAAGCGTCACGTTGACCTAGAGCAACGAACGCCGTCGCCGATGGGAAACGGTGCCACCGGGAGACACGGTCAGGCGCAAGCCAAAGGCCTCCTGCGGTAACTCAGGGACTGTGTTAAAACCAGGCCTGGGAAACGAGGGCAGCACGGGGCCAGAATTGGTGGGCTGGAAATGAGGCCTAAGGGATGGACAAAGCTATGGGCGGACGGGCTGTGCTGCCCCTGGCCCGGCTGGGGGGCCTCACCATTGGACCTTTGTTGTCCCGATCCCAAGAGCTGGCCTGAGCAGAGCAGGCCAGAGCGGGCGACCCAGAGGACAACCACCCCCTGGCATATGAGCCCTTCCCTCGCCCCTCGGGTGGCCATTTCCTTCCACACCTGCTAGCGCCTCTTTCCCACCGCTCGCCTTGTGCCTTTGGGTTGCTACGGGGCTGCTTTGATAGCGATTTTTGCAACACTGCGGTGAGCCCGCGACCACAGAAAGCACCACCCTAAGCAGCCTGACGCAGGTCTGTGTTTGCCAGATCTTGGTGCCAGGCCTGTGTTTATCCAGTAATGCAGTGATAAGGAAAAGTCAACTTCAAAGACAATAAATGCTGCTGTTCCTGTTTGTTCTTCCCCCTTCGGCGTGTTTGTCATCTAGGAACCACAGCAACACCTGCTCCAGCCCTGCTCAGCCCGTCCCTGTCCCCCAACCAGGCCAGTTATCACCGGCTTTAACACCACCCCAAAGCGTCCAAGAGCGGGGCTTGAACCCCCTCCCCGGCTGGGGGCCCAGGGCTGTTGTTCAAATGAAAACCTTACTGTGTTAACCACCCTCCCCCGCCCCTGCTTTTCCGTCTCTAATAAAAGGCTCCAAGGCTCTTTGCTGGGGCGCTGAGCAGAGTCTCTGGCTCCCAACCCCCCCAGGTTCATGGTGGCCGGTTCCAGGGTCGGGTTAACACCTCTGGCTCTTAGGGTCCATTTATTCCAGCCCAAATAATCCCCCAGCCCTGGACCCCACCCATTGGGACTGGACTAAAGGGCAGGTTTTGATCAGGAACGGTGATTAGCCAGGGCCAGGCCCGGGGCGTTTGCTCCCTCACTCAGGCGCTGTACTTCGACTTCAGATCTTTGCTCTCGCTCCACCACAAGCTACAGGCTGGACACGGGGATCTCGGGGTGAGATTGTCAGGCCTGGGCTATGCAGGAGCAGCGGGGTGGGGGGGAGAACTGCTGGGAGGAGGTGGCCCTGGTGCTCGGATGGGGAGATGGTGCTAAAGGACAGCGAGGGGAGACGGCCCCTGAGGGCAGCGTGAGGCTCAGGCTGTGCTCAAGGCCCCGCTTGCATCGCACAGACGCACGGCCCCTGTCACTCCCTGTCACAGAGCCCCAGCAAGACGCTGGTTCTAGTTCTGGGCCAGATACACGGGCCAAGCTTGTCCTTGGTGTGTCACTTCCGCAGCGATAAGCCCGGGATAACGGTGCTGCGCTCAGAGTTGTTACACTTGCGATAAAGGGACTTGCCTGGTAACAGGCTGCGCTGATTGCCCAGGGTGTTGGCTGCTCAGCAGCTGCTCCACACCCAGGAACCAGAGCAGTAAAAACCTTTCTAGAGCTCGGGAGTGCCCAGTCCCACACGCCAGCTTCCGCGGGCAGCTCTCCCTTTCCGGCTGGGACAGCAGGATTGCAGGGGGGTGAGATCGGTTCACGAGGGGAGCCATTAGCAGCAGAGGGGTCAGAGTGTAGGGGTAATAGACAGGAGTCGACCGTTGTGTTACTGCCCGGAAGGCAGGGTGACCAGACGGCAGGTGGGAAACATTGGGGGGGGGGGGGGGGGGATAGGAGCCTATATAAGAAAAAGACCCAAAATCGGGACTGTCCCCAGCTGATCACCCTACAGGAAGGCAGATATGGCAGACTGCTGAGAGCAGTGGGCTACCCCCAGTTCTGGGAGGGGCGTCGGGTCTAGTGGTTAGAGCGGGGGGGGGGGGTTGGGAGCCAGGACTCCTGGGTTCTATCCCAGCTCTGGGAGCTGAATGGGATCTAGTGGTCAGCGCACAGTCAGGGTTTCTATTACCTTGTGCCAATTCCTCCCCCGCTCCATGCCTCAGTTTCCCCTCTCTGTAAAAGGGATGGGGGGATTGTCCTGCCTCTGTGAAGTGCTTTGAACTCCATGGATGGAAAGCACCAGTGGCTCGTATCGTATCTATACTATACAGTCGCTAATGGCAGGTACTTACCAGGCCCCCACTCTGGTATCTGGGCATCCCCATTGCGCACTGGGGCCCCAAAGCGGCTCCGTGGCTCGCCCACAGTCCAACAGGGACTCGAACCCAGGGCCACCCCAGCGCTCTAAACAGTGCCTCTCTGCCCCCTCCCCTACTCTGGGATGACGGGAACAAAGGTGACAGCGGAAGCTGGAGCCAGGTGCTCTGAGGTGAGCGAAAGGGCGTGGGACAAAGAATGCAGGGATGGGGGAATCTGGTTAGAGCACATTTCGGCTGACGAATCACCTGAAAATGTGATTTCCCCAACACCCCCGGCCCCGGGAAGGGCCAGGGACCCCGCTTCTCCCTGCTGGCTGGGGAACCATCCCCCGGAAGGGCCAGGGACCCCGCTTCTCCCTGCTGGCTGGGGAACCGTCCCCCGGAAGGGCCAGGGGACCCCGCTTCTCCCTGCTGGCTGGGGAACCGTCCCCTGGAAGGGCCAGGGACCCCGCTTCTCCCTGCTGGCTGGGGAACCGTCCCCCGGAAGGGTCGGGGGCCCCCGCTTCTCCCTGCTGGCTGGGGAACCGTCCCCCGGAAGGGCCAGGGGACCCCGCTTCTCCCTGCTGGCTGGGGAACCGTCCCCCGGAAGGGCCAGGGGACCCCGCTTCTCCCTGCTGGCTGGGGAACCGTCCCCCGGAAGGGCCGGGGGGCCCCGCTTCTCCCTGCTGGATGGGGAACCGTCCCCCGGAAGGGCCAGGGACCCCGCTTCTCCCTGCTGGCTGGGGAACCGTCCCCCGGAAGGGCCGGGGGGCCCCGCTTCTCCCTGCTGGATGGGGAACCGTCCCCCGGAAGGGCCAGGGACCCCGCTTCTCCCTGCTGGCTGGGGAACCGTCCCCCGGAAGGGTCGGGGGACCCCGCTTCTCCCTGCTGGATGGGGAACCGTCCCCCGGAAGGGCCAGGGACCCCGCTTCTCCCTGCTGGATGGGGAACCGTCCCCCGGAAGGGTCGGGGGCCCCGTCTCTGGGGCTAGTTAAAGTCCTGCTAGGACAGGACGGGGGGGTCGTGTCAGTTACATTCAGCCCCATCACACCCAGCCGCAGGGAGCGGGATAGAGACCGGGCCCGATCCTGGACGCCCTGACAGGCGAGTGCAGCATTAGTAGGGTGACCGGCTGTCCCGCTATGATTGGGACCAGCCAGTATTAGGGGCTTTGGCTTCTATACGCAACTATTCCCGACCCCCCCCCCACAGAAAAAGTGTCCTGATTGTGCACCCCGGTTATCTGGTCACCCCGAGTGTTACGCCCACGAGTCAGCCCCAGCTCGGGCCATCGGGGGAGCAGGAATGTGGCCGGCAGCTAAAGCTCCCAGCCAGGCTTCAGCCTCGGCAACAGGATTTTCCAGTTTTCCGTGCAAATCCCCTGAACGCCCGGTCATGTCACCAATGTACCAGCTGGGGCTGTGGGGGTGGAAGGGCTGGGCTAGGACTCAGGAGACCAGAGTTCAGTTCCTACCCCAGGCTCCCTGTGTTGAGTCACTGCCATGCTCTGTGCCTCAGTTTCCCCACACCCCAGTGCAGTTAGACTGCCAGATCTTTGGGGCCGGGCTGGTCTCTCGCTCTGCGTCTGGGCAGCGCCTGGCACGACGGGGCCCTGATTTCAGCTGGTGACTACAGTAACAGACGCAATACTAAGCCCCTGTTTGAAGCTGGCCGGGGCCATGAGCCATTTGGAGGGAAGGAATCACAAGCAGTACCAAAAAACAGCCAGTCGGCAATTCACCCCAGCCCTCAGCGAGCCCAGCCTGGCCCGGGAGCCACTCGAACCCCATTGGGGAGTCCTGCCCCCAGCCCCTCCCCCTCCCTGAGACCCCCCAGGCCTTGCCTGGTCTCTGCAGACCCCCCACAGCGGGACTCTCCCGCTAAGCACCTCCCCATTCAGAATTGCAGAGCCCGGGGGACTCACCTTGGGGGGATCCACATGGGCCCCCTCCCTCCCCTGCAGCAACAAGGCCCTGACCCGCCGGTGCTTGTGGGGCAGCCAGCAGCGTGGGAGGGACAGGGTTAAAAGCAGCCAGCACAGAGAGCATGGACCGAGCCCAGGAGTGACGGGGGGGACGGAGGGGGGGGGGGCTTTTCTTCCTACCCCTTTATAGTGAGAGCGAGAGAGAGATTTGCTTCTCATTTCTGTCACTATCATCTTTCTTACTCATCGCTCTCTAGCTGGTTCCCGCGGCCGCTTTCCTGGTCTCCCTTTCGCTCTCTCTGCAGCCTCCCTTCTTGTTTGTCATTCTACGCGGCGGTCTTTCGAATTCTCCCTCCTTCCTTTCATACAGCTCGCGTCTTTCTTTCACGCTCAGCCGTGGCCCGTTTCCTTGCCTCTTTCCGTTCAGTCTAGCCGTTTCTCTCTCCCCACCTCTTTCCTTCACCGTTCTCCCAGCATCTCCCGCTCACCTGTGAGCCGTGCGGTGCCGCCCGTCTGAGCCCTGCTCGCGTCTCTCTCTCCTGCGCCGGCCCCCTCCCGGCCCACTTTATTCCACGCGCTCGGGGTGCGGGGGGAGGATTGCACGAGGTGGCTGACGACAGTGTCCAGCACGCACCCTCCCCACAAACTTCCTGCTTCCCTCCCTTGCCCTGCTGCTTGGGGACAGGGGATGGGGTGGCTGGCTGGGCTGGGCACCGCACCTGTACTTTAGTACATATTGCGACAGGGTGGGATGGGCCAGAGCTTTCCCTGACGTCAAGGCCCTGCTGCCACTTGGCCCCGGGTACCAGGATCTGAGACCCTCCCGGGTGTGGGGTCTGGGCCTTGTCTGCCCCAGGGGCCCTCCCCCCCTCCCAGTCATGGCCAGGTGCTGGGGTTGGTGATCAGGGCTGAGGATAAAGCACCTGTCGGTCTCTGGGCCACCCCCCCTTGCAGCCCTGGGGCCTGATCCTCCCCCCACTGAGCCTGATCCTTTCCCCTCCCCCCACCGGCCCTGGGCCTGATCCTGCCCCCATACTGCCCTGTCTGTTCTTGTCGTAACCCCTTGGATTGCCCAGCATCCCTTCAGCTTCCCAGTGGGGTCTCCAGGCAGCATTGGGGCTGCTCTCCGCTCCCTGGGTCGTGACCGGCTCCGACAAGGGCCGCAGTGTCGGAGGTCGGAGCCAGTGCAGGGCTCAGGGAGCGGGGGGGCTCTTCCCCGGGGAGATTTGCATTTGGGCCTCAGGTGGAGGGCATGGCCTTGGCTAGGTCAGGGACGGCGACGTGGGAGCTGGGCTGCATTTCAGCGCTGGGTATGTGAGCCCGGCAGTCTGCCCCTTGCTCCTTTCAGTCTGGAATCTGACTCCCCCAGCCCCACCCCAGGCCAGGGGCTACAATACGGACCTGGAGGTAGCAGTCCTCGGACACTCCCTCCCAGAGACAGGGAGAGAACCCAGGAGTCCTGGCTCCCAGCCTCCCTCTGCTCTAAGCCATAGACCCAACTCCCCTCCTAGAGCAGGTAGAGAACCCAGGA
>NW_020665184.1:2791088-2801527 GCF_002925995.2 Terrapene triunguis | reverse complement strand
AAGCCATAGACCCAACTCCCCTCCTAGAGCAGGTAGAGAACCCAGGAATCCTGTCTCCCACCCACCCCCACTCTAACCACCAGGCATCGCTACCTCCTTGTCCTGAGTCTCCACCCTTTCAACCCATCTCTGCTCCAGCAGGGGAACCTGCCACGCTCCCAGCCCCACTCCCCGCAGCCCGGCACCCTCCACTGAGCCCCTGCTCCCCTCCCCGCAGCCCGGCACCCCCCGCCGAGCCCCTGCTCCCCTCCCCGGCGCCCCCTAGCTGGGGCAGTGGCTCTTGCTCAGGAGTTGCAGCCTGGTTGGAGCCGAGTTGCTGACGGCCGAGCCAGGCCCCACAGTTCTTGGGGCCCCGCAGCCATCCCTGCCGAGCCCAGTGCCGCAGCCTCTCCCCGCCGGGGCTCCTCGTTCGAGGGAGCGGTGTGAAGAGGCCCTCGCCCGGGGTGTTGCTGGGGGCAGGGTTGTCCGCCGGGGTTCAGGCCCCGCGGCTGCTCCGGGGTGAGGAGCCCAGTCTGGCCCGTGGCAGAGAACAAGCCAGGCAGGAACCAACCCCCCAGCCCTGCTCCAAGCCAGAGCAGTGAATGGCCCAGGCCCCACCCGCTGCCTTTCCCACCCCAGGGTGGCCCCGTCTCGCCTGTACCCGGAGTCCAGGGCAGTGCCAGCCTGGCCAGGTGGACAGCAGCCTTCCCCACCCACCATGCCCCACTGCGGGGCCCACACTCCGGGGCCGGCTGCTCTGAGAGCGCTTTAGTGCTGCTCACAATCTCCCCCCCCCCCGGGGCCTGAGCCCCCTAAACCTGGGGGGGGCTAATGCAGAGCAGTGTGAGGGGGCCAGTGCTCAGGACCCCACTGGGGGTGGAGGGACCTGTCCCAGACTGGGAGTGCGTGAACCTCCCTTGTCCCCCCGAGCTGTGCCTGCAGCAGCCTCCAGGCCGGCTCTCCTGCTGGGCCCAGCCCATGTCCGGCTCCGAGCTCCCCCTCCATCCCGCCAGCACCCACACCCCAGGGGCACAGGGAGGGGTAAACGGGCCCCGGAAGAGAGCTGCCTGGCCTGAAGTGCCCCGGGAACTGGTGCCCTGTGATGCTGAGGGCAGCAGAGGGGCCCGGCCCGGGGGGGAGCCCAAACCGAGCTGCACCCCACACACCAGCGCCATAAGCTGAAAGAACCAGGCAGCAAATCGAGCCCCCTCCGCCCACCCGCGAGCCGAAGGGTTAAAATCCCGCGAAGGTAACAAGTCGGGAGCGGTGCTTAGACCGAATCACAGATTTCCAACGCCCCAGGGTGGCCGGCAGCCAACGGAGCGAAAAATCACAAGGGCTTAAACAACCCTAGCCCGGCGGCTCAGCTCTCCGAGCGCTGCGTCTTCTGTCCGAGCCCGGCTCTTCTGGCACCCGACGGCTGCACAGGTTTGCTCATTGCTGGGTAAACAAAAGCCAAACGTCTCCTGTGATCACAGCACTCCGGGAGCTGGAGATTTATGGGGGATCCTAGGAAATATGGCGAGATTCAAGTGGGGAGAGGCAGACCCCCCACACACACACATTGATGGAGCGTCTCCAAGGCAGTTAGAGATCCTCTTGAGTTTTATTGTATCTGTACATCTAAGAGCCCATGTTCACAGTGAGACCAGAGCCGGAGGAATCTCTGGCATTAAGAAGTCCCTTGGCCCGTATCCCGGGCCCGGGGGGGGGGGGGGGGGGGCCCTCCCCCCCGCGGGGGGGGGGGGGGGGGGGGGGGGCATTTCCCACCATGCCCGGCCTCGATCCTTAAACAGGAGGGGTGCCCGCCGCAGACAGCTCGGCTCCCTGGTCCCAACCTGGTCCCAGCGTGGGGATGGGGAGCTGCCTGGGGGGAGCGGAGGGGCACACAACCCAATCCAAGCTGGAAGAGAGACTGGGCATGGGCTGATGCCAAGGAGAAATGCCCTAAGGGCCTTGGCATGCCAGGGGGCGCCCCCAGCCTCGGGGGCCGGATTCCCATCTCTGGGGCTGGAAAGCATGGGGCAGGGCACGGGGCCCATCTCAGCCAGCCGGAGCTCCAGGAGGCCTGGGGCAGTGGGCACGGGCACAGCGGGGCAGGCCTGTCTGCCTGCACTGGGGACAGGACTGCTCTTTCCAGAGCCGATGGAAAAGCACTGGACCCGCAACGGGCACGGCCCCAAGTCTTCTCTGGGCGGCGCCCCCATGGCTCCAGGAGCCGTATAGACGGGGGCAGGACCGGGTCTGGTGGCGGCAGGACCAAGCCCCTCCCGGCAGGTGCCCGGTGCCCTGGGGGCAGATCTGGGCTCGGGGGCTGGCAGAGTCCATTGCCGAGAAGCGGGGATGGGGGGTCACAGTGTTGGCACGTGTCTCCTGGCTGGGGTCACAGGTGAGTGCTGTCCTTGAGGTCCTCGGAGCGGCTGACGCTGGCTTTCCGGCTGGGGCTGCTGGCGGAGACCAGGGTCAGGGGGTCGGGCCGGATGAGATACCTGTGGGGAGACAAAGGAGACGTTGGGGGGGCCGGGGGCCAGGCAGTTCATTCCCCTCCCCCCCAAATGAGCAGGCTGGCTCTGCCCCGGCCCTCCCCCTGTGACGTTATGAGTGCGATATAATATCTCACTGAAAGATGACAGGGCCAGAAAGAGTTAATTACCTCCCAGACTGACCTGCCCCATGGGTGAACCTTAAGGACCGGTTAGGAAGATCTGTAAATGAATAGGGCTGTGAAATGCAAGTCTGCAGTGTTAGAGATGAAAGGGGAGGTGTTTGCTCAGAGCTTGTGATGTCAGCAAACAAGTCTGGTCTAGTGCTATAGCGCTGATTCAAAGATCAAAAAAGGAATATTAACATTTCGGATGATACTTGAGTGAAATAGTATTATTGTCTCGATGTCTCTTTGCAGGTTGTGGTAACCTGGATCTGAACTGTTTAATGGATAAATTACCCTGTGCTCATTGCCAGGATGTTTGGAAGAAGGAGAATTAAGCCTATTGTTTTCTCAGGCCGAAAGGCTGCTGGAAATGTATAAAAACCCTGGGACACGATCCTGCTTCATCTCAGGTCTGCTTTGGGTTTCAAGAGGGGGAAACCCTGAGCCACAAGGATTGAGATCCCCAGTCACTGACTGGAGCCACCCTGAATATGGACATTGGACTATAACCTATGGACTGTTTCTAAAAGGACTTTTGGCAACTACAAGATCATCTCTGCTGTGTCTGAACCTCAAGAATTGAATTCAAGTCTGTCTGTATATTGATCTTTTAACCAACACTCTCTCTCTTTTCTTTTTTAATAAATTTTAGTTTAGTTAATAAGGATTGGCTATAGCGTGTATTTTGGGTAAGATCTAAGTTATCATTGGACCTGGGTATGTGGCTGATCCTTTGGGGTTGGAAGAACCATTTCTTTTATATGATGAGATAAGATTTTCAGTAATCAGCATCATATCTGGCATGTGTGTCTGGACGGAGGCCTGAGGCTTTAAGGGAACTGCGTTGGTTGGACTCTGAGTAACCAGTGAGGTAATACAGAGGCTGTTTTGGGCTGGGTGGTAAATCTAAGTATTGGAATATCCACCAGCATTGGGGGTTTGGCTGCCCCGTTTTGTTTGCAGTTCACCCTAATTGAGTGACCTCAGCTGGCTCCCATGGGCAGCACCTCACACACCCCTCCTGGGCCCATGGCTGGGGGGTGCTCCCTCACCAGGGGAGGGCCGGGGGAGCTGGAGGGGGCTGGGGGCTGTGAGGGGGGCTAAGCCTGGGGATGGGGATCGAGGGGGAAGGGTACAGGAGCCTGGGCAAAGGGTGTGGGTGCCCCCCCAGAGAGCCCCCCGCCCCCTGCTGGCCGTGCCCCGGCGACCGGCACTCACACCACGTCGTTGATTTCCAGCCGCGTGTCAGGCGAGGGGTTGAGCAGGATGTAGGACAGCGTGTTGCCGTGGTCCATCATGTCCACTGCGGGGGTGGAGGGGGGAGGGTGAGACCCCTGACCAGCCCCCAACCCATCCCTGGGCAGAGTCAGCCGGCCCAGTACCAGCCCCACGGGCCCAGCCCGTCCGGGACACCCCCGAGATCAGCCCCCGGGACCAGTCCGCCCGGATCCCCCCCAGCTCAGCCCTTTGGGCCCAGCCCCCCCTGAGCTCAGCCTCTGGGACCAGTCAGCCCAGGACACACCCTAGCTCAGCCCCTGGGACCAGCCCCCCTGGGATCCCCCCAGCTCAGCCCCTGGGCCCAGCCCCCCCAGATCTCCCCCAGCTCAGCCCTTTGGGCCCAGCCAGCCCAGACCACCCCCCAGCTCAGCCCCTGGGCCCAGCCCCCCTGGGGCCCCCACCCCAGCTCAGCCCCGGGCCCAGCCCGCCCAGACCCCCCCAGCCCAGCCTGCCCGGGCCCCCCCGTACTGTATCCGGCGGCCGAGAGCCCCAGGTGTTTCATGCGGGTCTTGACCAGGGCGCTGAGCTCCTGGCGCTCGGAGCGGCGGTAGAGCGTCAGGCGCTGCTGGCTGATGCGCTCGGCCGCCGTCTTGCTGGGGTGGCGCCCGCCCTTGCGGCTCAGCCGCCGGGCCCATTGCATGCTCTTGCGGCGCAGCAGCGGCTGCTCGGCCTGGTCACTGCCCGTGGAGTCGCGGGGCCCCAGGCGGCAGATCAGGGCGTCGCGCGGCTCCCGCGTGTCCTCGTAGTCCTCCACACTGACGGAGACCTGCGGCTGGGGGGGTGGGGGTTAGCGCGGGGGGGCCGTCTGCCCCCTGCACCCCACACCCCGCCCTGGAGACCAGCCCCTGACCCCTGAACACGCTGGAGGGGATGATCCCGCTCCTGAAGGGGGGTGTGAGCGTGAACTAGGGGTGGATGGGGGGGGCAGCCCTGCTTCCAGGGGGGGATGGAGAGAGGGGCGAGCCCTGCTCCCAGGGGGGGGGGGGGGGGCCCCGGCCCGGTCCCGGGGGGGGGGGGAATGGGGGCCCAGCCCAGCCCCGCTCCCCGGGGAAGGCCCCAGCTGCCCGGCCCGCACCTCGGCGGCGGAGAACAGGTGGCTCTCGGTGCGGTAGATGCCGATCGGGATGTCCCCCGTGCTGGAGCAGAGCTTCTGGTAGAGGCGCCCGTACGAGCGGATCCACAGGTCATCCTCGGTCACCTTCAGCTGCAGGGGAGAGACGGGGTCACCCTGCGGGGGAGGGGACATTCCCCTGCCCCCCCCCACCGGCCCCTGCAGGGGGACGAGGAGCGAGACCCACACTGAGAACAGAAGGGAAGGGGGAGGGGTGACGGGGGGGGTCGTGTGGGGACCGACGGACAGAAGGCTGTGTGTGGGGACCGACCAGGGGTGCCATTTCGAATTTGGTGGGGGCAACTTTAACAGTGATGCCAGGCCAGGGGCTACTTAGGGACCTGAAAACTCTAGTGGTTTGGCAGAGAACTTAGTAATGAGCTGACAGGAGCCCTGGATCGAATTCCTACAGAAAAGAAAGAAAATGCAATAAATATTAGACCCACTCAGCCCTAATACTAACATGTTCTGACAGCTTGTGGCAAGTCACTTAAGGGACGCTGGTTAGGTTTAAAAATGTAAAGTATATTCTTACTTTGGTACTAACTCTGCAGAGAGGGAGACCCCGTCAGGACTCCTGGGTTCTATCTCAGCCCTGGGAGGGGAGTGGGGTCTACTGGGTTACAGTTGGGGGCAGATACATCTGGGTTCTATATAAGAACATCAGAACGACCTGGGTCAGACCAAAGGTCCATCTAGCCCAGTGTCCTGTCCTCTGACAGTGGCCAGTGCCAGGTGCCCCAGAGGGAATGAACAGAACAGGGAATCACCAAGTGATCCATCCTCTGTCGCCCATTCCCAGCTTCTGGCAAACAGAGACTAGGGACACCATCCCTGCCCGTCCTGGCTAATAGCCACTGATGGACCTATCCTCCGTGAACTTACCTAGTTCTTTTTTGAACCCTGTTATACTCTTGGCCTTCACAACATCCCTTGGCTAGGAGTTCCACAGGTTGACTGTGCGCTGTGTGATGAAGAACTTCCTTTTGTTTGTTTTAAACCTGTTGCCTATTAATTCCATTGGGTGACCCCTAGTTCTTGTGTTTTAAGTGAAGAAGTAACACTTCTGTGACGAAGTGGGAATGTTCTTAATGTTTTCTCTGAATACTGTGTGGGTGCCTCGGTTTCCCCTATGTATTTCTTAGGTATCTAGGTGGGGGGATCAGGGTGTAATTGTTGCAGAGCCCAAGAAGGCCCCTGTGATAGTGTCTGCACAGAGAATGGCCGACACTCTGTCTCCTGGCTACTAATGGCCAGGGTCCCTCCTCTGCAAAGGTGCCAACTGAAGGTGTTGGAGAACAAAGAGATCAGGTGACCTCCTGGCCCGGAAGAGAGACAAAAGCCAAAGAAGGAGGGCCTGGAGAGTTTCAGTTTGGAGCCAGCTGGGGACTAGGAGTGAGGGCAGATGTGGGTGTCTGGCTCGCTGCTCCTCAGGATGGACCCGGCGGAGGGGTCCCGTTCGCTGGACCTACAAGCTCTGTTTTAGACCGTGTTCCTGTCATCTAATAAACCTCTGTTTTACTGGCTGGCTGAGAGTCACGTCTGACTGTGAAGTGGGGGTGCAGGACCCTCTGGCTTCCCCAGGACCCCGCCTGGGCAGACTCGCTGTGGGAAGCGCACGGAGGGGCAGAGGATGCTGAATGCTCCCAGGAGAGACCCAGGAGGTGAAGCCGTGTGAGCTTCTTGCCCTGGAGACAGTCTGCTCCAAGGGAGAGGAGGCTCCCCAGAGTCCTGCCTGGCTTTGTGGGGAGCAGTTCCAGAGCATCGCCCGGGAACTCCGTGACAACTTCCTTATTCATTTTTTCCAAACCAGTCATGATTTTGTAGACCTCTATCCTATCCCCCCTTAGTCGTCTCTTTTCCAAGCTGAAAAGTCCCAGTCTTATTAATCGCTCCTCATACAGAAGCTGCTCCATCCCCCTAATTATTTCTGTTGCCCTTATCGGCACCTTTTCCAGTTCTAATAGATCTGTTTTGAGATGGGGCAACCACATCTGCGCACAGTATTCAAGCTGTGGGCATACCATGGATTTATATAGAGGCAACATGATATTTTCTGTCTTATTTTCTATCCCTTTCTTAATGATTCCCAACATCCTGTTCGCTTTTTTGACTGCACTGCACATGGAGTGGATGTTTTCAGAGAACTATCCACAATGACGCCAAGATCTCTCTTTCGGGTGGTAACAGCTAACTTAGACTCTATCATTTCATATGTATAGTTGGGATTATGTTTTCCAATGTGCATTACTTTGCATTTATCAACATTGAATTTCATCTGCCATTTTGTTGCCCAATCACCCACTTTTGAGAGATCCTTTTGTAGCTCTTTGCAGTCTGCCTGGGACTTAACTACCTTGAGTAGTTTTGTATCAGCTGAAAATTTTGCCACCTCACTGTTTACCCCTTTTCCCAGATCATTTATGAATATGTTGAATAGGACTGGGCCCAGTACAGACCCCTGGGGGACACCACTATTTACCTCTCTCCAGTCTGAAAACTGACCATTTATTCCTACCCTTTGTTTCCTGTCTTTTCACTGGAGTGCCTGGCACGGCTTTCAGGATCAACTAACCAGCCTTAATCTACTTTAATGACAAGTCTTTTGTTATCTTAATCACCTGCCCCTGGTTATAAACAAACTCCCGCTGAGAGCAGCACAGAACTCCTCACAGAGAATCACAGAACTAGAAGGGACCTCGAGAGGCATCTAGTCCAGTCCCCGGCACTCCTGGCAGGACTAAGTATTGTCTAGACCATCCGTGCCAGGGGTTTGTCCAATCGGCTCTTAAAAATCCCCAACGATGGAAATTCTACAACCTCCCCGGGCAATTTATTCCAGTGCTTAACCACTGACAGGTAGGAAGTTTTTCCTAATGTCCAACCTGAACCGCCCTTGCTGCAATTTCAGCCCATTGCTTCTTGTCCTATCCTCAGAGGTTAACGAGAACAATTTACCTCCCTCCTCCTGGTAACAACCTTTTATGTACTTGAAAACTGTTCTCATGTCCCCTCTCAGTCTTCTCCTCTCCAGACTAAACAAACCCAATTTTTTTCAATCTTCCCTCAGAGGTCATGTTTTCTAGACCTTTCATCATTTTTGTTGCTCTTCTCTGGACTCTCTCCAATTTGTCCACATCTTTCCTGAAATGTGGCACCCAGAACCGGACACAATACTCCGGTTGAGGCCTAATCAGCGGAAGAATCACTTCTCGTGTCTTGCTTACAACACTTCTGCTGATACATCCCAGAATGATGTTTGTTTTTTTTGCAACAGCGTCACACTGTTGACTCATATTTAGCTTGTGATCCTCTATGAGCCCCAGATCCCTTTCCGCCGTACTCCTCCCTAGGCCGTCATTTCCCATTGTGTATGTGCAACTGATTGTTCCTTCCTAGGTGGAGTACTTTACATTTGTCCTTATTGAATTTCATCCTATTTACTTCAGACCATTTCTCCAGTTTGAATTTTAATCCTATCCTCCAAACCACTTGCAACCCCTCCCAGCTTGGTATCGTCCGCAAACTTTATAAGTGTGCTCTCTATGCCATTAGCTAGATCATCGATGAAGATATTGACCAGAACCGGACCCAGAACCGATCCCTGCAGGACCCCACTCGTTATGCCCTTCCAGCATGACTGAACCACTGATAACTACTCTCTGGGGACGATTTTCCAACCCCCTTATAGTAGCTCCATCTAGGTTGTATTTCCCTACTTTGTGTGCAGTTAACTATGTACAGTTAAGAGCTCTGTCTGGAGTTAGGGCATGTGCTGTGAGCAGAGTACAAAAGTCGACCCCCTGCCCCTTCTAAATGGCGCCCCTTGGACAGACAGAGGGCTGCATGTGGGGATGGACAGACAGAGGGCCGTGTGTGGGGCCAGCCAGCCAGCTAGCCAGAGGGCTGTGTGAGGGGACGGACAGACAGCTGGCCAGAGGGCCGTGTGAGGGGACGGATAGACGGATGGACGGAGGGCTATGTGTAGGGATGGACAGACAGAGGGCCGTGTGTGGGGCCAGACAGACAGCTGGCCAGAGGGCCGTGTGAGGGGATGGACAGACGGATGGACGGAGGGCCGTGTGAGGGGACGGACAGACAGCTGGCCGGAGGGCCATGTGAGGGGACGGATGGACGGAGGGCTGTGTGTAGGGACGGACAGACGGAGGGCCGTGTGTGGGGATGGACGGAGGGCTGTGTGTGGGGATGGACAGACAGAGGGCCGTGTGTGGGGACGGATAGACGGAGGGCTGTGTGAGGGGATGGACAGACAGCTGTCCAGAGGGCCATGTGAGGGGACGGACAGACGGATGGACGGAGGGCCGTGTGTAGGGACGGACAGATGGATGGACGGAGGGCCATGTGTGGGGACGGACGGACGGAGGGCCGTGTGAGGGGACGGATAGACGGATGGACGGAGGGCTGTGTGAGGGGATGGACAGACAGCTGGCCAGAGGCCCGTGTGAGGGGATGGATGGACGGACGGACAGAGGGCTGTGTGTAGGGACGGACAGACAGAAGGCCGTGTGTGGGGACACATCACCGGCCAGATAGATGTGTAAAGCAGAGGGATGGATAGGACAGGTGAGAGGCAGGCAGAGGGACGCAGACACACATGCCCAGAGGCCGGGGTGAGGGGCAGGTGCCAGGCAGCGCCCGGCCGGGTACTCACCGCGCACAGGAAGCCGGAGCCTGGCATGGAGTCGAGTCCCAGGAGCAGGCGGGTGATGGAGATCATGTAATCCTTCACGAACGACTGCAGGACGGGGGGAGGGTCAATGGGGAGCTTTCTGGGCCACCCCCCACCCGACTCCCCATCTCCCCCTGCTGGCAAGGAGGGGGTGGGGGCGGATCGCACAGTGCAGCTCGGTGTGGCCAGCCTGGCCCCTGGACCCAGCACAGCCGGCTCTGGGCTGGCATGTCCTATGCGGGGGTGAGGGGGGCTGGAACGTCCCACGGGGGGGGGGGCGGGGGGGGGGGTGACCGGGTAGGGAGGGAGGCAAGGGGATGCAGGGCTGGAAGTGGGGGAGGGGGTTCCCAGGAGCAGGGAATAGAGGGTATCCCCAGGGCGGGTGCCCAAGGGCAGGGAGGGGAGGTCCCCAAGAGGGTCCCCAGGGACAGGGAGGGGAGGTCCCTGAGGGTGGGGGCATCCCCAGGGAGGGTTCCCAAGGGCAGGAAGGGGGGTCCCCAGGGAGGGGGTCCCCGGGGTACCTGGTAGAGCAGCGTGTCCAGCATGCTGACGCTGAAGACCTTCCCCGCAGCGAAAGGCAGACGGAACATGAACACCAGGTTGGAGCCGTTCTCCCGTTCCTTCTGCGGGACAGAGCGAGTGACTGGGGCACAGCGTGTTGCGGGGGGCAGGGTGTGGGGTGCAGCGGGCCGGGGCGCAGCAGGGGACGGAGGGGTACTGGGGGGGCAGCA
>NW_020665184.1:2789163-2791078 GCF_002925995.2 Terrapene triunguis | reverse complement strand
GGGCGGACGGGAGCAGGGGACTGGGTCAACACAAGGGGGGAGGGGGCGGAGGACTGGGGCAGCGCAGGGCCGGCCAGGCCGTACCTTCTCCAGTTTGGACAGGGCCAGTGCGTAGCGATCCTTGGCCTTGAACTGCATGAAGCGCATGTTGGCCGGGTGCGTCAGCTCCGTGATGATGTTCAGGCCTGGGAACAGCCTGCGCCGGGCACAGGGATGGGGTCAGATGGGCTCCTGGGCCCAGCCCCTCCTGCTCTAACCACTAGACCCCACTCCCCTCCCGGAGCCGGGGAGAGAACCCAGGAGTCCGGGCTCCCAGCCCCCCCAGCTCTAACCCACCAGCCCCCACTCCCCTCCCAGAGCCAGGGAGAGAACCCAGGAGTCCAGGCTCCCAGCCCCCCCTGCTCTAACCCACTGGATCCCACAGCCAGGCAGGGAACCCAGGAGTTCTGGCTCCCCCCTCCCCCGTACCTGAACAGCGTCTGGACGTTGACAATGGTTTTGGCGTCGGCCATGTAGTCCTCATCCGCGATCATGGAGCTCTCCTTGTCCACGACCACCATGTTGGCAGCAAAGGTCACGCCGCAGCGCAGCAGGTCGTCCAGACTGGGGGCCGGGGGGTCAGCGGTCGTGCCAGGCAGCGCCACCCTGCCGCACGCCCCTCCTGCCTGTGTGCCCCGCCCCCCCCCCCCCCAGCAATACCGCGGGCCCTTCCCGTGCCCGGCCCCCACTGGCTTCCACCCTGAGGGCCTCCAAAGCCACCCAAATGGTGACGCCGACGGGATGGGGGCAGGTGGGGGGCGGCCAGAGCTGGCCCGTGCCACCGGCCTCCCAGCTCAGCCTGGGACGGTGCCCGAGAGCCCAGGGCCAAAGTGGGGGTGGCCGGAGATGCAGAGGGGACAAGCGATTCGACCTCCCTCCCTCCTGGGCCCACAGGCGGAACCACGAGGCTGCCCCCCCCAGCCCCTCCCGGGACCCCGGCTCTGGTCTCCATCCCACAACCCCGGCTCCCGCTGCTCGGTGCCGGACGGGCCCCAGAACCCCCCCCCCCCCCCCGGTCCGCCCCATGCGGCACCTACTCACTTATCGATGGAGCCCACCATGTAATAGACCAGCGGGAACCAACAGATCGCCTCCAGGAAATGGGTCTCCGGCCTGCAAGGGAAGGGGGGTGGCAGTGGGGGGGCAGCCCCGAGCAGCACGGACTCGCAGACCGGGGGAGGGGCGTATCCCTGCCCCCACCCAGTCTGCATTACTCTGCCCCCGCCCCACAACTCTGCCCCCCAACCCCACACCCCCTGGCTTCTGCCCCCGCCCCACTGCCTCCTGCCCCCAACCCCACACCCCCTGGCCTCTGCCCCTGTCCCACTGCTCCTGCCCACACCCCCCAGCTTCTGCCCCTCACCCCACTGCTCCTGCCCCCAACCCCACAGCCTCTGCCCACACCCCACTGCCTCCGACCCCACCCCAATGCTCCTGGCCACGCCCCGCTGCCTCCTGCCCCCCAACCCCACACCCCCCGGCCTCTGCCCCCGCCCCCAGCCCATGCCTGTGCCCTGGTGGCCGCCCCCCATCCCCTTTGCCCGGGGCAGGCCCCGTACGTGTTCTCCAGCAGCAGCACAATGGGGTTGAGCTCCTTGCGGGGCCGGTAGTAGGCCCGCAGCGGCACGATGAAGTTGTACAGCCCGTTGGCGGCTCTCTCGGCCGAGACGATGATGAGCTTGTTCTGGAAGTGGTAGGCGCGGGCGTCCTCGTACGGGTAGTGGTGGCAGCTCTGCGGGGGCAAGCGGGGTTCGCCGGGGGCACAACCCCCCCATTCCCTGCCAGTGCTGAGACTGGCGCCTGTGACCGCCCAGGGATCTGAGTTGGCTGGGGGTACAGCTGGCTTCTGGGGTGGCAGCACTGCGGGGGTTAAACC
>NW_020665184.1:2759477-2774163 GCF_002925995.2 Terrapene triunguis | reverse complement strand
CTGAGCTGGGGTAAACCAGGGTGGTTCCATCGATTTACACCCGCGCCGAGTCTGGCCCCCTCCCCTGGCTCGCTCAGAGGGACCCCCCCGCTGTAGCAGGAGATAGCAGCGGAAAGGCAGAGATCCCGGGAGGGGGGCATGGGGGGGCAGAGGGGGAACCCGCTTTCTCCTGCACAGAGCAGCCTCCCCCCCCAGTTGTACCTTGTAGCCAAGATACACCAGCAGCATCGTCTCCAGGAAACTGATCAAAGCCACCAGCACCTGGGGGTGGGGAACAGAGGGAGGGGTCAGTAGGGGAATGACGCTGCCAGCCCCACATGGAGCCCGGAGCTTTCCCCACCAGCGCACGGCCTCGGGCGTCCCAGGGGACTGGGAGAGGACCCCAGCTCCTGCCGAGCAGCCGGCGGCCCAGCAGCCCAGGGATGACGGCGAAGATTTGGCCATGGGTATTTTTAGTAAAGGTCAGGGACAGGTCGCGGGCTCAGTGAATTTTTCTTTATTACCCACGACCTGTCCCTGACTTTTACTAAAAATACTCATGGCCAAATCTTCGGCACCACCTGTGGGGGCTCAGAGCTCCAGGGGCGGTGGGGAGCTGCGGGGATCCCCCTGATGCCCATGGCGGCTGGGAGTTTGGGGGCCCCGCTGCCTCAGGCAGGACCCTGCAGCTCCCAGCCTCTGGTGCTGAAGTCACGGAGGTCTTTGGAAGTCACGGATTCCATCCGCCGCCGGAATGATCCCCGGAGCCCTTGGCCAGAGGGTAGATATTTAAAGTGAGTCATTCTCCACCCCAACCCGAACCCCGACCCCAACCCCAGGCTGGCTGGGGCTTCCGAGTCCTGGGCCTTCCTGGCTTCTGCTCTTCGCTGCCTGGGATCAGCTCTGTTCCCTTGCCCCTTGTGTGTGCAGCATTGCCTAGCGGCTGTTAAACATTGCCAGGTGACCACGCCCCACCCCAGAGGTGGCTGCATGTCAGCGCCCAGAGAAGCAACCTCTGGGATCCTTTGGGAGGAAAGAGGCTGGTGAAACTGCCGACACGCCACCTCCCTCGATAACCCGTGTGACCAGCTCAGTCCCCTCCCAGTGGGGGGGTCCCTCCATGTGTCCATCACACCCCCAAGGCAACCCCCCCAATACTAGGACACAGACTCCTAGGCCCCCACAAGTCACTAACCCCCATGCGCTCCAGTCCCCCCCTGCTCCCCCTGCAGGACCCCCCCCACTCACCTGCAGCCCCCAGAGGGGCAGAGGCCTATTCACCCAGATAATCGGGGTCCTGGAAGAGAAAAGCCACATTGAGGGCAGGCTCCAGTGCTCCCCAGCCCTGGCCCCGCCGGCTTGGCACCTCCAGACACTTACCAGTCAAATTTATTCAGGTGGTGAGCGGAGTGGTTCTGCCTGGGGCAGCCCCAGCTGGAAAAGCAGAAGGAGACAGACAGATAGACAGACTTCTGAGCCCCTGGCTATCGTCTCCATTCACCGGGCCGGCCCTGGTTTCTGTTCACCCACCCCGGGGTGCCCGCTGTGATCTCTGTGCCAAGGGTGCTCAGACAGCCTCTCCTGCCCGGCACGTGCAGGGTGGGGTGATTGGAGCCCCGGGCCGAGCCAGCAGACCCAGCGGTGCCCGCGGCAGAGAGCATTCTGGGTAACGTGGGGGCTGCCCATGGGGGCGCCCGTGCCCACCCCACCCTTTCTGTGCGGCTCCCAGCACGGCGCTGCCGGTCCCCATAGGGCTGTGTCTCCTGGCCGCCCGCAGCTGGGGGGCTCTGAGCTAGTCATGGCCGGGGCAGGGGGGGCCTCACTCACCAGCCCCCTCGGCCCTCCTGGGGGTCGTCCAGCAGCACCCGGATGATGTACAGGAGGCAGCTGAGCAGCTTGAGGGAGAAGTTAAACAGACGCACCCGCAAACCTGAAACACACACGGCGGGTGAGACGGGCGGAGCCCCTAGCGCCGCGCTGGGGGGAGCACAGACTGCAAGGGCAAAGCCCCCCCCCCACTGCCTACAAGGGAACCCAGGCCTCCTGACGCCCAGGCCTCCCTGCTCTAACCACTAGACTCTGCTGCCCCTCCCAGAGTTGGGGAGAAACCCAGGAGTCGTGGGACACAGGATTCCTGCCTCAAGCCCACATCTGAGGGTCGAGCTAGAGCTAGCGGGGCCCCAAGACAGACAGAGTAACGCCCACGAGGCGAGGGAGATGGGGCTGGAGGGGAGAAATGGGAGGTGCCCGGGCACTCCGAGCTGGGATTCGGTCCCATCCCCTGTGGCCCAGGCAGACCCAGTTCGGGGCCCCGGCAGCTGCAGACCCACAGAACCATCCATCTCCGCGGGCTGTGGTGCCTGGGCTGTGGGGAGGCCGCACCCTGCTCTAGTCGTCCCAGACTCTGCGCCGCCCCCCCGCCCCCCCCAGGACTGGGGGCGGCCGGAGCGACTCACTGGAGCGCTGGTTCTTGATGAAGAAGAGTTTCAGCCGCTCCTTGAAGGTGTTTTCGTTGACGTAAAACTCCACTTGGACCCTGCGAGAGACGGGGTCAGTGGGGGACGAGCTGAGGCTGCAGGGACCTGCGTGCTTGGAACGGGGCTCCGGGCAGATCCAGGCAGCCTCTGCCAGGCCTGGGTCAGCACCAGAGACAGCTCCCCAGGGTGCCACCTTCCCTGACACAGTCCAGGGGCTTTTAACCCCACAGGGCCCCAGGGAGGCAGGGCAGGATCAGTGACTTGCCCACAGTCACCCCAGGGAGTCAGTGGCAGAGCTGGGTGGCCACCCCAGATCTCCGAGTCCTGGCCCAGCGCCTGCATCCCACGCCCAGCCTCTCCCCCCTAGGTCCTATCAGGCTGGGGTCCCCCTTTGCCTTGTGTCTGGGGCTGGCAGAGCCCGGCTGCTCCAGGCCCTCACTCCAGCGCATCACTTACTGCTGGGCCCTAATTGGCTGGCAGGACCCTAAGCTGGAATCGCTTCGCTTGGCCTCCACCGATCGGCATCTCGTTAGCTGTGATCACTGAGCCGGAGAGGGAGCCCGGGGTGGTACCAGGCCTGGGGGGGTGCGGGGAGGGACGCTGGCATCAGTGATGTGCCAGGATGCAGGGAGCAGCCAGACATTTGGATTCCAAAGCCCCTTGTGGTTGTACCACCGTCTGCCCCCAGAAGAGCAGTGGCGATCGGACCCTACCCCCCAGCTCCGCTCCAGGCCCATTGGCAGAATTGCTGGTTCACCCCCAGCTGTGTGCCCAGCCACAAGCCTGGCTGAGCGGCTCCCAGCTCCCCCCACTGGCATGTTCTCGCTCCTGATGAGCCACCAGCTCCGGCAACCTCGGCCCTAGGCAGGAGCAGACGCTATCGCATGCGGGCTCCCCGTGTGGCTTCACGTTCAACTGGAACATCCTCAGGGCAAGGACCGTCCCCCACGCCAGAGCTGGGAAGAGAACCCAGGCGTCCTGACCTGCTGCACCAGCCATGGCACGCGGCCGCCTCCCCACCGCCAGCGAGCGGCTGCGTGAGGCCTGTTGCAGGGATACTCAGCTGCTGGTTTCTCCCCACCCCTCCCCATAGCACCTGCCTCGTTTGCATTCGTCAGGGATCCTGCATCCATCACCCCGATCATCGGACAATGCGCCGGGAGGAGGGAGGCAGCCGCAGTAATTTCAGGCGCCCCCGCCTGCTTGAAACCCAGGACTTGGCTTTGCCCATGTCATTCGCCCCGGGAACCAGTGGGCATGGGGGGCAGGGCTGGGTTACAGCCCTGCACTGGGACCTGGGCCCAGCGCCTGGCATCAGCGAGTGAGAGCAGCCTCGTGACGTTCATCCACCAAACGTACAGAATTACGTTTCTAGCCCTTGTGGTTTGCAAAGGAAAACTTTAAAGAACATCTGAACGGCCAGCCTGGGTCAGACCAAAGACCCATCCAGCCCAGTGTCCTGTCTCCCGACAGTGGCCAGTGCCAGGTGCCCCAGAGGGAATGAGCAGAACAGGGAATCATCAAGTGATCCAGCCCCTGTTGCCCATTCCCAGCTTCTGGCAAACAGAGGCTAGGGACACCATCCCTGCCCAGCCTGGCTAATAGCCATTGATGGACCTATCCTCCGTGAACTTATCTAGTTCTTTTTTGAACCCTGTGATAGTCTTGGCCTTCACAACATCCTCTGGCAAGGAGTTCCATGGGTTGACTGTGCGTTGTGTGAAGAAATACTTCCTTGTGTTTGTTTTAAACCTGCTGCCTATTAATTCCATTGGGTGACCCCTAGTTCTTGTGTTATGAGAGGGAGTAAATAACACTTCCTTAGTCACTGTTTCCACACCAGCCATGATTTTATAGACTTCTAGCATATCCCCCCTTAGTCGTCACTTTTCCAAGCTGAAAAGTCCCAGTCTTATTAATCTCGCCTCATACGGCAGCCGTTCCATCCCCCAAATCATTTCTGTTGCCCTTTTCTGAACCTCTTCCAAATCCAATATATGTTTTTTAAGATGGAGCAACCGCGTCTGCATGCGGTATTCAAGGATGAATACTGGATTTATACCATGGATTTATATAGAGGCAAAATGATATTTTCTGTCTTATTTTCTATCCCTTTCTTAATGAGTCCCAACATCCTGTTCGCTTTTTTTGACTGCCGCTGCGCATGGAGTGGATGTTTTCAGAGAACTCTCCACAGTGACTCCAAGATCTCTCTCTTGAGTGGTAACAGCTCATTTAGACCCCATCGTTTCATAGGTATAGTTGGGATGATGGTTTCCAATGTCCGTTACTTTGCATTTATCAACATTGAATTTCATCTGCCATTTGGTTGCCCAGAGGATGTGTGGGCATGTGTCTGCCTGGGTCTGCAGGGAACCTGAGCCCATCACTGCGCGATGGGGAACTGCCCTGAGTGTGACTGTCGCAGTGATGCCAGGGCAGGGACAGGAGGGACACGTCCCTGACCCCCCACACACACACCGTTCGGGATTCACCTAGGAAGGAAGGTGCCGTGTCAGAGCCACAGCCCTGTGGGAGTTAATCCAGGGGCCGGCTCTCCCCTGCCCCCCAGACAATCCAGCCGACCGTACAGAGCCTTGGCACCAGGCGCTCAAAGCCAGGGCAGGGCCAGACCACCCCTCTCACAGTAGCCACGGCTGGAGTGACACCCACGCCGGGAGGACAGGCGGCCTCTGGGATGGAGGAAGAAAACTCTGCAGCTTGGGGTGCCAGTTGCCGGGGCCCTCAGAGACCCCGGGGCACCGGTCCCCAGGGCACCGGGCCCCAGGGCGATCGCAGATCCCGGGGCACCAGGCCCCAGGGCGATTCCAGACCCCGGGGCACCGGTTCCCCAGGACTATTTCACCAAGAAGCCACTGAGCTGGTGGGAGTAGTCATCAAGCTGGTCTCCTAGTGGGGAGAGGCCCTGGGGCCTATTCCCTGCTCCCCCGAGCCATCCAGTCCCCCACCCTGGAGCCGGAGCTCCCAAGAGGGGAAAGGCCCTGTGCCCTCCCAAGCCAGCCAGCCAGCCAGCCCCCTGCTCTGGGGTCAGATTGGAGCTGACATTCCTAGAGGGGAAAGACCCCGTGCCCCATTCCCTGCCCCATCCCATCTTTGGGCGGCTCAGAAGGGGTCCACGGTTGAAGTGAGAGTGTGGGGCAGCCTGGTGCGGCTCCGTTCCACAATCCCCCCGCACACACACACAGGGCGATATCGAATCCCAGTGAGGGGCCAGGGGACGGCGAGGCAGCCCCGCGGATCCGGCGCGAGGAGAAATAACAAAACCTCGTTGGAGCTGAGTCTGGGAAGCAGCTGGTGCCAGGCGCTGCCGACGCCCAGACGCCTGGGGGCTGCTCTCAGCTCCCCCACCCATCCCGGGGGGGTTCAATCATTAGAGCAACAGGGCTTTGTCCTCAGCAGACCCCTTGGGAGCAAAGGGGCCATTGCTGGGGGTACCCGCCCCCACCCCAGCTTGCATGGTGCTATTTAGGACATGGGTAACAGGTGCCGGCTGATGGGGGCTGCATTAGGCCTGTAGGGTTTCTTTGTGGGGGGGTCCCGGTCACCCCTTCTTTTTGTCCCAGTGGGGCTGGGCAGGGTGTCTGCAGTGGCAGGGGTGAGGTCTGTCAGGCAGCCACGCCGGGCGCAGCGGAGGTAGGATCGACACAGGCAACTGCCCCCAGGCAATGGGAGGCTGGAGGGGGAATCTGCCTGCCCGGCGTGCCCAGGGCGGGCGGGGAAATGATCTGAGTGGCCAGGCAATGGGGGGATGGCACGGGGGGGGGGAGCTGTGCCTGTGACGCACATTGCACAAGCCCTGGTGATACCAGTGGGGTTCTGCCCCTTTGGCCCTGCTGAGGATCCCCCCAGGAGTGCGCTGGGATGTGGGGGGGGAGCGTCCCAGGCCGGCCCCACGGCTGGCCTGCATGGGGTACTAACGAGACCCTGCCCCCTTGGCTTCATTCTCCCCTCGCTGCTCCCCGGGGTGCATGCCATGCCCTTCCCCCCGGGCACTGGGAGGGGAACGCCCACCCTAGGGCTCTGGCTGCAGAGGAGTCAGCCGGACCAGAGCCAGGTGGGAACTACATCTGCAGCTCGCTGGCGAACGGCTCCCCCGGGCTGCAGGGCGGGAGCCTTTTGGCGGGTGATGACAGCTCCCGCC
Source organism: Terrapene triunguis (assembly GCF_002925995.2). Lineage (NCBI taxonomy): Eukaryota > Metazoa > Chordata > Testudines > Emydidae > Terrapene > Terrapene triunguis. The sequence goes on along the minus strand of NW_020665184.1, from coordinate 2,767,545 downwards.
TGTGCCCGGCTGCTGCAGGCCTGGGGTGGTGGATTCCAGCCAGGCCCCCCCTGGGCTTAGGGGATCCCCAAGCGCTGATGCTGTTCCCCTCTTAGCTTGTTGGAAGACCTTCAAAATAGGGCTGGGGCATCCCTGCCCCCCCCAACCGCTTTTTAACAACCCACAGGGAAACGTTCTCAGAAGGTCAGAGGTCACTCGCCCAGCCGGGAGCCGAACCAGCTGATCCTGCTAGACCCTGGCCGCCCCCTGCACCAAACGTCAGGGGGTGCTGGGCGAGAGAGGTGCACAGCATCAGGGTCTGAGGGGGAGAGGGAGCAGCACCCCAGCTCTGGGGGCTCTCTCAGCACAGAGCACCAGCCCACGGGCTCTTATGGTGCGGGATAACCCACAGGCACTTTCTCATTGGCTGATGCTCATGTCACACCCGTACTCTGATTGGCTGTCAGGGAGAATACCACACCCATCTTCTGATGAGAGCGACCAGATGTCCCGATTTTATAGGGACAGTCCCGATTTTTGGGTCTTTTTCTTATATACGCTCCTATTACCCCCCACCCCCGTCCTGATTTTTCACACTTGCTGTCTGGGTCACCCCACTTCTGATTGGCTGTCAACAGTGCCACACCCCTGCTCTGATTGGCTGTCAGAGAGCCTGCCACACTCACCTCCATTCTGATTGGCTGTTGGCAGTGCCACACCCCTGCTCTAATTGGCTGTCAGGGGAATGCCACACCCACATTCTGGTTGGCTTTTGGCAGTGCTACGCCCAGGCACGGATTGGCTGCCAGAGATGTCCGGTGTGATGCCCTCTAAAAGCTGCAACTCTCACGTGGCCCAGCCTTCCCCTGTCCAACACCCAGCGCAGCCGTGCACCTGTGACAGGCCCCCACCGCCACCCCCAGGACAGGGAGAGGCTGGCTGGGAGCGTTTCACGCCCACCTTGCACCAGTGCCAGTGGCTGCACGAGGACCTGTGGTGCATGAGTGCCACAGCTGGGGAGAGCTGGGCAATCCAAGGGGCTGTGGGCTGGTTGCCAGCAAGGCATGGCCAGAGCAGGGACCCACCTGCGGGACACGGATCTCCCAGGCAGGCGCTGTGCTCTGCAGGGAGACGAGGTTTGCTCGAGGCTGCAGCCTCTCTCCACCCCCCAGAGCTGGCTACCGAGGCAGAAAGGGGACTCGCAGCCCGGCCAGACGCAGCGTCTCTCCCGGGGACGATGGGGTGCAGCCGCTCGGCTCCCACACAACGGAGGCGTCAAGAAAGCCACTCGACAAGCGAGGCGGATGGTGCAAAGAGGGACAAGCTGAGCCTTCCCCAAGGGGCTGAGCGGGGAAGCTACTGCCCTTTGAAGGCGGCAGGCGCGAGGCCCTTTCGACGAGAGCTAACGGATCAGCACTGGGAGTCTCTGGGAGCGGGGCCGGAGCTGGGCTCGGGGGGCTGGGGCTGAGCAGACAGGCTGGGACCCCCCCGGGGGACTCGCTCCGCTGACAAACAAGCGGACGTGGGAGGGAAATTGACACGGGTTCCAGCTTCCACCTCCCGTCAGGTGTGAGCAATTTGCTGACACATCTAGCCAAGGGGCAGGAGGCCGCGTACCCCCGGCCTAGAGAGCTGGGCTGCAGGTCAGGACAGAGGGGCACCAGTAGAGCTAGAGAAAATCTCTCCTGTTTCTTGCCCACGCTCCCGTCTGTCTCTGACACTCCAGCTCTGTGCAGCCGACGGAACTTTTTCCTTTTCTTGTCCCCCCGCCCCCAGGAACAGGGAAGAATCCAAAGCCCCTTTGCCTGCAGGCTGGGAGGGGGAGGAGGGGAAGGGCCTGGTTGGCAGGCTAAGGCCGAATTTAGGCTGCAGTTGCTGGGCCGGAGCCGTCCTGGGCAGCTGAGACTGGCAATGAAAGGAACCAATAACGAGCCAAGAGCAGCTCCCAGATTTTCCCTCTGCTCCGGCCGAGGCTGAGAACCGCTGGGGCCAGGCAGAGGTCCACGGGGAGCAGAGGGGCTGGCGGGAGCAATATCCCTTAGGACTCTGGGAGCCCGGACTCCTGGGTTCTCTCTCTGCCACTAAGAGGGGAGTGGGGGCTAGTGGTTAGAGCAGGGTGCTGGACACCTGGATTCTATTCCCAGGACTCTGTCATCTAGACTGGAGATTGGGGGTGAATCCTGGATCCCTCTCCCACTGGGCCTCCACCCTTTGGGATCATTTCCCCTTGGTGCTGCCTTAGCAGCTGCCTCCCCTCCCCCAGACCCTGCAGCCATGAACCCAGCCCCCCTCAGGCCCCCAGGAGCCGCTGGTGGCTGAAATGTGGTGATCAGCCCTGCAGGAGCTCCTGCGTGGCAGGGGGTGGGTGGGTGGCCGGCCAGATGAGGGAATCTCTCGCCAGCTGCGTTCCCATTCGGTGCCCGCCCAGCACCCAGCTCCTGTGACAGTCCAAGAAAAACAGTAATTTGCCAGTTAGACGTCTCCCCCGGCTGCTGGGAAGGGGGCGGAACTGGCACCGTTATCAGCACTCACCACGCCGCCTGGCACACTGGGTGCGCGGAGCCGAGCGCGGGTTTGTTATTGTAGGGTGCACGGAGCTGGTTTGTTATCGTAGGGTGCGCGGAGCGGGCGCTGGTTTGTTATTGTAGGCTGCATGGAGCTGGTTTGTTATTGTAGGGTGCACGGAGCTGGGCACTGGTTTGTTATTGTAGGGGTGCGTGGACCCGGTTTGTTATTGTAGGGTGCGTGGAGCCGGGCACTGGTTTGTTATCATAGGGTGCACAGAGCTGGTTTGTTATCGTAGGGTGCACAGAGCCGGGTGCTGGTTTGTTATTGTAGGGTGCGCGGAGCCAGGCACTGGTTTGTTATTGTAGGGTGCGTGGAGCTGGGCGCTGGTTTGTTATCGTAGGGTGCACGGAGCTGGTTTGTTGTTGTAGGGTGCGCGGAACCGGGCGCTGGTTTGTTATTGTAGGGGTGCGGGGAGCTGGTTTGTTATTGTAGGGTGCGCGGAGCCGGGCGCTGGTTTGTTATTGTAGGGTGCACGGAGCTGGTTTGTTATTGTAGGGTGCGCGGAGCCGGGCGCTGGTTTGTTATTGTAGGGTGCGCGGAGCTGGTTTGTTATTGTAGGGTGCATGGAGCTGGGCTCTGGTTTATTGTAGGGTGCGCAGACCCCTATAGTGTTTCGTTAGCATAGGATCAATTATGAACACGGCAGCTGCATTCACCCGTATGTTAATAGAGGGTCACGCAGGGGCTCCATGTGCTGGTTTGTTATTGTAGGGTCTCTAGGTGCTTTGGGGGCTGAGCCACCCAGCATAGCAGGACCCAGGAGGGCAAGGGGCCGGCTCAGCCCCTCTTGGGGTGCCCTGTATCAATTGCAGGAGACGCACGAGGAACGAAGCTGCTCATTCCCACCTTCCGCTGCTCCCAGCATGCCACTGGGCACGGCCCCCGCACCCTGCCTCCCTTTGCTGCTCCAGAGCCCCGCCCGGACCCCGGGGCACTCAGCCGCCGGCAGATCCCTGCCCCCCCCCCCCCAAACGCCCTGCGGCTGCTGCCGGAGCAAGGCCTCCTGCCCTGCAGGGCTCCACCAGGTGCGAAACGTCGAACCGGCTGAGACGCGCCGGCCCCGGGAGCAGATGCAGTGGGAGATTCCAAGGCCGGAAGGGACGTTGTGATCAGCTCCTCTGACCTGCTGCATGGCCCCCGCAGATCATTCCTAGAGCAGACCCTGGCTAAATGCTCCCACCCCCACGTCATGGCTAATTATAACGCCGGGGGCCAATTTCCCCCCTTTGCCCCCTTACTTCCAATCTCCCCACTTGTCGCGGGGAAGGATAAATGGGCCGGTGTTTTATTTCCGGCTCCCATTACAGGGCTCTGGTTCTTACTCGGAGAAAGGGAGGAGACGGCCAGACGAGAGGAATAAAATATTCAACTTTCAAGCCCCGGATCTTGTGATTATCGTTAATCGGATGAGGGTCGTGCACACTGAGAACACGGGCCCCGTCGCACCGGGCACCACTGGGTGCTCGTGGTGCCAGGTGCTGCCCAGACCCACTGGGGGAGATCGGCTGCACACACATGGCGAGAGACAGCCCCTACCCTGAAAGCTCCCAGTCTACTAGCCACAGGAGGGATTATTGTCCCTCTTTTACAGATGGGGAAACTGAGGCCTGCAGAGATGCATGGATGTGCCCAAGCTCCCGCAGGGAGAGCCAAGGGATGGAAAGGCAGTGCCCCCCCCCGCTCTCTTCCAGCCCGCTGATGCCTCGGCCAGTGGAGGCCCAGGAAGGGCCATAAGCCACTGGCGGGAACCCATTTGCCTGAAGCCATCAAGACTTCAGCTCCCTGGGGAGCTGGAGGCCAGTGGTGAATCCCAAGAGGCCCTACGCCAGCCCAGGCCAAGCTTGGTCCGCTCCTTCCGCCCAGGGTCCCAGCCAGCTCCAGATGGGCACCCGACCCCCTCCATGCCCTCAACGAGGTGCAGCCACACAGCCCCTCACCGTGGGAGAGGATGGGGAGCTACCAGCATTGTGCAGATGGGGAAACTGAGTCACAGAGCAGGGAAAGGTCACAAATCCAGGCTTAGAACCCAGGAGTCCGCACTCCAGCCCCTCCCCCCCCAGCTAGGGTTCCAGCCCAGCTGAGCGATGCCTCATTGGCAAAAGGCCAGGATCCCGCTGCTGCAGCTGCCCTGTTCTCTACTCTTGGCGCTGCGGCACTGGGAAACTACAATGCCCAGCATGCACCACTATGTCGGTAGCCAAGCATAAACAGTGGGGGGGAGCAATGCATGCTGGGAGCTGTAGTCTCAGCAGGCTGCACCTTGGTGTTAGAAATTGGGACATGGGTGAGGAGGGCGTTGGTCCAGGCCTTGCCCCCTGGGGAGCGGGTTGGGGTGGGGAGAGGCAGGCCAGGGGATGCTGGGCTGGGGTGAAGCCAGGGATGGGGGGGACACAAAGACAGGGAGGGGGAACAGGCCTTGCGATCAGCAACCACCACATTGAGACACCAGCGTGGGCGCGGGTCTATCAATCTCCCTTCCGCAGCGAGTCAAGCGAGTGTTAATCACTCCGGTTGCTCCTAAGCCAGGCAGGGATGGCTCAGCAGTCGGGAGGGGGGGGACACAGGCTGCGCTGGGGGGGCTGCCTGTCCATCAGGGAACAGACACCGAGATGGCACCTTCTGCTGAGACGCTCTGTATGCAACATTCAGGGGGAGGCAAAATCCCATGGGGGGCGTGTGCTTGCGAGGCGGGCACGGCCCTGGCATGCAGGACTCCTAGGTTCTATGCCCAGCTCTGCCACCCAGTGAGCAGGGCGAGTCACTTGCCTGCTCCGTGCCTCGGTTTCCCCTCCAAATCTTTGTCTGTCTTGGGCCTCAGTTCTCCCTTTGTAAGCGGGTGAGAATGATCCTTGAGGAGCTCTCTGGGGGAGGGACGGGCTCTCACGCGGTCTCTGCAGCGCGCGGGACGACGGGGGCGCCCCCGGAGCTGGGTTGTGGTCTGTGCACACCATAGTGGGATACACCTAGTTAACCACAACCGATTTCCTCCACCCAGCCTCTGCCCGCTGGGCCAGATCCAGGCTGGCCCTTAAAGCCCCAGAAGGTTCCCCTCGCTGGCACCAGCCGACAGCCCCGGGTACCCGCTCAGGCTGCAGGGAGCCGGCTCCAGGAGGCCTCCGCCCAAGGGGGAGGCGCTGGGGCAACAGGGGGAAATGAGCTGAGATTGAAGAGGGTATCCCAGCCCGGCTCCTGCTCCTTCCCATCTCTGCCCCGTATTCACCCCCCACCCACACATCTCTCTGCATGAACCAGGGCACACCAAAGCTACCCCCATATCCCCCGCTCCAATGAGCAGGCAGCAGCCGGTGACTGTCGCAGGAAGCAGGCTAGGAACAGGAGGGGTGTGGGTGGATGGGGGGGGGAGAATGGGCTCCAGGGAAGCTCTGAAAACACCCCCCCTTCACCAATCTGGGCTCACAGCTTCATTAACCCCTTGGGAGCTGCTAGATCCCAGCAGCCCCAGGCCACCGAGACTCGGGTCACTGGAAGAACAGACCCAGACCAGCCCCACGCTGGGCTCCCCCCACCCAAGCTCTGCTAGTGCCCCTCACTCCTGACCTGCAGAGCCCTGCCGCTAACCCAGCCCTGGGCTCCCCCAGCCCCCCAGCTTCGCTGGTGCCCCTCAAGCCCGACATGGAGCCCCCTCTATCCCAGCCCTGCCCCCCAGCTCTGCCGGTGCCCCTCACTCCTGACCTGATCCCCCCCCCCATCTGCCTCTCACCATCCAGTCCCAGAGCAGCAGGGACTGGCTGGCCCAGGGGGGTGGGGAATGGGATCCCGGCTCCAATCTGACCCCAGGGGCGGGATCTCCAGGGGGACGGGCCGGCTCAGCAGAGAGGCTGGGGACTGCATGAGCCATGGAGACGGGGTGTCCCATTGGGGGATCCCTCCGGGCAGGGCTGGGGCACATTGTCATTGCCTGAACCCCTGCCCCCACGTGTTGCTGCGGGGGGGGGGGGGGACATTGCAGCACCGGGCCGTGCGCTGTGCATGCCAGTCAGAGCCAGGGAGACCCCCGGGGACACCGGACAGAGCCCCAAGCACAGTGCCCCACGCAGTGCCATGGAACCCCCCCGCCCCCCGCCATGCCACGGGGAAACCGCCCAGCTCCACACAGTGCGCGACGTGCCCCCATGCTCAGCCGGGGGGGCTCCTGCTGCGCCCAGCCGCGGGGGGGGGGGGGGGCAGGCAGGCCCCCGGAGATCCCAAGCAGCCCCCTGGAGACCCCCCCTGGAGACCCCAGGCAGCCCGCCGGAGATCCCAAGCAGCCCCCTGGAGACCCCCCATAGAGAGCCCAGGCAGCCCCCCGGAGATCCCAAGCAGCAGCTGTCAGAGCCACAAAGGACCCCGGGGCGCCAGGCGACACCCCAGGGCGCTACGGAGAGCCACCGAAAGCCAGCCGGTGTCCCCTGTCGCAGCCCCGCTCCACCCAACATGGTCTGGGAAACAGCCCTGGCTTCCCGGGGGTCCTCAGGGACGGCGCCAGCCGTTCTGCTCCGGAGCCTCCCCCTTCTCCCGGAGCCGGGGAGAGAACCCAGGAGTCCTGGCACCAAACACCAGACCACGCTGCCGCTCCCTTCCCTCTCCACGCCCCGAGGCGGCGCCTCCCCCTTTGCCCCCATCCCTCCCGCGGCAGGACACAGACCGCAGCAGGGACTTTGGGGGAGGCTCTGGGGGGGTGGCACTGACCCGGGAGGGGGACTGAGCCCCCTGCAAGTCCAAAGCTGGAGCCTGCCCCCCCCCGCCCCGCCTCAAAGGGGGGATGGGAAGACCCACCGCCCACCGCCCAGGCCGAGAGCTGCAGCGGGCAGCCCGGGGGCCACGCCCCAGAGAGCCCGGCGCCCCCAGCGCCGCCCGGGCACAGCTCGCCCCAGAGCTGGGCTGGCGAAGCTGGAGCGGGGACCAGGGGCTCCGGGGCCGCGCCAGCCCCCCCCGGGCGCCAGTGCCCCCCATGCCCGGGCCCCCCTCACCTCTCGTCGGCCTGCCAGTCCCCCAGCAGCAGGTCCCGGAAGCGGTAGCGAGGGGGCAGGGGCAGCACCTCCTTCTCCAGCTCCACCATGTTGGCTCTCGACGCCGCCGACGCTCAGCCTCGCCCGGGCGGCTCGCGGGTGCGGGGAGCCGCTCGCCAGGGCGGCCCGCTACGGCCGGAGCCCACGGGCATGGCGGGGCGGCGCGGGCATCCGGGAGCGGCTCTCTGCCCCCCGCTGCCGGGGCTGTGGAAGGAAGCGAGCGGCTGGTGCCATCAGCCTCGCCTTGCCAGGGACTGGGGCCCCCGCCTTGGCGCCCCCGCTAGCCCATGGCCCGGCCCCCGGGGGGCGAGCGGCCCCTGCCAGGCGGGCTCGGGGCTCCGGAGGCGGCGGAGCGAGGGGAGGCAGCCGCTGAGCGCGCCTCGGTCTCCGGCAGGGATGTGGGGGGCGGTTTCCAGCAGGAGGGGCCGCCCCGATCCGCCCCTCGCCTGGGGGCTGCTGCCCTGTCCCCTCCCTGGGCCACCTGCGGCCGCGGCGCTTCCTTAACCCCTCGG
>NW_020665184.1:2709864-2744477 GCF_002925995.2 Terrapene triunguis | reverse complement strand
CGTGCCCCAGAGCAAAGCGCCCCCCGCTCCAGCCCCCCAAGGGCTCGAGCCCCAGAGCAACACGCCCCCAACGGGCCCAAGCCCCCACATGCCTTAGAGTGATGCCCCCCACTCCAGCCCCCCAATAGCCTGAACCCCCTCAAACCCCAGAGCAACACCCCCCCACTCCAGCCTGCCCCACAAAGGCCTGAGCGCTGAGCCATCTCATGCCCAGAGCGATGCCCCCCCCACTCCAGCCCCCCCAACAACCCAAGCCTCCTCATGCCTGAGAGCAACACACCCCACTCCATCCCCACAACAGCCCAAGCCCCCTCATGTCCCAGAGCAATGTGCCCCCTGCTCCCGCCCACCAAGGGCCCAAGCCCCCTTGCACCCCAGAGCAAAACATCCCACACTCTTCCCCCCCCCGAACACCCAAGCCCCCTCATGCCCTAGAGCACAGAACCCCTGCTCCAGCCCCCAAAAGAACAAGATACTGATTTGCAGAGAAATCACCTCCCTAAACCTTATTAGAAAGCAGTTGGGGTTGAATTGGGAGGGGCTAATAAGGGGCCGATTGAATTAGGTGTGGCAGGGGTCAGGTGTGAGGAGTCAGGTTGCTGAGTGAGGGCATCAAGGCTCCTAGTATATAGGACCAGGAGTGGTAACTGGAGGTGTCTGGCAGGCAGGTGCAAAGGGAAGATAGTAAGTTTGTTCGTTCTTTCTTTGTCTTCTTCAATAAAGTGTGTGGGTTATGCTTGATCTGCTAAAGCATTTAGGTAGGTTCTGCTATGCCCCAAAGAGGAGTGCAGAAATATTAGTCAGGGAGGGGGCTTACAATGTGGTAGGGTTGGTGTCAGGGTGTTTTTTTTTGCAGCTCCAGGGTTATGAGTTTTTTATTCCTCTTGTGAATAACTTTCAATGCTGGGTGTAAGAGGAGGCCCATTTTGTGTGGCCTGTAGCTAACTGTGGGACTAAAACTTGGGGCAGCCCTTGAAATGAGGGCTAACTGATGTCTGTCTCTAATCCTTCCTAGGGGGAGATGATTGGGCATGTTAGTTATGACTGATGACCTTGCTGAGATACAGACCCTCCTGACTGGGAGGCCAGTGTTTTCCTTAACCCTGTCAGGTATTCTGGCCCTGCAGTGAGGGTGTGTGGTGTGGCATCTGTGCCTGCCTAGGTCAGGAGGTGGTGAGAGTGAGCATAAAGCATGTATAATAAGGGAAGGTATTGAAAAGAGCCTGCCAAGGTCTACTCTCCCCATCTTGTAACACAAGAGCAAGGGAACAATTAAAATGAAAGGTGGCAAATTCAAGATGGCTAAGAGGAAATGCACTTCCAAGTGCTGCATAATTAAACAGTGAAGGTTCATGTCCTGGGATGTCATGGAAGCACTAAATCTTAGATGACTTTACTAGTGCTCTCCAGAAACCAGGCTCTCTGGAGTCCTAGTCCATATCTTTTTGTAAAGCTTTTCAGAAGGGCCCTAAAACCTCATGATCTTTCCTTCGCAGCAGCTAGCGCAGACTGGTGTTGGAGACTGGTTAGTGAGCTACGTGGACCTGGGGCCGAGCTGACCTGGCAGCTCCTAGATGTCTTTTCTTGTTAGCTGAAAAGTAATGCCCTGTTGATCTGTGTTTGTACAGTACCTAGCACACTGGAGGCCAGGTCCGCGGCTGGTGCGCTGAGGTGCTGCTGCAATAGGAATATGTGGTAATACAGGAACAAAAAGATTCTGACTGACCGTGCTTTGGGGGTGTGGGGTGCATTTCTAGGGAGGTTATGGAAAGAATGTGCAGCCTCTGTATGCTAGAGGGCCCTGTGTGCTAGGTGCTACAGATACCTAATGAGAAACTGAGGCTTGGAGCCTGACTAAACAAGGAACCATGGGGAAACTGAGGCACCCAGCTGATGTGAGGTGCTCCAGGGAGTCTATGGCCGAACCAGGAATCCAACCCCTATCGCCAGAGTTCCAGCCCAGCACGTCGAGCATGAGCTCATCCTTCCTTGCAGGCTGAGCCCTGGCCTTTCAAATGGTTTCCTAGCAGGGCGCAGCAAGAATCTGTAGGCGAAGCCTGGCCCATTTACTGGACTGAGCTCCCCTGCGTGTGCTCCCGAATGGAAACAAATTGAGGGCTGTCTCCGTAGCAAACAGCCAGCTGGAAATCTGGGTAATAGATTTAAGCTGGTGAGGGATTTAATTAGTTCTACCCAGAAAGCCAGAGGTGGGGAAAAGAGAAAAATCATTTGCTGCTGGCCCATCACTTATTTTCATGGGCTCCCTTGTCACCTCTCCAGTTCAATCATTCTGCCCGTTCAGCCCCAGTAATACCTCTCTGCATCTGCAAGCAACAAAAATCAATGTTTTTTTTTTTCTTGTCCTTTTGGAACACCGTGTTCTCCCCTGCACAGCAATTCAGTGTCTGCCAAAGGAGTGCGTTTTCAAGTGAAACCGTGGCCTCTGGATGATGAGTGGGCTAAATTGCCCACCGTGTGGGGCATCACGGTCCCTCGAGGCTTCTCCATCTCCAGCGCTGCACAGTTGGTTAGCTCCATTATGCTCCTAGTGAGCTATGCAGCGTTGAATATGTCGTATTGGCAGGAAGCAGGGCTACCTGCTCTGTGGAAGGAGGGAATATCAGGCAGCGAGCACCAAAGGCAGGATGTGAGGCTGGCTGGACCAACGGTCTGACCTTGTCTGGCAGGTACAGGGCAGAGGAAAGCTGCCGTGTCTGTATTGAACTGAGCTGGTGTGAAATACAAACCAGGTACAATCTGGCCAGGATCAGAGCACCTGCAATTCTGCGGCTGCTGGGCAAAGGCGGGGGGTGAGCACAGAGCACTGGTGGAGGGTTATCAAAGTCCTGCTGAGTACGCAGAGTGAGGTAGCTCTCAGCCCAGAAGCCCTGAGCTGCTTTTCCAGAAGGGCTGAGCAATTAGGGAGCGAAGCTGCCAGAACACAAGGTGGGTGGGGGTGACGACCCCAGCTGGAGGCGGATGGGACCAGGACACGGGAGATCTGGGTTCTAATCCCAGCTCTTCCACTGAGTCGGTGTGACTGGGGGCAAGTCGCGGAGCCTCTCTGGGACTTGGTCCCCTCCAGTGGGGACATCCCTATGTAGACCGAGGTTGTTGGGGGAGGGTGTGGCATGAGGGGGGCCCTGATCGCTGTCTGAGCCTCTCGGGGGTGTGAGGGCATGCCCTGACGCCTCTTCAGGCCGTGTAGGTGGCTAGCCCCATGCGTTGCTTCTGGGTCACTTGGGTAGGGCTAGAAACTAATTGCCGTGGGTCTGCATGCCATCCTGAAGGCCTTGTGTAGCCCAGACAGCAGCAGGATCTCCACAAGGGGTTCCCACCAATGGGGTGTGTGTGTAATGCTGTGTTCCTGGGTGGGTGGTTGGCAGCAGGGATCAAACCTGTGAGCTCAGGATCTGAAAGCCGGAGCTAAAAGAGCTTGCCACTGCTCGCGTGGGTCTGGGTGCCACAGAGGATTAGGAGAACATCTCTTTAAATAGCTTGTGAGCCCACTAGTGGTGCTCACAGTGTTTTAGGGGCTTTCCCAGGCCAGCTGGCGCAGTAGGATGTACGTAGCCAGGCCTTGGATCCCCATAAACACGGGTAGTTGGGTCTCAGTGGTGCCTTTGTGGCTTCTGCATAGGGGGTTGGTGCTGGGTAAAGAGCAAAAGACCCAACACCTGCAGCCCCCCCCCCCCCAGGCTGCAGTGGCACAGGAGGGGTCACCCCACTCGCATGCCAGCTCATAGACCTTCTCCCTGGTGTATTTTGAAGGGTGCCAGCTACTGGCTCTACCCTGAGGGTGGGGATATGATCTAAGGGGAGCTGTGCTGGCCCGTTCCACCCTCCTGCTCTCTCTCTCTCCAAGCCGAAGATGAACGTGGTACATGCTTTGCGCTCGGAGCACCTGGCCGCGCCGCGAGTGGAGGCGCTGGAGCGGCCGAACCTGCGGGCTGTGGATCAGCTGAGCCCAGAGATCAAGGTGGAGAAATACGTCCTGCTGAGCCTGGATGGGAAGCTGCTGGGGCCAGAGCTGAGCCGGATCCGGAGTGGTGAGGCCTCAAGGGGGAAGCGGGAGGGGAAAGTGGGCTGGAATGGGGAGGGGCTGGAGATGGAGGGGAAGTTGGGCCTTGACCCTGCTGGGGCCCAGTGGATCCTGTATTGCCTGTGAGGATGAGCAGAACTCCCCTCTTAGGGACCCTGTGTCCCCAAGTGCCCATCAAGATCTGGGCCCAAAGAGAGACAGGCCCTGCCCCGAGAGCTCCCAGCCTAGGCAGACCAGGGGTGGAAAGGGACCCAGCAGCTAAGAGGTGAAGTGAGTTGCCCCGGATCATAGAGCCAGGAAGAGAACCCAGGTGTCCTGAGTCCCAGGCAACCCCCAAGGAGAAGCTTAGAAATGTCTCAGTTGAAGATGACCATGATGCTCTGTCCAGCCTGACTCTGCGGTGTTGCCCCGTCAGACTGTGACCTGTGGTTTCACCAGGGCCCCAGCCCGGCACAGCTCACCACCTTCGCCTGGGGCACCATGTGCTTTCCTGCCCCTGGCCAGGCCCAGTGCCTGGGGCATGGTGTCACGTGAGCCTCCTTTCACTCTGACTTGGTGCAGAGGGTCTAGATTCCCAGACACTCGGGTTTCATAGGTGACTTGAGCCTCTACCTTTTTCCTTCACCCACAAGGGAGGTGCCGCTTGCCCAGTGCTCTGACCGAAAGGCTGGTGGCGTCAGTGACAGGACTTGTGCCAGGGCCAGTGCAAGCGCACTAGCTTTAGGGCACTTTCCCATGGTGGCCCTGGGCCAGCATTACTGGGCTGACACATCCCTGTCTCTCCATGCTCAGAGATGGCTCTGCCCCTGGAGCGCCTGGATGTGGCGCTGCCCCAGGATCTGCCCAAAGGCTACCTCTCACGCCAGCGTCGCTCCCTGCCTGCCTTTCCCTTTTCTCCTGCCAAGAGCCCCTGCAGCTCTCCAGGCCTCAGGTAACTACGGAACGGAGGACCCATGCCATGGGCTGCTCCTGCTAGACCTAGCATACAATATAGCCTGATGCCTTGCCTCGAACAGGGAGATACAGCCCAGGGAAACGGACTCCCAGCATGCAGTGCTCCACTTGAGCTGAGCAGCCAGCCATTTGGCATTGCAGTGGCCTATTCATTATTTAGTAGGCGCAGAGCCCCAGATGTGGACCAGTGCTCCTTCGCGCTAGGCCAGGGCCGGGTAGGGAAGGCTGTGCCTCCCCAAACAGCCTGGCCCCCGCCCCCTCCCACTTCCCAGCCCCCGACTGCCCACTCGAACCCCTGACCCATCTAACCCCCCCTGCTCCCTGTCCCCTGACTGCCCTGACCCCTATCCACACCTCCGCCCTCTGACAGGCCCCCTGGGACTCCCACACCTATCCAACTGCCCTCTGCTCCTCGTCCCCTGACCGCCTCCCCCTGAACCTCCACCCCAGCCAACTGCTCCCTGTCCCCTGACTGCCCCCCAAGACCCCCTACCCCTTATCCAACCCCACCGCTCCCCACCCCCTTACCATGACGCTCAGAGCAGCAGGACTGGCTTATTGGAAAGCCTGGCAGGAGCGGCGGGCCAGAGCGCTCCCTGTGTGGCAGCATGGCTGTGGGGGAGGGGGGACAACAGGGGTGGGGTCAGGGGTTAGCCTCCCTGGCTGAGAGCTCAGTTTGCCCACCTCTGTGCTAGGCGCTGTACAAATAGTCCTTGTTACAAGGAGCTGACAATCTAGGGAAACTCATGATCACTCAGCTGCCCCTAGGCTGCATGCTGTGACCATGCAGAACTCCGTGAGGAGAATCTCCATTAGCTGTTGGTGCTATAGGGCCTGTTACACAGCAGAGCAGTTCTGGACCCACCCGGTAGAGGGTGGTGTCTGTTCTGGAAGCTGTGTCCCTTAGGCTGTGGGGAGGGCAGGCTGACATTTCTTTCTCTTCCAGGAGCCCCAGGAGGAGCACAGAAGCGCTGTGTGCTGGCCACTTCCCCATGGGGCTCAGTCAGCTTGTGACAGGGATGCAGAGTCCTGGGGTCCGAGCCCCTGTGTCGTCCTCTCCTCGGGGTGCAAGAAGTCCGGCTGCACAACCCAGGGTTACCCCAGCCAAGGTCACTGGCAGCAAGGCCAAGGCAGGTGAAGCCGTGTGCCGCAGCCATGGGCACCGGGTGCAGCCGGAGTCTGACAGGAAGCAGCAACAGACACGGGGTGGAAAAGGGGCCTGCTAAGAATGACTGATGGGGCAGGGGGTGGTGGTAGAGGGGGACATGAGTCTGCTCCTGCTGGGCAGGACTTGTGCCCTCTGGGAATTGCTGGTGTCTCCAAGGGGAATGTGGGGGGGGAAATTGTACTTGGGAGCCAACTGTTTTACAAACCCAGCAGGGGCCATGAGTCCTCCAGGCACACAGGCCCTGGCTGCACCCAGCCCTGCTCCCCCCTACAGTTAATGTATGTAACCAAAGGAATCCTAAATAAAAGACTCTCTGCACTGTGAAGGCTCCGGGGGGCTTGTCCTTGTTCCAGGGAACTGCTATAACTCAGCCTGCTGCTGGCAAGCGGGGGGGCCAGGCCCTCTATAGATGACAAGGCCGGCGCTGTGCCTTGAATACTCCGTTACAGTAGCACTGATGGACCCCAACAGAGATTGGGGGGGGGGGGGGGACACTGTGCTGGGCACTGTCCTGAAGAACCTCAGTCTAGAGAGACAAGTGGTGCAGGATGGGAGATTCTTCCCATTGTACAGATGGGGAAACCGAGGCACAGGGAGCTAGTGGTGGAGCTGGGAATTGGATCCAGGTGTCCTGAGCGCTAGGCTGTGTCTGAACCATGGGGGGGAGGGGGAGGGAGGGTTCCCACCCCTGCACTGGAATGTTTAAATCAAATCACTTTGGCTTGTTAAAATAAACCATTAAGACTGTTCTATTCCTATTCCATACAACAGCTCTCTTCCCTCCTTCGCCTGCCAATAGAACCTTGAGTGGTGCATGTAAAATAGGCTTCCACTCAGCTTCTGGTTCGTTAAGGGATGTTTCACAGGTACCAGCAGGCTAGTAATTAGCTTCCCCGGCTAATGGCACTTACACCACTAGAGGGAGCCAAATGAGAGTGACTGGACTAAGTGAATGCAACTTACGCCAGGATGTGAGCAAATCTATTTCAATGTAACTGTGATGCTCCCCAGGGGCTACCCCTGAACTGTGGGGCATCACCCCATCGCCTGCTAGCATGCGGAAGTCTGTCTGTGGATCAGCTCCGTCAAACCACCAGCCTCTGGCAACCCAAGCATGGCTTTGCAGGCCTTGCTTTCTATGGACAGGTTAGCAGCCGCTTCACCCCTGCCACTGTGTCCTTGGAGTTCGTCCCCTGTCATGTCCAGCCCTGTTCTACTAGACCCCCGTCCCAATGACCAGGCCTGCTGTTCCCAAAGGAATAGTACACAGCAGCTTGTCTGATTCCATGCAGCATCACCACTTTGCTTAACACCCCAGCACTTAGATACATGTATAGTGAAAACAAGGATAACTTGATCATCAAAGAGCAGTAGGTGAATGAGGATATTGGAAACCTTGGTTACATCTAAAACAATAACCCCCCTCTAGAGACCGCACTTAACTAGCAGGTTAACCTCCTCGTGAAAGAAGCTCATCTCGCCCAAAGTTCTCACCTCTGTTTTCAATCCAATCTGGTTGAGGACCCTTTGTTCATGAAGAAAACCTGCTGTCTGGTTCCTCTGGAGGATGACTGGGTGCCATCTTTGTCCCCCACCTATAGTCAAATAAACCTTGACGAGCGCATCAAGCTAGGGTTCCCCTGACCTGCAGTTTTTCTCATTAGCTTCTTTCTGAAGTCCCCACTGGCTCTTCATTAGTGTTTGACTTAGAGTGCTACTGGTTGCCCATTAGAGACAAGGTGGGTGAGGGATCTTTTATTGAACCAACTTCTAGTGGTGAAAGAGACAAGCTTTTGGTAAATATTTTGAGTAGGGCTCTCTAAGTGTGACACTGCTGAACCATGCGTTGGGGAGATTCTATACAGGGAAATACATTAGCTTAATGGTGGGCTTCTATACGGGGCAATATGATATATGGGAGGGCAGCTTCTCTATGGAGAGCTATCGTACCACAACAGGGGGTGGTTTCTCTAAGGAGAAATACGGTGTCATCATGGTGGGCTTCTCTATGGAGAAGTGGCATCAAAATTGTGAGCTTATATAGGGAGAAATAATCACAGAACTGGAAGGGACCTTGAGAGTCCATCCAGTCCAGTTCCCTGCACTCAAGGCAGAGCTAAGTATTATCTAGACCATCCCTGACAGGTGTTTGTCCATCCTGCTCTTAAAAATCCCCAATGATGGAGATTCCACAACCTCCCTAGGCAATTTATTCCAGTGCTTCACTACCCTGACAGTTAGGAAGTTTTTCCTAATGTCCAACTTAAACCTCCCTTGCTGCAATTTAAGCCCATTGCTTCTTGTCCTATCAGAGGTTAAGGAGAACAGTTTTTCACCTTCCTCCTTGTAACAACCTTTTATGTACTTGAAAACTGTTCTCATATCCCCTGTCTTCTCTGCTCCAGACTAAACAAACCCAATTTTTTCAATCTTCCCTCATAGCTCATGTTTTCTACACCTTTAATCATTTTTGTTGCTCTTCTCTGCAGGAGCGCTGCCCTAGGCGGCGGAAGGTCCCGCCCCGAAATGCCGCCCCCCCACAGTGGCAGCGGAAGGTCCCGCCGTTGAAATACTGCCGCGGTCGCCGCCCCCCAAATTGTAGCGCACTAGGTGACCGCCTAGGTCGCCTAATGGGTTGCGCCGGCCCTGCTTCTCTGGACTCTCTCCAATTTGTCCACATCTTTCCTGAAATGTGGCGCTCAGAACTGGACACAATACTCCAGTTGAGGCCTAATCAGCACGGAGTAGAGCGGTAGAATTACTTCTTGTGTCTTCCTTACAACACTCCTGCTAATACATCCCAGAATTATGTTTGCTTTTTTTGCAAGAGCATTACCCTGTTTAGCTCGTGATCCACTGTGACACCCAGATCCCTTTCCGCAGTACTCCTTCCTAGGCAGTCATTTCCCATTTTGTATGTGTGCAACTGATTGTTCCTTCCTAAGTGGAGTACTTTGCATTTGTCCTTATTGAATTTCATCCTATTTACTTCAGACCATTTTTCCAGTTTGTCCAGATCATTTTGAATTTTAATCCTATCCTCCAAAGCACTTGCAACCCCTCCCAGCTTGGTATTGTCCACAAACTTTATAAGTGTACTTTCTATGCCATTATCTAAATCATTGGTGAAGATATTGACCAGAACTGGACCCAGAACCGATCCCTGCAGGACCCCACTCGTTATGCCCTTCCAGCATGACTGTGAACCACTGATAACTACTCTCTGGGAACAATTTTCCAACCAGTTATGCACCTTAAGCTATTTATAGTAGCTCCATCTAGGTTGTATTTCCCTAGTTTGTTTATCAGAAGGTCATGCGAGACAGTAGCAAAAGCCTTACTAAAGTCAAGATATACCACGTCTACCGCTTCCCCCCATCTACAAGGCTTGTTACCCTGTCAAAGAAAGCTATCACGTTGGTTTGACACAATTTGTTCTTGACAAATCCACGCTGACTGTTATTTATCACCTTATCATATTCTAGGTGTTTGCAAATTGATTGCTTAATTATTTGCTTCATTATCTTTCCCGGTACAGAAGTTAAGATGACTGGTCTGTAATTCCTTGGATTGTCCTTATTTCCTTTTATAGGGAGATATACGGTAACAAAAAAATAAAGGTGTCTTCCATAAGGAGACATACACTAATATATGTGTGGGCTTCTATAAGGAGAAATGAGGTACTAAATGGGGTGCGCGTTCTATCTGAGGCAATACGGTACTCGATCGCCTCTAATACCTCCCTCGTCGGGTGGGGAGGGAAGAGGAACAAAGAGACCAATCATAAAGAGGGACACCATGATTGACATTCTGATCACGAATCAGATATGGCTTCTCTACAAATAGTACCCAACCTTTCCTCGAGAAGCCCGCCTCTCCCAATGAATTGGATGGTGTGGCAGAGTGGCAGAAATTCTGACCAATGGAAACAGGGCGGAGTGAATTTTTTTGAGAGTTCGTGTCTCTTAGATAGAGCGACAGGCTTCTCCTCCAACGAGAAACCAGAAAAAAGCTATTGGGCGGGATCTAAAAGTACCGCCTTCCTAGACAGGTCACGAATGAACTCTATTGGTTGGGAGAAAAGAGCGACAGCACAAGCGACCACTAGCAACGCGGAAAGGAGGCGAGGGCCTCTAAACACCGCCCACTCCGATTGAATTACGGGTGGTATGGCCTCTCTATTGGTTAGACCCACAGAGTGACAGCCGTGCCGACCAATAGGATTGGCCGCTGACGGGCCTGGGCGGAGTGAAGAGCCGGGGGCGGCGCCGGAGCCGGATGAGGAGACACTGAGGGGAAGTTTGGCCGCCGCCGCCGAGAACCGTTTGAGGAGCCGCCGCCCGAGACGCGGGGAGCGCGGGCCCCGCGGCCGCCATGGGGAACCGGGGGATGGAGGACCTGATCCCGCTGGTGAACAAGCTGCAGGACGCGTTCAGCTCCATCGGGCAGAGCTGCCACCTGGACCTGCCGCAGATCGCCGTGGTGGGCGGCCAGAGCGCCGGCAAGAGCTCCGTGCTCGAGAACTTCGTGGGCCGGTGAGTCCTACGCCGCCTGCGTCACTCGCCCCCGCCTCCCCGTCGCACGGGATGGCCGGGAGGCGACGTCGTTCGCCGGAGCCCCGTTGGGGAATGCTTCGGGCGCGTGGACGCCGTTTGCGTAACTCGGCTGGATCCGAATGGCCGGGAGGCTACGCTACTGGCGCCGCTGGGGTCTGTGAATCCCTCCGGCGGCCGCCTCGCGCTAAGCGCGTAACGTTCTCCGCTGGGCGCGAGACCGCCTCGCGCGCCCCCCCCCCCCCCTTGGCGACTAGCGCCTCGGCGGGCTGGACGCCGATTGCGTGAGCGGAGCCGGGCGCCGTTGGCGTAGGGCGCCCCGGTGTGTTTCCCCCGGCGACGTTAGCCGGGCCGCGTCTCCATGGCTTGGGTAGAGCGCGCTTGGCCTGGGAGTCTTGTGTGGACCCCGCGGTCCTTTACGCCAGTGGCTTAAACCGGGGTCTTTCCCAGGGGGGGTCTCCGTGGACGCAGTTGGCGTAGATCGCTCTGTGAATAGCAGTGGAGCGTGGTCGTTCGGGGCTGGCTGAGGGGCGGGGGCTCTGGCCTGTCATCCGGGGGGGGGGGCAGGAGCACTCCCTGGGCATGTCCCCTCCCCCTAGGTGGCTGGGTGCCCCCCAATCCTGGGACACAGGGATGCTCCCCCCATTTGTCCCCTGCCCCAGTGGCTGGGGCCCTGCCCCCCATCCTGCCCAGGAGCCATGAACTCCCCTGGGCTGTCCCCTCCTGCCCAGGTAGCAGGACTCCGGTGTATGTGGCGGGAGATACGGGATTCTGCTCACACGGAGCTGTCCTGCACCCCGGTGGTTGGAGGACGGGGTGGGAATTCTCTGTGACTTAATGTGGGGCTCGCGCTGGGCCTGCCCCAGTCCCTCCCACCCTCCCGAACCTTGGGAACGGGGCTGAGGACGTTGGCCCCACTTGCTGTGGTCCCTGTGCCTGCTGAAGGGACCCTTGGAACTGTGGCTTGCAGGATGTGAGGTGCTGAGACTGCAGCTTAGGATGGGGGGAGGCTGTTTGTTACCAATAAACAACTTTTCCTTAACTGCCTCCCTCCCCAGCTCCTGCAGCAGAAGCCGAGGTCTTGCCCACTTTGTATGTTCCTTAACGACCCCATAAGGTCCCAGGTACCACCGTCTTGCCTTTGTCCCCAGATCCCTTTCCCTCTCCACCCCCATTGTTCTCCTGGTGTGCTGTATGTTACCCCAGAGAGAGAGAAGAGGGGTAATTCCTGTTTGTCTGGTGGTTAAGCCATCTCCCTTTCAAGTCAAGGAGATCCGAATTGGGGCTAGTAACTTGTAATGCCTGCTGGGATCCTTCATGATGCAAGAAGCTAGAGATGCGTGATAAGAGCAGAGTAGGCCATTTGGCATGGAGGGTTATTCTAGTATCCGTCTTAATTCCTTATGCTCCAAGGAGGAATATCTTTACTCTTTGTAGTGGTAGGAGCCAGCACCCCGCTTGATATTACTGATTGTACATTAAACACATTTTCATGTATACCCTGCACACACTGGATCTGCATTAGGTACTGCATGGACTATGTAATTTGAAGTGATGATCCCCAGTTCAGTGATCGTTTTCCAAACCAGTGAAAAATGGAGCAGAGGTGGACTTTAGAAACTGCTGAAAATTGATCATGTGAAAAAGAAAGTGCATCTGTCTTCTGTAGTCAGGCTGGATTTGGTCAGTGTCTTATTTCAATGGTCTAAAAATAACCTGGATTGCTAGAGTTAATTGTGTTTGTGCATCTGTGTTTTATTTGTATTGGTAGCTCAAGATCTGAAGTCAAGCTCTGTGTGATACTTTAACCGAACAGCTTGGGTTGTTGTGTTACTGACTGGCACTTACCTTGCGGATTAGTTTGGGTAGATGTCAGCGTCTTTTAATTCCTTAATCATTACCTGCAAGACACTTTTAAAAATTGTACAAGGATCTACAGGAGAACAAGTGTCTGAAGGGAGTGGAGGGAAGTCTTATGTCAAAGTAGCTGACAAGGTATCCTGAGAGCAATTCTTAGTACAAGGCCCCTAGAAACTGGAACCTGTTCTTTTTAATAGTGTTCAACATGACTCTATTAATGTACTCAAGTTAATCTTTGAAAACGCAGACTCAGCTTTAAGGCTATCTTTTCCTGTTACTATGGCAATAATGTCCAGTGGGCTCAGTTTAAATTGGGGCTGCTAGTGCGGTACACACACAGACCTGGAAACTATAAACCTGTGTTGCAGTCATTAGGCTTTTGCATGGGACCCACCCTTCATGGATCTGGCTGCAGGATCTAGGAAGATTAAAACAGAGAGTTCACATTCGAAGACCAGATGCAACAAGTGGGCTTGATAGGGTGGCGAGGTAGGGCAGAGGCTGAGGTGATGGTGTCAAGGTAATGTGATGACAGAAGGTAGCTACTGCACAAGTGGACTTCAGATTCCATTAAAGCTTTGGGTTTTTAAAGACTTGACTTACACCTGTCTGACTCTGGAGATGAATAGTAGCTTTTAATAATTTCTGCTTCTACAGTGCCTAACCCCTGTGACCTGGGGAACAAAGTCACTTCTTAGGACAAAATTTAGGACTTACAAGGGGCTGTTTTGTCTTGCTAGAGTGATCTAAGTTTTCTCTGTGTTTAATCCCAGCCTTTTCTATAGCTTGTCCTAGCTTTAAAGGATGGTGGTGAAGGGCTGGTAACTAATGTGACTCTTGCTACTTGTAGGATTTCTTTATAATGTACTACAAATTTAACTAAAGGGGTATGTCTAGAATCTGTCTCCAGCAAAAAGAACAGGATTGTGGCACCTTAGACTAACTTTTAAATTTATTTGAGCACAAGCTTGTGCTCAAATAAATTTGTTAGTCTCTAAGGTGCCACAAGTACTCCTGTTCTTTTTGCGGATACAGACGAACACGGCTGCTACTATGAAATATGTCTCCAGCAGTGCCTCATGGTATTGGATGATGGGTAGTTTCAATAAAGATCAGTGAGGCACACTGAGAAGCAGCATGGTCCAGTGGATAAGACACTGAACTGGGAGTCAGGAGACCTGGGTTCTAGTTCTTGCTCTGCCACTGACCCGTCGGGTGACCTTGGACAAGTCACTTTGTCATTTTACCTTTCTGTGGCTCTGTTCCCCTCCCACCCTTAGTCTTGTTTTAGACTGCGTAAGGCCTTTTGGGCAAGGATGGCTTCTTAATATGTCTGTAAAGCCCGCAGCACAAGTGGGGCCCCATTTGGGTTAAAGCAGATACTGTATTAGGTGGTTCTTGATATGTAGAGTATCTGAGTGTGCCTAAAACTCTGTCCTGCAGTTCCACTCCCCACCTCCTCTGTAATGCCTGGACTTGAGTAGAAGTCGTGCCTTCATCAGCTCTTTTCCAAAAAGCAGTGTTCTGTTTGACACAGGCTGGGCTGTTTTCCCTACGGTTTTTTGGATGCTTTAGCCTCTTAATCACAACGATCTCAGACCAATAATTTAATTTTTTCTGTTAGAAGAAGGTCACATGGGGTTTTCCACTGTCTTGCTCCTGCAGTTGAATCTTTTCACTTATTTAAAATTTCCCCAGGTTGGTGACAATATGTGCCCATATGTTTGAGATCAGAATCGGGGGCCTTGTGATGTGGCATCTGAGGCTTGGTCTTTCATTATCACACGGGTTTGAGCCACGTTCTGGGTTAACAGCTTGCAAAGAGGTGTGTGGTAGGGGGAATTGGAAGCCCACCGATTCCATCTTTATTACTTGCTAGGTTTATAAAAGGCAGCTGGATCAATTGAAATCCAATTTTGGAAAACAAACCTTGCACCTGGGCTGATGCGTTGCGCCAAGCTTTGTTACAATAGGGATCAACGTGGTCAAGTTATTACCTCCTCAAAAGCTGCCAATGGATATACTGGCAGCCTGTAATTATAGTGACACTGCAAGCCCAGCACCATAATTACAAATCTTTGTTTCATGGCTTTTAAGCCTTTAACAAGGAGGCTTTTAATAAGGGGTTCACCAAAATCTATAGAATCTCTTTCAATAAATGTCTGAATTAGGCAGGTTTTACGTGAGGCGAAATCCTTGTACATTTTTTTTTTGTTTGGTAACCTGGAATCTTCCAGTCGACTCTTGTATCTCTAACTTTATATTACAGTGGGGCCCTTGTGCTCATAATTGAGGGTAATTATTATGTCTTTGGTGAATTCTGCCTTCACTTGGTGTCCTCAAAGTAGTGTTTCAACACTCTGAGCCACAAGACCAAGAAGCTTCTTACTGTGTGGTAATAACAATGGCATGGTAACTTCCACTTTTCTCTTTCATACTACATAACTAGACAAGCATTTGGGACAAAATTAAAAGGGAATGTAGATCTAAATACATCTAGTTCTAATAGTGCTAGTCTGTTATAGCTGCTGCTTTGCAGTAGGGTTCAGAATAAAGGATTAATAGCCCTGAAACAGTTAACCCAGCATTAAGGTTGTAAGATGTTCAAGGCTGGGACCATCTGCTTGTATCGTGGCGCCATGGTTCTCACGATGTGTTACAACAATACAAATGCTTACTAAGTTCCATGTTCTAAATCTGTATCGAAAGAAGGCCGTACACTTACTTGGAGATAGACCTGGATTCGTCTACTTTGGGACGGAGCTAATATTTTGTGTGTGAGAGGGTGGGGGCTGGATGTTGGACAGTTCAGGCTTTTCGGAACGAATGCTGACTCCATTGTGCAGGGTGCTGTACGTTGAACAAAAAGTTGGTCCCTGCCTCAAAGAGCTTCCAATCTAGGCATAAGACTAAATGACTGGTGGATACAGACAGACTAATGGGCGAGTAAAAGGAAACGAGACCATATGGGTCAACGTGGAAGCAGTACACTCAGCAGACCAGCAGCTTAATTGTTAAGTCTTTGTAGGCATCACAACAAAGCAGAGTTTGAAACAGGCACGTTTACAGGGAGCTGCTCCCACATGTGAGGGGCAGCTGGGGAGAATACATGAAGGGGCTTGTTTGAAAATGTAACAAGTGGGTGCTGGGATCTTGGCTGGTCAGAGATGGGAGTTGACATCTAGTGAATGAGAGAGAAGGCATAAATGCCTTGCAAGTGAAGTCAAGCAGCCTATGTTTGATGCAGTAGAGAAGGGGGAGCCATTGGAGGGATGCAGGGAGAACCATGCTGCATAAAATTTGTTGTAGATAGTGAGCCTAACAAGCTTAAGGTAAGGTGGGTGAGGTGATACCTTATTTGACCAGTTTCTTTTGGGGAGAGGCAAGCTTTTGAGCTTGCACAGAGCTCTTCTTCTGGGCTACAGGGCTACAACAACACTGCATACAAGCATAAGGTAAATCGTTAGTTTCCATGCAGTGGGCCAGAATCTTTGAACTCTTAAGCACCTGCTTAATTTTACTTGCAGGAGTAGTCCCATTTATGTCAAGAGGACTGCTTGTATGTGTAAAATTAAACTTATGCAGGTTCTGGCCCTAATGGTGATGAGTGTCTTAAAAGAACCTGAATAGAAAACCAAATATCTCCCCTCCTTAAGAGCCCCATGGGCTTTGAGTTTTATTTGCAACACTTAATGGAAATGTAAGTCATTTCTATGTAAATAGTCTTTGTTTGGGTGTCAACATCTCTGGGGGATATTTGCAATCCAAACAGAATAGCACTGGGCTGATGCATGAAAACAAGGTGGTGAAATAGACCAGTCCTGTTTGTTGGTAAGCTTGTGGGAGCTGAGTGAAGAGTTGAAATGTGAGTGATGCCAGCAAAGAAAAGGAAACTAATTTTATTTTTTGTATTTTTTTTTTTTTAAACAGCTTTTCAGTGGCTCTCACCATGGCATATTGGAGTAATGGCTAATGTTAGTAATACAGGGAATTATTTTGATCAGTTTCCATCTAACAAATTACTGGCTTTGTTCATAAAAATTTCCATCCTTTTGTATTCTGAAACTACTGACCCTCTTGCCTATAAATGGAAATATTTGATGCTGGTAAATTACCCTTTAAGGTTTTTGTTTGCGCTATCATACTGGTCTAGTTTAATAGTAATACAGTAACAAATTGGAGGGCCAGCTAATGTGTGGGTTGTAAATTATTGCCTAGGAAGTGTCATTAATGGCCAAGCAATTTTGGTATTCTGTCCCCAGATGCATCAGAGGAAGGGGCAAGATTCTCCAGTGACACCACTACATCTCAGGCTACCTTAAGTTCAGAGCTGCCTTAATTAGTTAGGCACAGAGAAATCCTGAGAAATGCTGGAAAAACTGCCACTTTCTACCAGTAATGAGAGCTAACCTTTTAGGTCTGCTTCCCTTGATAGCAGTGCATGTTCCCAGGCTGTAATGGCAACTGAGCTCCAGTACTTCTTGTTCCGAAAGCAAGGAGTATGCTTGGCTTTACCTGCTCGGGTTAATCGCAAGCCTTGAGGTTTATTTAGCTTATTGGGCAAAGATAATGGGGGAGGAGGGTGGCACACTGAGGGGTTTTGGATCCTTGTGACATAAGTTAATTATTCAAAATCAATTTTGATTTATTTGTTTTGTGGTAGAGCCTGGAGGCCTCAATTAAATTGGCATCCCATAGTGCTGAGCACAGTGCAGACACAGGAAAACAGCCCGGGCTCTGAAATTCTGTCTAAATAGATGAGCCAAAGGAAGGTTTGAGCCCCTTTTTACCAATGGGGAAATTGAAGCATGGACAAAATGACTTGTCCAAGGTCACATAAAGAGGCTGTGGCAGAGCAGGAACTGAGCTCAGATGTTCAGGGTTCCAGTGTAAGTGCGCTAATTATTTTAATGAGATGCAGGGATTAAAATGTATTCAGGGTGAAGCTATTTTGCCCTTAATATCCACTGAAAAAGATGCGAGGGGAAACAGAATAGTGGGTGCTCTTGCCAATCCTCATGCACTTCTCAATAGAGATGAGTCATTTCAACCCTCTTATGGAGAGAAACGCAAGAGGAAATATAAAGTGGTGCATTAAAATTGCATTACTAGCAGTATTCTAACCCAGCCTGTTGATGTCACAAATGAAATGTGCATTGACTAATCCATCTTTGGAACCCTTATAGTGTCAGTACAAATGTGCTAAATGCTCCGAGTCTCCCACTGCCCCTGCAGTGGCTCTGTCAGGGACATCCTGACAAATGGAAGTGTAAAAGACATTTCAATCTACATAAAATTTGACCATTGACTTGTAGTGGGTCCTTGGCTCACTGGGCCCGAGGATGACAATGGAGTCATTGTGAGCCACACAGTTGGGAGGTCTGTCCATTGACATTTGGTTCCTCGACTATATTGTCAATGTGGCCATTATCTCTTGTTCATAACATGTTATCAATACTGTTAGTGGTTGTAAATAAAACATTAATGAAACCAGGAAGGATGCAGATGAGGTTTCTCGGCAACTTTAAATATCTCAATTCTGGTGAAATGCAGCAGCAGTCGTGCTTCTGAACAGCTCTGTACTCACCCCTGCTTGCATCCTGCAATCTCTAGTAAAACACTTGCAGTCCACCATTAATAGTGAAATGTTGGAGCAACAGCAGTGAGCTTCAGAGGAAATGGATCAGATAGGCAACAAATAAACAAATCTGTATTTATAAATCTAGCCTAAGGTAGAGAGAAACACAACTTCCAAAACAATGCTGATAGACTATTACAGCTTCTGTTAGATGAGAAGTTGATGTTTCAGGGGTAGGATAAAGATACAAATGACCGGTTCTTATGTCAAGTTGCTGGGTAGTAATACTTAACACACGGTCTTAAGATTTGGTCTAAAATCAATAGTGTGTGTAGAGTGAGTTGTCTTGCTGGATTTTAGTGAGCCCATAGAGATGCAGCTCAGTGCATCTGAATTATGGCTCTGTCTGAATGGATCAAGATTTTATTACTAGGCTAGGGGAGTAGTGAATGATACCTGTGGTCTCAGATGTATGAGGAGAAATAGAGTATCCATGACAGAGGAGCGAGCTGGTTTGAGATAAAGCCACAGAAAAGAGTGAAGTAACCAAGAATAAAGTGAGCACCTGTCAGTGACGCACTTCCATCTGGAGCATGGGAGACGGTTCCCATCATATCTAGACCATATCTATCCTCGGGCCAGGATATGGCTTTATGAACTTCGTTCTACGTCTGAGCAACTTCTAGCTGAGGCTCTCCAAGCACTTTACAGATCTTAATGAAATCCCTCCCCTCCCCCTTTGGGAGGGACGTGTTATCCCAGCTATAAAGTAAGTTCTGCCAGGAACTGTCTGTTTGTTTGTGTTTGTACAGCACGTGGTACAACAGCGCCAATCCTGACTGGGGCCTTTGGGTGCGATCATAAACGAACTGAGTCGCAGAGGTAAAGTGACTTGTCCAAAGCCACCCAGCAAGTCTGCCATTGTGGGGGGTGGAGGAGGAAGCCCCTCCATGCCTGCTCTTCCTCAAAACACAGCAAAGAGTCCTCATGAAGGATCTGCCAAGATAAACAGCATTCCAGGAAGATTTAAACTCTACTAGAAGGAGACTGACAAGTGCAAGCAAGACCTTCCAAGTGGTGAAATACAAAGAAACTTGAGGATAGGGAGCTGACTTTAAGTGCCTTTGCTAATGGAGATGGTGCTAGTAACAGAAGGGTATTAAATGGCATCCTGCTAGCTTCAGAAAGTGGACCTCTGCCCTTTCGATCTAGCTAAGTAAGCTAGATTGCCTGATAATGGGTAAACTGGAGGCAGGTTAGCAGGTGCAGAGCAGCAATACAGGAAGTCTTGTATGCTGTGGCAGTGTCTTGAAAAGACAAGGTGGGTGAGGTAATGTCTTTTATTGGCCCAACTTCCATTTGCTTTTGGAATACCCTTTTCACATGCTCAAACCCTGGCTGCTAATAGCTCTCACAGAACTGGCCATTCCAGTTACTGCCTCACTGTGTACAACCGAGCCATTTCCACCCTAGTATTGTAAATGGGGAAAGGACCTTTGTGTAGGGTCCTAGTCCCCTTTGACACGTCTTCTGGACTGAAGTTTCTCATGGATAAGACGACTCCCATTTATGCTGCCAACAAGATAAGCGTGCCTGACCCAAAGTGAATGTGACAACGCCCTTCAGTTGTAAAACGCCCACACCCTGCCATTCATGGACACCACTTAGGAACGGACTGACTTCTGTACCACACAAAGCTTGGCCCACATCTCATGTGCCGCATAGGCGTTCCCTCTCCCTCTCAATAAAGTAACCTCTTGTTAAACAGCGGACACGTAATCTCCCTTGTAGCTTTACATTCAAATAGTACGTCACCCTGCATTCTCCTGCAGGATCAAACCATGTTCACCTTTGACCCTGGGACATAATGGCAAACAAGTTGGTGCTGTTTGGCCTAATTCCTTTAGCCCTGTGTGAAAGGAACATGCAGCAGGAATCTAGGTTCTGTTTCCTGCCTCTGCCCTTGACTCACAGTGCAACTGCGCTGCAGTCCCACTTCCCTTTGTCACTGGGGTTGTGAGCACGAAGTAGTGTCAAGTGTAAAGTCGGGTGGGTACGGGTGCTATTCAGCCTGAGGGAAGGCGAGACAAAAATCCGTGGAAGTGCAGCTCGTTCTGTTAATCGCCTCGGCTTTGCTGCGCTGTAACAGATGAATATGGGATTGTAAAGCGTTCTCTGTTTATAGAGAATTGGGTGTGCATGCCGCTTTACAGTCTAAAAGAGCAAGGTCCATGCACAAAGGATCTTAAAATAGAGCTCAAACTGAACTTCTGTTATGTAGGGGAGGGAAGTCATTTCCATGGGCACTGAAGGCAAATGTCACAAAGATTTAGCAGGTGAAACGGGGAGGCTTTGTAAAGATAAAGCCCCCCATGAAATCTCAGAAGGTTGCCCTGGAGAACGTGGGTGACTCTGAGTTGAGGCTGGATCACACAGCCTGCTCAGGGGTCACCTTTTAGAAAAACAAAACAAACATGAGTTACAAGCAACCTTTCCGTCTCCTAGTTACGGAACACAGAAGTGCAAGCTGGCTATTTTGCTTCTGCGCCCCCCCCCCCCCGCCCCTCCAGTAGAAGTAGCCTGTACTTTTATCTTGGGCCTTCCCTGTCCCCCAACTTATTAACTGGGCAAATAGTGCATAGGCCTTAAGGTGGTTCTGGGCCGTCCTAGCCTCTCCCATTTAGTTCATAGCATGATTTAATCATAGTGTGGACAGAACCTAAGGTTTCTAGAATTGTATTTCAAGGTTCCCTCTACACTGCTTCTAATTCAGCTTCCCCAGCCACTGTTGATGGGGCCCAGACATTGAGCCCACAATGAAAACAACCTTTTAAAAAGAACATTCACTTCCCAATTAGAAAAATGGACCAGAACATCCTTAGAGAGAAATGCCAGAAAACTAGTTCTAACTCCAAGGGTTGGTCCGAGCAGCCCAGTGACCGATACTGGTACTTCAATCATCTCTGTGCTCTCTGGTCCCATACAGAAAGCGTGCCACTGCAATTCCAAACCGTTTTAAAATGGGATTTGGAATGTCTTCTGATGATGCGGATCTGCATGCTAGCAGCCGTGTTCACGTTCCTTCGGAACAGAACGTTGTCATTTCTATATCTTGGTGCTCTAGAGCCCCAGTAACCTTGGTACAAAAGTGCCATGTAAGTGCATCGTGTTTTGAGATCAGGCCCCTGAATTGGACAGTATAATGTAATTCCAACAGTCTCCGGTGAAGAGGAGAGAGGCAAACAGAACAGGTTATTGAGAGACGTGGTCTTACTTTATCACCCATATTTAAGACCGGTTTTAACAAACCGGTCAGGTCTCCAGCCATGACCATGAGATGGTTGAGTTCAGGATCCTCACAAAAGGAAGAAAGAGTAATAAAATACAGACCCTGGACTTCAGAAAAGCAGACTTTGACTCCCTTAGGGAACTGATGGGCAGGATCCCCTGGGAGGCTAATATGAGGGGGGGAAAGGAGTCCAGGAAAGCTGGCTGTATTTTAAAGAAGCCTTATTGGGGGCGCAGGAACAAACCATCCCGACGTGCAGAAAGAATAGCAAATATGGCAGGCAACCAGCTTGGCTTAACAGTGAAATCTTCAGTGAGCTTAAACACAAAAAGGAAGTTTACAAGAAGTGGAAACTTGGACAGATGACTAGGGAGAAGTATAAAAATATTGCTTGAGCATGCAGGGGTGTAATCAGTAAAGCCAAAACACAACTGGAGTTGCAGCTAGCAAGGGATGTGAAGGGTAACAAGAAGGGTTTCTACAGGTATGTTAGCAACAAGAAAAAGGTCAGAGAAAGTGTGGGGCCCTTAATGAATGGGAGAGGCCACCTAGTGACCGATGATGTGAAAAAAGCTGAAGTACTCAATGTGTTTTTTGCCTCGGTCTTCACAGACAAGGTCAGCTCCCAGACTGCTGTCCTGGGCAACACAGTCTGGGGAGGAGGTGAGCAGCCCTCAGTGGTGAAAGAACAGGTTCAGGACTATTTAGAAAAGCTGGACATTCACAAGTCCATGGGGCCAGATCTAATGCATCCGAGGGTGCTGAGGGAGTTGGCTGATGTGATTGCAGAGCCATTGGCCATTATCTTTGAAAACTCGTGGCGATCGGGGGAGGTCCCGGACGACTGGAAAAAGGCAAATATAGTGCCCATCTTTAAAAAAGGGAAGAAGGAGAACCCGAGGAACTACAGACCGGTCACCCTCACCTCAGTCCCTGGAAAAATCATGGAGCGGGTCCTCAAGGAATCCATTTTGAAGCACTTGGAGAGGAAGGTGATCAGGAACAGTCAACATGGATTCACCAAGGGCAAGTTATGCCTGACTAACCTGATTGCCTTCTATGATGAGATAACTGGCTCTGTGGATATGGGGAAAGCAGTGGACATGTGTCTTGACTTTAGCAAAGCTTTTGATACGGTCTCTCACAGCATTCTTGCTAGCAAGTTTAAAAAAAGTATGGATTGGATGAATGGACTATAAGGTGGATAGAAAGCTGGCTAGATTATCGGGCTCAACGGGTAGTAATCAACGGCTCGATGTCTAGTTGGCAGCCGGTATCAAGCGGAGTGCCCCAGGGGTCGGTCCTGGGGCCGGCTTTGTTCAACATCTTTATTGCTGATCTGGATGATGGGATGGATTGCACCCTCAGCAAGTTCGGGTATGACTCTAAGCTGGGGGCAGAGGTAGATACACTGGAGGGTAGGGATAGGGTCCAGAGTGACCTAGACAAATTGGAGGATTGGGCCAAAAGAAATCCGATGAAGTTCATCAAGGACAAGTGCAGAGTCCTGCACTTAGGACGGAAGAATCCCATGCACCGCTACAGGCTGGGAACCGACAGGCTAATCAGCAGTTCTGCAGAAAAGGACCTGGGGATTAGAGTGGACGAGAAGCTGGATATGAGTCAGCAGTGTGCCCTTGTTGCCAAGAAGGCTAATGGCATATTGGGTTGCATTAGTAGGAGCGTTGCCAGCAGATCGAGGGAAATGATTATTCCCCTCTATTCGGCACTGGTGAGGCCACATCTGGAGTACTGTGTCCAGTTTTGGGGCCCCCCCACTACAGAAAGGATGTGGACAAATTGGAGAGAGTCCAGCGGAGGGCAATGAAAATGATCATGGGGCTGGGGCACATGACTTACGAGAAGAGGCTGAGGGAACTGGGCTTGTTTAGTCTGCAGAAGAGAAGAGTGAAGGGGGATTTGTTAGCAGCCTTCTACTACCTGAAGGGGGGTTCCAAAGAGGATAGCGCTCGGCTGTTCTCAGTGGTAGCAGATGACAGAACAAGGAGCAATGGTCTCAAGTTGCAGTGGGGGAGGTCTAGGTTGGATATTAGGAAACACTATTTCACTAGGAGGGTGGTGAAGACTGGAATGGGCTACCTAGGGAGGTGGTGGAATCTCCATCCTTAAAGGTTTTTAAGGCTTGACAAAGCTCTGGCTGGGATGATTTAGTTGGGGTTGGTCCTGCTTTGAGCAGGGGATTGGACTAGATGACCTCCTGAGGTCTCTTCCAACCCTAATCTTCTATGATTTTTCCTGTAAGATGGGAGTAGATGGGGCTGGGGTAGAAGTTGGTGGCAGGAAGCCAGTTGCTGATTTGTGGAGGGGTGTGTGGCTGCTTGGAGTACAGGCTCACATCATCTTGTGTATTGAGCCGGAGAACAGTGATCATGTTCCAAATGGCACGTAAGGACTCGTGTGAGACTTCCGTATCTTGGGTTATTCTGAGGGTTGTGGCTGGAAGGTAGCACTAGAGCAAAGCAGAGCACAAGGGAAAATAAACCAAGGAGAGCAGACCTCCATGACAGACTAAACACTTTGTCTTCCTGCTGGTTCCCGCCCGCTGCTGTTGCAGGAGCAGATGTTGTGTCCACGGAATCTGTATTTCCGGTCTCGTGGGAAGATGTTTGTTCCACATGCTTGGTGTGAAGAGTTCATTGGACTTGCTCTGACGGCTCCTTTTCTCGGCTCTAGCCCAGTTCAGCTAACCTGTACTTGAGCTGGGTGTGCGCAGCGTTCTTCATGCAGTGCTCTCTGAGTGACCTGCTACAGAGCTGTGATCACTACAGCACAAGACACCAGCTGGGCAGAATGGTGTTAGCCCCCAGCCTGCTCTTTGGCACTGGCCCATGTAGCCACCCATGATGGTCAGATTCTGCACAACTCAAGCTTCCACTTTAGACGCTAACCTTGCAAATGTGAAGTGGGGTCTCCCTGGCATCTTCCTGAGTCTGCAGGCAGCTTGAAACAGACCTGAGAGGAAAAGTGTGTCATAGTCTGTTAACCCTGGGGTCTAATGAGGGCACCCAGTGTGCCAGGCTTGCCAGTTTGCACACCTAGTCTGCAAAATTAACACAACTGTACACAAATGTCACTCACATGTGTAATAGCTAAAGGGCAAAATAATGGAGATGCCTGGCAGGCTTCTTCACACTGTGGTGATGTGCTTATCTTACCCCTTATCTGAGAGAGTAAATGGCACAGCTGCAGCGCATCACAGCGATAGTGGAAGCTATAGGAGTAGGAAGGCCAAAAGCTTCCCACTGTAGGGGGATTTGGAGAAGGCCAGATGACTGTCTGGCTGAAACAAATGGGAAAGCTCTCAGCACAGTCTTTCCTAGGCAGCATTTCTCTCTTCCATTTCAAAGCAGGTGAAGCCATGAATGCTAGACAAAAGAACGGCTCAGAAAACCTGCATGACGTGCCCCTCACTCCTGCCCTAGCAGCTCTGTCTAACTCTTCTCAGTGCTGTCTTAGAGAAGAACTGGAGCCGTTCAGGCTGCAGTAATTGTCTCTAACAAAACAGCATGTCTAGGATGTGGAGGAGCACCATTTCCGGGCAGAAGAGGCCTACATGTTGGACTCTCACAATGGCTCTGCACACTTGAGTTTCTACCCAATAGAAAAGGGTGGGGTTGACTCACTCCAAGAGCTCTGTCTGTGTCCAAGGAGTGTTGCCAGCTCTTTGTCTTCTGCAATTCATCAGAAATCCAGCTCTTCTGGGAAATAATTCGAATCACTTACGCCCGTGTGGCTTCCAGGAATAAAAAGAAAATGACTGAGTCTCTTTCCCCTGTTAAACTGTCTGTCTTTGAGTTCACCATGATGAGCACACAATTTTTAACAACCCTGCAATCTCTGATCATTATTAAAACGTTGGTGGCTGGAAAACCAGACCCTTCTGCTGTGAACCTTGATATCAACCACTTACAAGCTGTAAGGCAAAGGGGCACCTGAGGACACGGGAGCTGTCCGTCCCTCTGTTTGACAGTGCTGCTTGTCTCTTCAGATACTAGAGCATGATGTGCATGTCAATACAGCTCCTTCTATCTACCCCAGCTCTGCTGTAGTATAAAACTGGCGGCATCCTCTCCAGAGGCCTCAGGAGAGGTTGTGTCCTGGTAGTCAGGAGAATGAGAAACTCATTCCTGTAATGAGGTTTCCTGGTTTCCTCTCTAAGAACTGTGAATATGGGAGACTTGGGTAAAAACTGAATGGAAGGATGGTGGTGTGGCTAGGGCGCTGGGTTCTGCCACAGATCCCCAGTGTCTTTGGGGAACTGAGGTACAACAAAAGACAAATGATTTATCTGTAAAATGGAGGAGATTGTAAGCTCAGCAGGGCCAGGAAGCACGTACAGGGTTTGTCACAATGGAATCTCTAGGCGTTACCATTATACAAATAATACGGTGCTTGTATGCTACTGCTCACTGTAGTCTCTGAATGCCTTAGTTGTTTAGCCTTGTGAGTAACTCCATCTCTTTTATTTCCCTACAGAGACTTTCTTCCCCGTGGGTCTGGAATTGTCACCCGACGTCCTCTTATTCTTCAGCTAATCTTCTCAAAAACAGGTACAGTGGGGGGCTGAACAGCTTGTTGCTCCATAAATCAAAACACCAGCTGTTCCCTTACGGATGTGGGCTTGGGGATGCCTAAAGTTTCCTCTTCCATTTGGGTAACAAGTCTAGTACCCTTGGCAAATGCTGCTTTCGATATACACCGCAGATCAGAAAAAGTGCAAATCTGTTTGAATGTCTGTCTGTGTTCAAGACCCTTGTAGTCTTGCCACTTAACAAGTTTATGAATATGTAGGGAACCGCTCTGGCTCTCTTAAATGCTCGTGGAACAAGGTGGGTGTTGGGGGGTGTGGTGGTTTTTTGTAAGCTGCTGCAAAGCAAATGTGCTGCTCAGGAGATGAAAGCCGCCTTGTAAGTGGCAAATGAGCTAGGAGGCTTGTTTTGTGTAATTTGGCATTAGTGCTGTCATTTCAGCGTGCAGCTAATCAAGAACGTGTACCACAGGCATAGATAACTTGGTGGAAACTCTGGCAAATCACTTCTGCATTAGTCTGTCAGTTTACACTGTAAGTTAAGCAGTATCGATTAGTCCAAATGAACTTCTTCTGATTTAAAAAAAAATAAAAATAAAAATTAATGGAGATATCCTATCTCCTAGAACTGGAAGGGACCTTGAAAAGTCATTGAGTCCAGCCCCCTGCCTTCACTAGCAGGACCAAGTACTGATTTTGCCCCAGATCCCTAAGTGGCCCCTTCAAGGATTGAACTCCCAACCCTGGATTTAGCAGGCCAATGCTCAAACCACTGAGCTATCCCTCCCCTAAATAAATCCAGCCCTTCACAAATACAAAACTCTGGCCTCTTCTAGAGGGGTAGATTGTCATAATGGTTTCTTCTAGCCTAAAATCTTGGAAATATGTGATGTCTGAAAACCAGCTGTAGCCCTAAAGGTTTTAACAAACCCACTTCTGGTCTGGGCAGGGAACCTATCACTGCAGGCATTAACATTACCAGAAAGTTTCCTTTTCCTTGTTAGTTTGCATTTTCTTCTCTGTCCCTGGCCTCAGTCCCTCCTGGGTCATGCAGCTTCATGCTGCTATTCCTCAGAGCAGAGAGAGAGTTGGGCAAATTGATCTGTTCCCATGTGAAAGACCAAATGGAGCTGTCAGACTGAGCTCCCTGCTGCTGCTGTGACGTGGTGGTCCGTTAACACAAAGCCATTCCTATTCTCCCAATGAAAAGGTCAGGGAGTTGCTGCTTTACCAGTGTTGCCTTTTAGAGGGGGTTTAACTTACTCCACCAGATCGTGATGGCAGTGCTTTTTAATCCAATAAAAATACAACTTTGAGGCATTGTGACACTTCATAGCTTTTCTTACGTGATCATGAGCATTTAGGGATCCCAAAGCACAGGGGCAACCCCATTCTCCTGGTGTGAGCGGATGTGATTTTTGCAGAACTTCAACTATTCACAAAACAAACTTGCTTATAAAACCATGGCCTATATCTTTTCTCCTGCCAGTCTAACCGTTCCTTGTTACTGTGCGAGTGATGGTCTCTAAGGTCCCACAAGTACGGAAACCGTAGAAACAGACCTTGCTATTGGATCATGGCTCTCTGCCCCAGATACGGATCGTGATAAATGTGAAAAGGCTAAAAACAAGCCCAACTCTAACCTGAGCACATGCTTAAAATGCCCGTGAACCTGATCTCTGGGAAGATCTCTCTTGTTGTGTTCCTTTGGATGAAATATGCATGAGGGTTCCCTTGCTTTGTCCTTTTTCCAGGAGAGGTGGGTGGGCCTCTCTACCCATTGGGTTTGGAGAAGTGCAGTCACAACAGTCGATGGCAAAGGACCCTGGGGCTGTGCTGTCAGGTGTGAATTCTGTATTGCACTCAAGACGGGTTAACTCTTTTGGAGAGAGAACTTTCCATTCAGATCTCCGAGGGAAGTGGGGGAATAGACCTGCCAGCAGTTAATTCGTGCATTGCCACCCCTGACAACAGGTTGGGAGCAGTCGCTACTCAGGGTCTGTTCCTATTGACCTGCAGATGAGATGGTTGTCGCCAGCCCAATAAGCAAGCACGTTATTAAATATTATGGAAAGCTACTGCAGCTTGGCAGACTTCTCTTTGGAGCATTGACTGAAACTTACACCCCAAATGTGGCTGCATCTTCAAGGCTTCCTGGAGCAATAATCCTAATAGCTGGTGTCCAAAGTACATGAAGAGTTAGCGAAATTTCAGTCAAACTGTGCTCATTGGTTTGTGTGACGAAGTGGGGATTTTCCCGTGTTGTATGTGAGTCTTACTGTTTTCAACGAATGCTGTGTGTGCCTCAGTTTCCCTGTGTATTGCACCAATGTCTAGGTAGTGGGAATAAGCATGTGTGACTTTTGTGGGGGCTGCTCCAGCTGCCTGCAGGGATGCTATGGCCGCCCCTTCGTAACCTGAGACCCAGGAGGGGGATGCGACCAGGTGACTCTTGGCGCGGGAATTGAGACAAAGGCTGGAGGAGGAGCAAGGGGCGGGGCAGGGCAGGGGTCAGGCAGCTGGAAGCGAGTCAGTCTCGGCTGGCTTGGGGAGGAGTCTGTTGCACAGGACCAACTTCAGGGACCGCTGGAGCGCTGTGGATTTGTTTCCGGAGCAGTGTAGGCAAGTAGGATTAGTTGGAGTTGCCATGACGCAGTGCTGCTTGCACTACCAATGGAGTGACTGTGCTGGGCCCTCCTATTGGGCTGAATGCCCATTAAAATCAATGGAAGAATCTTTCCCTTGACTTCAGTGAGCTTTGGATTGGGGGCCCTAAACTCTCCTCTAGAGCAGGGGTTCTCAACCTTTTTTCTTTCTGAGGCCCCTCAACATGCTATAAAAACTCCACAGCCTAGCTGTGCCATAACTGTTTTTCTGCATACAAAAGCCAGGACCAGCATTGGGGTAGCAAGCAGGGCAGTTGCCTGGGGCCCTGTGCCGCAGGGGGCCCCACAAAGCTAAGTTGCTCAGGCTTCAGCTTCAGCCCCACGTGGCAGGGCTCGGGGTCCTGGGCTGCAGCCTTGTGTGGCTGGGCTTTGGCTTTCTGCCCTGGGCCCTAGCGAGTCGAATGCCAGTCATGCTTGGAGGACCCCCTGGGGGTCCCGGACCTCTGGTTGAGACCCACTGATCTAGAACTTAGCACAGGCACTGTTGCTAGCACTGAGGAGACTTGTGCAGGTGTTTGAAATAAGGCCAAAGTTCTCGGGTTGGACCTTCCTGATTTGCTTGCTGCCTTGCATGCATACAGGCAGCAGCTGCTTTTGGTGCATCCAGCATAGTTCAGTTCAGCCATTTCAAGCCAACCACCCATTCGAAGGCATCCCTAAGGTTGGAGGAATGTGGCTGGGTTAATATTTAAACGCTGTCTCTGCAGTAAAATAGCTCACTGGTGAAGGTGAGCCTCCAAGCTCTTAATCTCCCAAGACCCAAGTCCAGGGTTCTTTGTCTAACAGCTGGTGCCTGCAGTTTGGTGGTTGGCTGCAGGAGAAAGTGAAACCTGAGCGGCAGGTCTTGGCTGATAGATAAAGGAGGGGAAGTGATTTTCAGCTGCAGTCAAATCTTGCTACGTTTTCTGCTAGAGTGCAATGTGATGCTCCGTGCAAGTGATGACTGGAGAGTTCTGCTTGAAGTGCAGAACATGCTGGGTGTGGAGGCATTCGCATTTCCCAGGAGTCATGCTGCTCTTGTCAATACTTGGGGGCTGTTAAATCCCAAATCAGTAGCTCTCTGGTGTTCCCTCTTGTCTTCCTCTGACTGGATGGAGACTGCTCTGGGACTGGATGGGTGCAAGCTACAGAGCAGATTAGACCAGGAGTTCTTGAAATGTGCCCCACAACCGGCCAGCTATTTTGGGGTGCCAGTGGGGCAGAGCCTGCTCTCATGGCCCTGAAGGCAGGTGACCAGGGCTAGTGATTAAACTCTTTTCCTAACTTTGTTGCCCTCATGTAAAAAACAACCTGTTTCTGGGAAATGCCAGTGAGGTCAGAACTGCTTTCAAACTTTCTACCAGCTCAATTCCTGCTCCTCTCTCCCAGAGGGAGGCAGTGCAGGCCCAGAGTCACATGAGCTTGCATTGATAGACCCTCCACCCCCCCTTGGTGGCGGGGCCTGTGTTTGTGCAGCGCCTAGCCCAATGGGATCCTGGGCCATGAGGAGGCTC
This sequence comes from Terrapene triunguis, assembly GCF_002925995.2. Taxonomy (NCBI): domain Eukaryota; kingdom Metazoa; phylum Chordata; order Testudines; family Emydidae; genus Terrapene; species Terrapene triunguis. The sequence goes on along the minus strand of NW_020665184.1, from coordinate 2,714,325 downwards.
CCGGGTGGTACCACGATACTATTACCAAATATGCCAGTTAGGGGCATCAGTATCATGAGAGAGAGAGCGCCCCCGACATCAGGCCTTCCAGTTAGCATGACTGCTCTCCCAGAGGGTTCCAGCCTGCAAACCCCTTGGCCCCATTCACTGAATGGGCTCTTCATAAGCAGTGATGAGACGCCTCCTCAGCGTGACCCATGGGATCCCAGAAGAGGCTCAGTCTGTCTGACGCTTTTCCTTGGTCCAGCTATTGAAATTCCTTAGAGCCTAGGGGAGGGGAGAACCGAGGCTCTCCTTCCTTGCACTGCTAACCCAGATGGGACGGGGCAGGGCAGAGAGGGATGGTCTTGTCTTGATGCTGTGTATTTCGTCTAAGTGGCATTTGGTACCGAAGTGTGAGTCGGAGGGCGGGGGGGGGGGGGTCTAAACGTTTATCTTAGAAGTTCTCTGGCCTGTGTTGTATGGGAGGTCAGACTAGATCACAATGGTCCCTGTGACCCTATATTTGGATTGTAAGAAAATATGTACGTACACCCACACCCACTAGTGGCAGAGCTGCGGGAGTGTGTGAGTGAGAGACACAGACAGACACACTTCCATGCCTCCGTTTCCCCTCTGGGAGGAGACCCACCTCCCTCCCAGCGATGTCTAGGATTAGTGTTTAAAGACTGGACAGCACTAACCTGCTGCTCCTCACTGGAAGTGAACTTTTGTCAGCACAGATCCAAGCAGGGCTGATCGGCAGTGACACCTGCAATACCGATAGATCCCTGAATGGGAGCAAGTGGTGTGGGCTAAACATGCAGCTGTCTCTGCTCCTTCTTGGCTTGGTGGCCCTAAGGGATCTCTCGGTGGTCACGCCGTGACTCTCACCTGGCATTCACACACCTGAGTGATGGGCTGATCAGAACCTGCGCCTAGAACGTTGCAATCTGTTTCCTCCCAGTCCACTCAGCCATTCAGATGCAGCCAATGAGTGTCTTGGCAGGTTAGACTCAGACCTTTTGTTCAGGGCTCAAAAACCCAGCAATGGAGTGTTGAAAATGATGGGCAGAGAATGAAAGGCAAACAGTCCTTCTGCAAACAAACACTGGCATTGATGTCTAGGTTCACCAGCTAGCCCTAGTGCCGGAACCAACACCCAGTGTGTGCCAGCATCTCCCCCACGGGCCGTTTCCCTTCTGGAACGGAAAGCTTCACTTCAGGGCCACATCAAAGCAGCTGTTAATAGCACAGAGGCTGCAAGAAAAATCTTGGCTGGTGGAACCTTAACCTATAGAGCCTGCTGGCTTCCATTGTCTCGCTCCTTCCGCCTTAGCCAGAGGAGACTGCTAGACTGGTTTAATCCCTGATTAGCAGCAGCCCCAAATAAACACACACAACTGGGTGATCTCTGCGGAAGGGAGGGCCACTCCTTGCGTTGCTTGCTGGCTTTCACAGCATGACTATTTGGCCAGCTTGAACCTCTGGCTCTGCTCCACTTGCCACAGAATAAAGCTTCCTTGTTCTTCCCCTTTAGTGGGCTAGAGAGGGCCACCTACAAAGCACAGTGGGTGTGTCTACACATGGAGCTATCCAGGAACAGCTCTTGCACTTCACATTCACCCCCCTTACCTTTAATCCAAATTAACTGTCCAGCATAGACCAGTCTTGGCCCTCTGATGTGAGAGGCGCAAGAGCAACACTAGGAATCATCTCTGTTCACGGGTGGCTCTGTTCCTGTAATGGCCTTGACTAGAGCAGTGCAGCTGTAACGTACAGCAGCGCAGAGTCCGTGGAGGGCTGGCAGGAGTCTGCATGGCTAATCCGGGCTCCACGGTAAGAGGCGTTGTAGTGTTCATATAAGGAGAGAAATCTGTATTGTCCTGCAGTTACCGTGGCTTATGGCAGGCAGCAACATAGCTCCTTAATGACCTTAAAGGGGAAGCAGATCCTGGGCTGTGCCCTGCACCTGGAATCTTAAAGGCAGGTGGACTCTGCAGCCTCGGTTTGGGAAGAGGTTGATTATTGGTGTCTAAGCTCTGCAGGGGAACGGGCTACGGACGTTCCCTTTGAAAGCGAAATGGCAGTTCACCCCCTCTTCAAGTGTACTTGGTGTGCAGCACTAGGACGCCTGGGTCCTATTCCCAGCTCTGCCACTGACATGCTGGGGACCTTGAACATTGCTTCCTTTTGTGCCTCAGTTTCTCCTCCTACCCCTCGTCTATTTAGATTGTCTGCTCTTTGGGGCAGGGACTGTTTCCCTCTGGGCAGCACAAAGGGGCCGCAATCGAAGAGCTTGCTGGCTGGGTAGGGGAACCAAACAACTCAGGCCCATGTCCTCCTTGGAAAGCGACTTCTCTGTGCCCTGACCTCTGCCGTGTGGGCTCCTGGACCTTTACAAGGAAGGCAGCTCAACCTCCATTTCTTCTTCCCCAAGCACCCAGAGATCCTAATCAGGAGCGAGCACTTCAGTTGTGTTCTGTGCTGTATAAACCGAGTCCCTGCGCCAGAGGCTTGGCTGAATTTGAAGGCAAGGTGCTTGTAGCAAACAGGATGAGGGTTGGCTCTAGCTGTGAGTTAAGGTCTGAAACCCTGTTTCTGGGAGGGTGTGCTCCCCCCTCTGGTAGCTGTTGGAAGAGCACTGGAAATAATTCGGTCACTTCCTGGTGACATGCTAGAGGTCTATAAAATCATGACTGGTGTGGAGAAAGTAAATACGGAAGTGTTATTTACTCCTTATCCTAACACAAGAACTAGGGGGTCACCCAATGGAATTAATGGGCAGCAGGTTTAAAACAAACACAAGGAAGTTTTTCTTCACACAACACACAGTCAACCTTTACCAGAGGATGTTGTGAAGGCCAAGACTATCACAGGGTTCAAAAAAGAACTAGATAAGCTCACGGAGGATAGGTCCATCAGTGGCTATCTGCCAGGGATGGTGTCCCTAGCCTCTATTTACCAGAAGCTGGGAATGAGGGACAGGGGATGGATCACTGGATGATTACCTGTTCTGTTCATTCCCTCTGAAGCACCTGGCATTGGCCACTGTCAGAAGACAGGATACTGGGCTGGATGGACCTTTGGTCTGACCCAGTATGGCCGTTCTTCTGTTCCACAGTACTGAGAGAGGCAGCTCTCATCATTTTTTGTACACCCACAAGTGTGGTGCTCCTGAGAGGCAGTGTCACCTCTGGGGGTGGGTGAATGTGGTGGGGCTTTGAATCAGTCTCTAGCCATCATTGCTGCATTCTCCTGATTGGCCCAACTCTCCTGCATTAGACTGTCCTGTCTTCCTGCCCCCAGCTCTGAATCCCCATCATGCTCACAAAGCGTAGTGTGACTTCATGACTGCTTTCTGCACCAGCATCTCTTCTCTGGTGTGTAGCTCAGTGGGCTCCCACAGGGCTGATGCTGCACTGCTGAGTTTCAAAGGGCAAGGACCATGTTCAGTCTTGGTGTAAGCAGCAAGTCTGCTGGGGCCTGGGTCTGTTTACACTGGGGCTGAACTTGGCCCTCTTGCTGGTAAAGGAAGGCTAGCTGCAAACCGGTGTGTCTTGTTACAAACCTGGGGGGTATCTCTCTTCCAGAATATGCAGAGTTTTTGCACTGCAAATCCAAAAAGTTCACGGATTTTGACGAGGTTCGGCAGGAGATCGAAGCAGAGACAGACCGGGCCACAGGAACCAATAAAGGAATCTCTCCCGTTCCCATCAACCTGAGAGTATATTCACCACATGGTGAGTGAGACTTGCGTTCTTCCGATCAGAGCGCGTATGTCAGCAGGCTTCTAAATGCAAAGACTAGAGAAATGGGTGACACTTCAATGAATGGAAAAGAAACAGCATCTCAGAGGGAGGTTTGAAGGTCCCCAAAGACCAGGATCTGTTCCCGAGCAACAAGCTTTGCAGTGATCTACGGAGGACAAACAGAATATCCTAGCTGGTCCTCTGTGCACCCCCTGCTCACGCCCCTTCCTTCCCCCACACACTGCAGGGATAAAATGTTCTGCATCGCTTCACACCACATGAGCTCTCTGCTTTTCTCTCTCCTCAGTGCTGAATCTGACGTTGATCGACCTTCCGGGTATCACCAAGGTGCCGGTAGGAGACCAGCCCCAAGATATTGAGTACCAGATCAAGGACATGATCTTGCAGTTTATCAGCCGAGAAAGCAGCCTGATTCTTGCGGTGACTCCAGCCAACATGGATCTGGCAAACTCGGATGCTCTTAAAATGGCTAAAGAAGTAGATCCTCAAGGTAAAACAAACGCGCCCACCTGCTGCAGTAACATAACTGCTGCAGAATCCTTTAACAAAGGGATATCAGGATTCCCATGTGTTCTGCTGAGCAGCTCTCGCTACTGTGGGGAATCCCGGCTGGCTCTGCCAAGTGGAATGTGCTATTAGAACAGGGTATCTTGATTTCATTGAGTCTTTGGAAGGACATCCTGGCTCTCTTCTTCTGTCCCCATTAAGG
>NW_020665184.1:2667916-2709464 GCF_002925995.2 Terrapene triunguis | reverse complement strand
TCCTGTGGCACCTTTAAGACTAACAGACGTATTGGAGCATAAACTTTTGTGGGTGAATGCCCACTTCATCACTTGCGTCTGATGAAGTGGGCATTCACCCACGAAAGCTTATGCTCCAATACTTCTGTTAGTCTTAAAGGTGCCACAGGACCCTCTGTTGCTTTTATGGAAGTAGAAGAGAATTCTCAAATGGCCCTGCCCAGATGAAATAGAGATTATGGCTAGCATGGCTCTGAATATAGTGTGGCCGTAGCCTGAATGGCTGGTCCGTTACAGCCTTTGCCGTATTTGGCTAATGCCTGTTACTCCTGCTGGTTCTCTGCAGGATGGTCCAGCAGTTTGGGGTGGACTTTGAGAAGCGAATTGAAGGCTCAGGAGACCAAGTGGACACACTAGAACTCTCTGGTGGTGCCAGAATTAATCGCATCTTCCACGAGAGATTCCCCTTCGAGCTGGTGAAGGTAAAGCGAACGCTGGTTTTACTACTTCTGTCCAGCGGTGGTGTTTTCTCTCCCCACGCAAAGCTGAATGTCACTGGTTGCCAGCCATAGGGCTGGAGGGAGTGTCTCCAATGTGTATGCCTGTCTTCAGGCTTTCTGCTTGTTGGGCAGCCAGCAGAAGGGTCTGTTGACCATCCTTCCCTGGTGTTGGGTTGATCTACTGCTTAGCTAAACAGCTGAGCTGGTTAGGAACCTCTCTCCTCCCATTCATCCATTGCTGCATGGCATAAGCATCTTTGCCAGAGCAGAGCTGTGAGATGGGCACAGACTAGCTTGTCTCCTTCTCTTGACGAGACAGAGAGGGATGGGATGTTGTCTTTGGGATCAGCTGTCCTGGGATGTGGCAGATCAGCAGTTGGTGCTGATGTTTCTAGGCAAGCAAAACCTCCTCCCTGACTTATAAAGCAGGGCAGCTGAAAGGTGTTCTACCTACCTACTCCAGACACCCCATAATAAAACAGAAACGTCAGGTCTTACGGGAGGGCAGGCAGTCTGCTGTGCCCCCACTTGCACCTCTGTCACACACAGGGTGCTAACAAGATGTGCTATAATTCACTGCTCATTGTCTCAGCCTTTCCACTGCTTACCTACATGGCAAGCTCCTTGGGGGAGAGCGGCAGTGTCTCTTTACAGGTCAGAAGTACTTGGTGCCAATGGTATGCTGTCTACAGCTACAAACAGGTAGGCATATGTTTGCCTCTTGTGGCTGTATGAGAAAGCAGTTTAAACATGAGCCACCTTCGGTTAGAAGCCTGAGCTGTGATTGTGCTTCAACCCAGAAGGGCCTTGCTGTATAATCTAACTGTCGTGTTTCTTTTGTAGATGGAATTTGATGAAAAGGACTTGAGGCGAGAAATTAGCTATGCAATTAAAAACATCCACGGCATAAGGCAAGTATCGGAGCAGGCGGTCTTTAGCACCAATAACGCGTCTTGTTTTCCTATGAGCAGTTTAGTCATGTTTGTACCATTATTCTATGATAAACACTCGTACCGTGAACCTTGTGTAGCTGTCAGTTCTGAACGGCTACAGCCAGCTTGTGTGTCGTGTGGAAGCAAAAGGTGTTATTGGAAATGGGTAGAGAGAATTAGATGCTTAACAGTTACGTTGCCGATGTAGTTTTCTTCCACGTGTCTGGACAGTGTAGTATTTGATCTAACTCTGATTCTGGGAGTAGGGATGTGATGGCTCCACTAATGAAGCCGTCTCCATTGAGAACCAAGAGCAAACTCTAAATGTTGTCTCTGTTAGTCTCGCTGGTAGAGTTTAGTGAAGGAGTGAGATCTGTTTACTGTTGTCCCTTGAAATCCGAGAATAAAAGAATTCCTCCGTTGCCTTGTGCATCTTCCCAGATGGGCAGAAAATAGTATGTGGGGAGTGTGTTTTGAGATCTAAACTTCCAAGTAAAGGAAAAGGGATCCAGGTTATTACTGTACTGTTGCGCTTGGGAACTTCTGGCTCAGGGATGCTGTCAAAGAAGATCCATTCGGCACGGACTAAGCTCAGTGATGGAGCTGCACTTGGATTAATCCAGATGCTCAGCCCATGCTGCACTGAGGATGTAGCTCTGAGAGCTAGTGAACCCTCGGCCTGACAGGGCTGAGTTTATCATCCCAAAGAGGCCTCACCTTAGACTTATTCCTCCTCTTAGCACGTCTGCCTTCCTGGGCTGTTCCCACTTGTGTTCCCTCTGCCTGAATATTGACTCGGGAATTGCCTAATCTGCTCTTGAAATGCTGCATGGGGTTGAAAAGGCTCCTTGCCCGTCCACTTGCAGCATAGATGTGACCTACAATAAAATTGCCTTAAATGTCTCTGCACTAGGCAGTGACTCCCGATCCTTAGAGAGCAGCTTTGTGTGCGTCTAAGTCACAAAGCAGCATCATGCTCTCGATTGGAGGCTTAACCCACCCCCGCTCCATGGGATGATTACGGCTGCACATCCCCAAGTGAAGGTCCTGTTGGTATCGAGGCCTGTCTGTCTGGGGGAGGGAGTCGATGTCTCTGCTGCTCTCTCGTCAGGTCACAGACAGTTGCCTTTAAACCTGTTCACCCATTTTGTTTTTTCTTTGCCATGTCTCTGCCCTCCCTCACCCCTGCGTGCGACTGCCTGTAGGACGGGGCTTTTCACACCAGACTTGGCATTCGAGGCCATTGTGAAAAAGCAGGTGGTGAAGCTGAAAGAGCCTTGTCTGAAGTGTGTCGACCTGGTTATTCAGGAGTTAATCAATACAGTTAGACAGTGTACCAGTAAGGTATTGAACCCGCTGGAGCCTCTCCAGCCCCTTCCTACTAGTGGGGTGGCAAAGCACATGTGCTGTCAACGTTCTCTCCTGCCTGGAAAACTCCCCAGAGCTGGATGTGTGTAGGCAAAACCTGTCACGCTGACCCTTCACTCCTAGCCTGCTCACTAACCTAATGTGAACACCTCCTCACTCACCTGATTGGCATGCCTGGCCCTGGACAGAGGGAAGGAGGGTTGCCTCCGTCCCACCTGAGATGCTGGCATTGCCCAGCTCTGAGGAATACCGTCCCTGCCCTGGGTCGTGATAAAGATCCAGACAGTGCCCAGCACCATGGGACCTCTGTCTCAGTGTGGCTTAGTGAATAGAGCACCGAACTGGGACTCTGCAGACTGGGGTTCTGTTCCCAGCTCTGACGCTGGCCTGCAGGGTGACCCTTGAGTGTGTCACTCCCCTTCTCTGGGCCTCCATAGCCCGTTTGTAAAATGGGGGTCACGGTACTGCCGTGCTTGGTAAAGCACTTCAAGATCGACTGATGGGCAGTGCTCTGTAAGAGCTAGGGATGATGATGATGATGATGATTGATGATCCTAACGCGCACAAAGTCTCTGGGCTCTGTCCCCGTGGGAGGATCTCAAACTCTGTCCATGTGACCTCCAGCTGCAGTGCTCTGTGGCAGACTGGAACAGAAGCTGCCAAGGGTTTTGCCTCCGAGCGCTTGGGAGTCTGCCAGGCAGGTGGGCAGGCTGTTCCTGGGTTCTGGTGCCTGTCTTAGCATGCGTCTTCTCCATCTGTGAGTTCAGCTGCTGCTTTGCTACACTCTGGGAAGCTGTGGAGACTGGGAGCAAAAGCTGGAAGCAGCTATTGTAGCAAATGATCTTCACATTCATTGTGGCTTGTTTATAAATCCTGCAATTAATGAAGTGCTCGATAGTGAGCACCATTTCGAAAGGTTTCTCACTCTCCGGAAGCATTAATTACCCTGGTACTACGCAGTAGCCTGGGATAAATCAGCCACTTCCATAGTTAATAACTAGCTTCTTGGGGCAACTCTGCTTTTTAGCGTGATCTGGTAGTAATGGATTGAGGAAATTTCTTAAAAAAATTCACGTCTCTAAAAGTTAGCTGTTCAGAGGCAGGATCCTGGATTAGATGGATCCCCAGCTCTGATCCAGTCTGTCTACCAGGCACATCCAGAACTTGACAAGTGCTTATGTCCGTAGTAAAAGGCCGTTCGCCACTTTGAGGCCATTCCGAAAAGTGAAATAGCCCCCAGCTCCTGCTTCCCAAAGTGTCTTGCTTGAGCAGAGAACTTCAGCACTCGTCCAGTGGTTCATATTGTAGGACCTGGGGAGGGGGGGGCTGTTTGTTTCTGGATCAGGAGTGGTGCTGTTTTACTGTGATTGTAGTGATCTGTGTAACATGGAAAAGCCAGCACTTGCTGCCAAAGTTCCTTCAGGCCCATGGCGGGGAAAACTCAGAGACGGCTTTGTAGCGAGTCAGCATGGCAGCTTGCAGGAGTAACATGCAGACGAGTTCTCCTAGGCAGGTAGTCTGCTTCCACAGGAATCCGGATCAAATCCGAACAGCTTGTTCAAGCCGGGCTTCTCTGGTGTTAGCAGTGCTCTTTACCAAGTACCACCCACCTGGTCTAGCCCTAATAAACCAATAGATTGGGGAATCTGGAAATGGCAGCAGTTGGCTTCCTCCCCCGTCCCTCAACTTCCATGTGATTCGTAGCAGTGGCAATCTCAAACAGCTAAAGAAAGAAACCGGCGCTCCATGCCCTCAGAAGGCAGCAGGCTATGTCACCTTCCCCATGGTACAGCAGCAATCTTGAAGCCTAGCAGGGCGCTAGATCAGCTGCTAACTTGAAGCTTGGCGTGGAGGGGGAGGGAAGCAAAGGGACCTTCGCCTTTATTAAAGGCCCAGTTGAGCAAGATGGTTAGGGCTCAGGTTCTGGTGCGATGCCATCACCTGCTTTTGGCTCCTGGAATAGCCAGGGGGTGGGAAAGATTCACCATCGTCCCCCCGTTGTAGTCACTTTGTGCCAGTGTCAATGATCACATAAGGGGCACAGCAGTGGTGAGCCGGTGAATGAGAATCAGATCCTTATGAAGGCCAGGATTTAACAAGGTGAATTAAGAACCTGATAGTAAATTAAGTGTATTTTTAAAATGAATCTGAGGAAACTGAAGGAATTTCCTGCAGCAAGTGCTGCTGCTTTTCCCTTTGCATGTTACTAACCTTTTTTTTAATCTCATTTTCTTTTCTTTCTGTCTTGGTTGCTGTTTTTTCCACCCTGCGTGCCTTTTGGTGTCTCATCTTTCCACTCTTGTGCTCTGCATGAGGCAGGACGGGGCTCTTCACGCCTGACATGGCTTTTGAAGCTATAGTGAAAAAACAGATTGTAAAACTCAAAGAGCCCAGTTTGAAGTGTGTTGATCTGGTGGTCTCAGAGCTGGCCACTGTCATTAAAAAGTGTGCGGAAAAGGTAACTGGTCTTAATTCTTCCTCTGTCTAATCTGAACATCTGGAATGTACTGGCTCGCAGGACCCAGCTGATCAAAGTGAGTTTGAGACCATTAAACTAACATTTTGGGGATCTGTGTCCATGGACATCTGAACACCTTCAGCCAAGGACACACCTGCAAGTCTAGACTCCTAATGTTAACTTGGCTTTCTGGCATGGGTCCTGCAGAGACATATTGCACAGGTGTTGCTTCGCACCATAGCAACAAAGGCTAAAAACGCTCCTGAAATAGCTGAGGGCCAGTATCTCTGGAAAGGAATTTCGGTCACCTTGCTTAGCATTAGCCCAGGCTTCATGCTTGGGGGATCTGCTTATCTGTGGGGGGTGGGAAAGAGACCGTACATTTGCTAAACACACTTAAGACCCACCAGAAGCTGATCCTGCTAATCTCTACAGAAACAGCAGAGAACTGACTTTTCTTTGCTGTCCTCTGAGCCCCACTTCTGTCCTACCGACAAAACTGGGGCTTAGTCCGGTCCTTTCCTGCCCTCTTCAGTTTTGTGAGTGCTTCTTGTGTCAAGCTTTTTGTGGCTACCATGATGGCTGCCGTGATCTGATCTTCCACTCTTACTCCCTGCTTCTCAGCTTGGCTCCTACCCCAGGTTACGAGAGGAGACCGAGAGGATCGTTACCACTTACATCAGGGAACGGGAAGGAAAAACAAAGGACCAGGTAAGCTGCTCTTGTGATGTAGGGAGCATGTCTGTCCTGCGATGCGTCCAGCACTTTGGGGGTTGTGATCCGCGCAGAGGGCGAAGTAAAATGTGACTCGTTCAGGACAGAAGGGTGTCTGATCTCAGTGCTGTTTGGGGAGAACCTGACACTCCAACTAGAGCCATGCGGTAAAATAACATCCTGCTCCACTTTGCAAATCCTTTGAGCCCAGCACACCTCTCACATAGGGCACCAACAATCCTACAGTACCCTCTGCTGGTAGCAATTCAAACTGCACCTTTCTGCTACCACTGTTGATCTCTGCAGCAGCGCGTAGGGCTTTCCAGACAAGTCTCGGTGCTGGGGGGCAGCTTTGATTGACCAGTGCTGACGCCTGATGTGCTGAAAGTGGCACTTTCATTGTAGGCCTGTTACTGTGTTCAGCTGACTCGGGTGTATGTGTCTTTCCAGATTCTACTATTGATCGACATTGAGCTCTCCTATATCAACACTAACCATGAAGACTTCATTGGATTTGCCAAGTAGGTGCCTACCTGCTGTAGCTGGGAAGTGTGGGTTGCAGGACCTCTAGGTAACCAAGGCACTTACTTGCAAGTAATCAATGAGCATTGAAGGGGGGTAGAGCAGCAACTCAGAGCCCATAGGGCAGGGAGCTGAACAGTCCTGAAAGCTGTAAACCTGTTCAGTGGATGTCGGAGACTTTGCCTCTCTCTGTTACAGCTGCAGGGCTGGCGTCAAACGCTTTAGGGCTGGGTGCGGTCGGTGGGGGCAGCACTGGCTTCACATATGCTGTTCCCATTGCTTCTCTAAAGTGAGTCTGGTCTTCAGGGCCTTGGGTAAAGGGCCTTTGCCTGAAGGGGACAGGGAGTGTAGTGCCTAGGGACCAGCCAAGGTCGGGGGCACCATTGGGCTGGGTGCACTGCAGAGTAATGGAAGATCCCTGCCCCAGAGAGTTTAAGATGAAACTAGACCAGACAGAGGGTAGGGGAAAGGGTAGTAGGTCTCTTAGTCTCACTGACTGGTGCTTGTGTTTTGGCCAAGGAAACAGGGATCTTCTAAATGTGCACCAGAGCAGTCTCAAACTATATAGTGGGTATGAACTAAACCTCCCATAGCAAAGGAAGAACTGAGCCAAGGACTTGTCTACACATGAAAATTAATCCCTAATAAGGTAGAGTGTAAATTTAAAGTGGATTAACTCTTCCTGATTAACTCCGTGTGGATGCCTGTATCTGGAGTGAGAGTATCCGTACCTGGAGTTAATCAGGAACAACTCCCCATGTAGGCAAGCCCCAAGGATGGAAGCGCCCTCTTGTTGGTTGAGTGAATGCAGTCAGCCCAAGGGCTGTCTTATGGCAGCATGATCGGGGCTCCCCTTCTCACCTTCGGATTCATTTCTGGTTTTCCTCTGGTTTTTCCCCCCCTCTTTAAGTCTCTGCTTTTCACACTTCATTCACAGTTCTCTCCTCTCATAATTTTTCCTGTTTTTCCTTTGAACCACCTCACTCTTTCCTCTGGACTCTCCTGAACCTTCTCTAACACCCCCAGCTGTTACACTGAGCAGCACTTGACAGCAGGGTGGGTACCTGTCGGAAACCGTATGTAATTGGGTGACGTGGGAACGGACTCCTGCTTGCCTTTACCTTCAGCAGCGCCGAAGGATGCGGTTACAGTAGCTGGAACAGCCTTGTGAATGCTGATTTTAAATTAGGCAGAGCCTGAGCGCCTCATGGAGTGATGCTGAGCATTTGACAAACAGTCCTGCCTCCCAGCCTGTGAGGGAGCAACTGTGAGTCAGTTACTCCTGTAACTTTCAGGAGCACGTCCAGAATCTAGTCAGTTGCACCCAACTTCACTGCAAGTGTCGCCGTGCACAGACACCCTTGGATTTCCCCTGGCCATCTGCTACTCTCCTTCAAACCCCGCTGCCCCAGCAAACTCCTACCTGCCACTACAGCCTTGGGCTCTTTGATTAGCCTGTAGAGGTAGCTGTGGAGCTCTGGGCAGCACACCCCAGGCATGCCCCGTGGGGAGCAAAAGGACTGTAGATACATCTCAAATATCTAATCCAGAGCAGAAATGTTCAACCTACCTACCCCCTTGGATACCATGGTGATGGGCATAGCCCGAGCATGGCTGGGTTCACTAACCAAGGCCATGAATTCTTTATCCTCTTGCCCTGCTAGTGGCCAAATACAGCTAACGTGTGACGCTTCCTCCACAACGAGCTGTAGTCTGTTGCTGCCGGACGCCCGGGAGGGAGCGTTGTACTAGAGTGAATCAGCCAGATGCTCTGAAAGCCCCCTAGTGCCCCGTGAGCGCTGCTGGCTTGTGCAGCTGATAAACAGAACACTTCAGAAATCTCCTAGCCTCTCAAGTTCAATTGGCCATTAGTGGAGAGCTCGGATAGCCTCAGATGCCATCAAAAGAGACTGTCGGTGTTGTGTTCTGTCCAGCAGGCCTTACCCCCCCCAGGACTAGGCATTTCCCTATTCCGCTCCTCTCCTCGCTGTCTGACTTAACTAAGTGCGCTAGATAGTGCCTTGCAAGCGAACGGCTGATGTAGACGATAGCCAGCGAAAGCAAGCTGGGGCTCTGGCTGCAGGAGCTGAGTGTTTCTCAGGCACCTTGTGCTGTCAATGTGAAGCTGGTTTGCTTTTTCTATTTCAGTGCCCAGCAGAGGAGCACCCAGCTGAACAAGAAAAGAGCCATCCCAAATCAGGTACTACACACCAGTTTAATAACTGCATCTCTCTTGGCAGCATAGGCAGAAGTGGCTGAGTATGTTTGGGTCCCACTTGAAGCCATGTAAACCTATTCGGTACAATTCTAGAGCTGCATTTTGCAGACTCAGAAGTCTCTGGAGAGCTGAATTCAGACCAGTTGCCGCACTATCCCCCTGTCTGAAGGTGCAGGGGTTTCTATTTTATCCTGTGTATTTGCAGACACACAATACAGGTATATGCTGCAAGGCATAGAACCTCCAAATGCCTATATAGCTAGCGCCCACCTGCATCCGTTCTTAGGGTAATAGATCTTTACATATGAACCCTTCCTAGGTAACAGATAGTCTAGGCAAGTGGAAAACAGCACCAGAGGGCATGTGTAAAATATGTGCCCCATCTTATTACAAGCCAGATGTCTAGCAGGGGATGGGCGTGGGGAAGGTTAGCATCAGAAAGTACCAGGGAGCGAAGTTAAACCTTGATTCTCTCTCCACACAGCCTTCCAGTTCTGAGTGGTATTGCTATTTAGTTTGCATGACTTGAGAACAGGATTAGAAATGTCCCCATTGCATGGTGTCAGTCTTGCCGTATGTAACGCATACGGACATTTGCTTCTTGTTTGAAAACACTGTAATGAGACATTAACACTGTATAAATATAATTAATAGCATGTAACTGTTTTCTTTTGCTGTTTTTTCTGCTTTTTTTTTCTATCATTTTTGTGCTTCCTGCTTCTTCTTCCCCCTCCATCACTTTGTTTTCCTCACTGTTCTGTCTCCTCGTCCTTTTTTTCCTTTTTACCCGCAATCCTAATTTTGCGCACATAAAGGGTGAGATATTGGTAAGTACCCATATAGTGTGATAGTGAACTATAGATGAAGCCTAGTGATGGAGACACCCCATTTTAAAACAAAACAAAAAAACCAAACACGCACCCACAAATCTAAGAAAGTGGCACCTCTCTTCTTAAAACCGAGTACACTTACTGTCTAGAAAAGCAGGCACCTTCCAAATGGAGCAGTGTGGCTTTGTTAGGATCCTTCTCTGCAGAGGGAAACCTTGTGGGATCACCTGATCTGATTTAAAAACTACTGGACTCCTGGCGTATTGTGGGGAGAGACACAGGTGTGAGGTGGGGAGCACAGACAGCCCCGGAGGCTGAAATGCCCGTTTATCACCTGAAATCCCCTCTTCTACCTGCCCTGGATGGACCCAACAGTCTTGGACTGAGAGGGCAACTCAGTCCACAGTTCATAACGCTGCAGCCCTTAACTGAGACGTTGATGCCTTGAAGGTGGGGTCGAGCCATAGAAATACCTAGGATAGATGTAGTGAGATCATATTCCCCCTTCAATCTCTTATCCCTCCATCTGCCTGCTTCCATGCTTCCAGGGGCATTTCGGGGGAAAGAGTATGGCTGGAGTACATTGCATTATGGGGACTTTCTGCCCTCTGAGGATAGGACAAGAGGCAATGGGCTTAAATTTCAGCAAGGGCGGTTTAGGTTTTCTACCTGTCAGGGTGGTTAAACACTGGAATAAATTGCCCAGGGAGGTTGTGGAATCTCTGTCATTGGATATTTTTCAGAGCAGGTTAGACAAAAACCTGTCAGGGATGGTCTATATCAGTGGTTCTCAAAGCCAATCTGCCGCTTGTTTAGGGAAAGCCCCTGGCGGGCCAGGCCGGTTTGTTTACCTGCCGCGTCCGCAGGTTCGGCCGATCGCGGCTCCCACTGGCCCCGGTTCGCCGCTCCCGGCCAATGGGGGCTGCGGGAAGGGCGGCCAGCACATCCCTCGGCCCATGCCGCTTCCCGCAGCTCCCATTGGCCGGGAGCAGCGAACCGGGGCCAGTGGGAGTCACGATCGGCCGAACCTGCGGACGCGGCAGGTAAACAAACCGACCTGGCCCGCCAGGGGCTTTCCCTAAACAAGCAGCAGACCGGCTTTGAATTCCACTGGTCTAGATAATACTTAGTCCTGCCTTGAGTACAGGAGACTGGACTAGATTCCTCTCGAGGTCCCTTCCAGTCCTATGGTTCTCATGGGAAGCAAAGCATGAGTTGGAGTAAGTGTGGGTAAACCCAGTGAGCCAGATTGGCTGGGTGGGGGCAGGTCTCTTGCGGGCTGGCTGACAGCACTGCTGCCTCCAATTCCTAGGCCTTGGGAGCTGCCTGCATTCCACCCACTGCAGTAGCTGCACTAGCATAAATGGCTGGTGGCACCCAACCCTGCCTGAAATCAGGGTTACCTGCACCAGTGCAAACTGCCCTCTCTGACAGCCGTCTGCCCCCAGGCAGCTACCCTGGGGAAGATCCCCTCAGATGATCCTTTCTTTTGTGTAAGGAAGAACTGAGTAACTTGCCTGCCTGTACAAACAGCTGCCAAATAGGGCTTTTCCTTTAAGTGTATTCGCTTCTAAGGGAGGGTGAGGTCTCTATTGAATTAAAACCAATTTGCCTTCTTGGGGACGAACAGTGCCCTCTGGAGCGGGTGGGTCACAAACTGGCTGGTGTGTACCTGGGGCTCAAATCTCACAGACTGCCCAAGAAAATGGAAATGCATGTTGCTTCTGGCTGGAGGAGTCTTTAACCATGGTCAGGGTGGCCCTGCTGGTACTTTCCCCAGTGTTCCCTTGGAGATGTACACAGACACACTGTAGGCCACTTAGGAATGGCTCGTGAGAAGACCACTTCTGTCTGTCAGACGTCCTCACGAGGCTGTGGTGGGACAGAGGTAAAAGGAGCTCTAACAACACCACCTTAATAGGGAGCTAACAGCCCCCTTTTCCACGTGGACTGGAAACGTGCCTTATGCTGGATTCAGAGGCAGACCTGGTCCGAACTGGGATTGGCTAAGTAGGGTGGTTGGCACTACTTCTCTCCAAAGAGCTTTCTAAGCATTGGCCCTCACGTGGTGGAGCAACTGAAGCGCAGAGGGGAAGGGCCTCGCTTGAGTTTGTCACAGCTGGGAGTAGAAAGCTGGGTTCCTTGCCTCACTGCCACTATGCTCAGACCCACTAGATGTCTGGGCTTCTGGCCACTTAGCCTATGGCAGAGGTTCTCAAACTTCATTGCAGTGCGACTCCCTTTCGACAATAAAAATTATGACACGACCCCAGGAGGGGGGACTGAGGCCTGAGCTAGCCGGAGCTCTATGGGGGTGGGTCAGCCAAAGCCCAAGGGCTTCAGTCCCAGACAGGGGTCTGTAATCTGAGTCCTGATGCCCATGGCTAAAGCCCTTGGGCTTTGTCCTTGGGCCCCAGCAAGTCTAAACCAGCCCTGGCGACCCCATTAACATGAGGTCGCGACCTGCTTTGGGGTCCTGACTCTCAGTTTGAGAACCGCTGGTCTGTGGGGATTTTAAGGGCTTATCTCCCTGCTAACTGGCTTGTTTTGAGCCTGTTGTGGGTCCCCTTCCAGTTTGTAGTGGCTCAGTGTACAACACAGAATTTGGCTTTGGCCCTAGAAGATGACACGTACCCTTATGGAATTCCAGCAACCCTTGGCACTGCTCTGGGTATCCTCCAACACAAAAAGTTAGCAAGGAATTGCGTGGAGCTGCCACTAAAGATGGCAAATAAACCAAGGGGACCCTGAACCATCTGCAGGTCCAGGCTCCCAGGAGAGAAGCATCTAATGAGCCCAGCGAAAGCCTCAGCAGCTCCGGCATAAAGAATGCTTTGCTTGCCATCAAACATCCTCCTAGGTTAGTGGCATTTTGCAAGGCACCAGTCCCGGGCAAGAAGGCAGGTTCTGATGCAGGGGTCACTGATGAGACAAACCAACCCCTCCCACGGTTGAGTCAGTGCCCATTCATGCTCTCCCTGGGGAAGTCTGCCCACATGAAGATGGCATAAATGGCATTGCCCCATTAGTCAATGGAGCTACAGTCACTTACACCAGCTGAGGTTCTGGCCCAGGTACCCCTCTAGTGATCTCAGCTTGACTCCTCCCTACTTTTGGAAACTTACAAGCCTCTATCTCAGCCGTCAATAGCCATCTTGTAAGTTTCCCAGAGTTGTGCTGCTTCCATTTTCTTGTGGCATCTCATGGACCTTTCCAAAGCACTAAATGAATCCTCCGGAAGGCCTGTCTGTTGCCTCCCATGTCTCCAATTCGGTCCCCTCAAGGCTGGTCCTCCATCGCTGGCTGTAAGAATGCAGATTGTAATGCGATGATGGGAAGGTGGAGATCTGACTATCCTGGACGTAAGCTGCCAATCCTACTGGGCTGCTTCTGATTTGGAGCGGTGCAAAGCTGGAGGCAAGAGAGCTGAATTTACATGCTCCGGTCCATCTCTGCAGAGGGATCCCGCCTGCGGTGCCAGTCCCAGAAACGTGCTTCGTGTGCTCCCTGGTGGGGTCTCACTCATCAATGAAGGGGAAGTATTCAGTCTTTAAAGGACTCTCCTTCTGGGTGTTCTACTGGGCTGCTTCTGTGACTAGAATACTGTACAAATGAGCTCATCTGCTCCACCTTCCTGGGAGCTGGCTTGGTAGTGGTGCCTCACTTTGCCCGTTTGTTGGGGCAAGAGAGGTGCCCTGGGCCTCCCAGCTAGTCCATGCCAGAGCTGAGATTAGAACAGGGCATTTCTGGCTCCCAGGAGTAAGTCCTTCCTTTCTGCTAAAAGTCTCTTAGCTCCATGCTACGTAATTGATCCCTTAACGTCTGGGCCTCTGCTGCCACAGCTCTCCCACCCAGCCCTGAAACAGCTGTCTCTGTCCTTCCCCAGTGCTGATCATTGCCTTCCCAGGAGGCCAGGTGTAAGCCTCTGGCTCTGCCACTAATCCACCAACCCAAGCCCTGTTTCTCTGCGCTGTGCCTACAAGCCAACTCCGTTCTAATGCTCTCTACCTGTCAGACACCCTGCTTCCACTCTTCTGCCTCTGGTCCTTTAAAACCAAATTCACTTCAAATTCAGATTTGTTTAAATGGGAATCAGAATCTCAAATTTAAAAGAGAACCTAAAAGGGAGCGAATCTAAGGGGTGAAATCTTTAACCTGCTTTCCTTTTTGCCATCTCAATTTCAGGGCTCCTTCCTTCCCTCCGCCAGAAAATCTGTATGAGTTAAGTTTTAGCTCTAGCAGCCTGTGCCTGCCGACGCACTGAGCTTTGTGTGTGTGTGTGTGTGTGTGTAACATGTTTGCCTTTGTTGTGGCTTTTATGTCGGTAGCCACCTGAGCAGCACTGACAATGAGAAGAACCTTAGTGTGATTTCCCTTGACAATGGTTCCCAAGCAACATCTGGAACAATCGTGGCATGAAATTGATGGCTTCTCTTGCTTCACACACTAATCCTGGCGCTAGAAGCTAATATGAACTAAAGTCCTGCCCTAGTCAGATTCTCAGCCGCAAGTTCTTGGTGCTCGTATCACTGCTGCTGACAGGTGGCTGCTATATAAGCGATAGCAAAGAAATTCCAAGATCTAGCGTGTTTAACTCTTCTCCACATAACCATGTGGGTCACTTACCCCCCTCCAATCCATCCGTTGGACTGATTTGAGACAACCCTCTAGACACGTGCTGAAAGCTTTTCCTTCGTGTCTGTGCATTACTAACCAGGAGGGTGATGCTAACATGTGCAGAGCACTTGGGTAGAGTGACCGTAGCCCTCGATGTTCCTGTGATCAACCCTACTTGGACAGTCGAAGCGTCTCGGCCCCTCTAAATGTAGTCCCTGTGGATGCCTTTAGTCCAGGCCTACGCCCGACTGCTGTGGAGTCTGTTCCACTGGAAGCGCACGGCCTAGGCACTAAGTGATCATCAATCCTATTGTGAGCTCTTTAAAAGAGGGCGGGGTAGCAAAGTAGAATGTGCTTCAAAAGAAGGTATTAAAGCCCAATTCTTGGGATATTGTAACAATTGGATGTTGGGCCAGAGAACAGTTCTCCAGGCTGTAATCTCTTCTGGGTTTACCAAGCCTGTGGTGTTGCTACAGGATCTGATGCTTGTTAAATGGCTGTTCATAGCAGGCTTCTCATACTCACTCGCATTGGTTTGCTGTTCATCATAAGTGGCTTCCCGGACAATCCTCCACCCTGGGGAGTTCAGCAGGCCAGAAATCAAAGATTCACTGGCATCTGGGTAACCTTAATGTTCAGAGAGCTGATAAAGGCCGTTTGGCCTGATCTAATGGAAACTAAAACCCAGGCTTGAGTGATTGGGTCCCCTTAGCATCTGGAAATGGGTCATGCAGGCAAAAAGGACTAGCAGAAGACTAGCATCCGGTATCCATGTGCTGTAGTCTTTGGGCTGGGCCAGTTGTGTGTCATTGGCTTTCACAGTAGTCCTTTACATTAAGACCCTGAGGTAGAGTTACAAGTAATGTAGGGTAACGTTGTTACGCTGTGGACAAGACCGGGAAAGACTTTCCAGAGGCAAAGGAAGGGGGTCTGTTGTATTCAGACAGCTCGGCAGTAACCTGCAGTGCTCTTCTCAGTAGCTATTGCACGACAACAGTGAAGGGGCCCAAAAGGCACTGAGTAACTCCTTCCTGATTTGAAACACTGGAAAATTCTCACCTCGCCAAGTATTTTGGGGCAGGCTCTGCCGTTCCATTGTAGTCTCCAGTGCTACCGTCGGTCACTGGAGTTAGATCAGCGTAACAGGACACAGCCTAGCCCTGTTTGGCTGAGCAGTGAGCCGCTTTTTAGCCCCAAGGCTTTTTTGGTACAAAACAAAATGGGATTGTCTGGAGAGTGGGACTAATGACGACTCTCTGGTTTCAGACACTAATTTTCAGTGGCCCCTCGGGGGCTGCCAAGACTTGCCTTTGTGGTGATCGGTTATGAAAAACTTCAACCAAGGCAAGGGATAGCAAAGACAAACGCTGGAATATCCAGACTGGAGACTTCTCTATACCATTGGCTGTTCTAGGGAACCCACTGCTGGGAGTTGCTCTCCGAAGTCCATTGCTTCCAGGACAAAAACCCACGTTCTAGGACCAGATCCTCCCCTGGCTTCAGCGGAGCGAGCGGTGTTCCGAGCAGTGATGAATTTGGCTCAGTAGATTTCTGAGCACTGGGATTATAGCAGCTGAGACTCAGGTTGTTCTTTGAGGAGGTCTCCAGATACTTTCTCCTCAGTGGAAAGACACAGGGGAGAGAACAGTGCCTGAGTTTTTTTACCAAGAGCCTTAGCAGTAGCGTTGATGGTACAGGCTATAGAGCAGCCAGTGCTAGCAGCTGTAATTCCGCTTTCTCCTCAGGCTGCGTGGGGGCGAGGATGTTGGCCAGCAGTAGTCCCTTTCCAGTCAAAATGATGATCCAGATAAGCGTATGAACAGGGTTATATGGCAGGGCGGCCTCTGCTAGCAGATGACCTAGAAGGTCCCTTCCAGCCCTACGTAAGAGGGGTCTGAGTCACGCTGGCCTCTGTTTGCTCATTGGGTGACGGGAAACGCTTCTGCCTGCCCTGGAAAAGCCAGCTGCTGTGCAAGCCTCCAGACAATGCACTGCTTCCTCCTCGTCTCGTAACGTGCTGCTTGCGAAGCTGGGCTTGGGCAGTACTGCTTCACCGTGGCTGGCCCCGGCTCCCGTTCTGCTGTTGCCGTCCTATGCGTGTCACTCAGCACTGGCTTGGGGAGGCCCAGTCTTTCCGAAGGCCATGCAGGAGTGATGGTTTCACAGGCTTTCTAGTGGCAAGTCCAGGGCAGCCTTGAAGGAAGCCAGATGTGCTTCCTGCTGTGAGTGAGTGCAGCTTGGGGAGCGGAAGAATGGAGGTGGTGGTCGAGGGGGGGAGTTGCTCACCCCCCTGTTCAAACTAGCTATAGTGTTGTCCTGGCCATTCTCGAAGGGGGCGCAAGGTTGTGTGGACTCACTTCCTGCTCTGAAGGGGATGAGGGGAACAAATACCCTCGTTCCTGGACTGGCTATTCAGGGGATCCGTGCCCTGGCCCCTTAAGGTTGGCTTATTTCCAGAAAGCTCTTTGGTCCCTTGGGTGAGTAGCACCCGGGTAGCCTATAAATGGCGGGCTCAGACTCCCCTCCTCTCCCCCCCATAATACCGCAGTGGCGATGACCAGGTGGATTTGAGTGCATCTGCTCTGCATCTCTGTGCCCCAGGCCGTTGGTGACGGCTGGCAGAAGCACCACGGGATAAGCCAGCTGTCTTTGTCTTGCCGTACAGACGCTGTGGCCAGTGCCTCTCTGGTCTGGATTCTCCAAAGGGGCCCCGCCCTCTGCCTGGAGAGCTGTAATCTAGGTGTGAATGCAACTGAGATGGTCAGATCTGCAGGCCTGTCTTATTATTCTTGGTAAAACCCACTTTGGGCTCCTTGCTGGAAAAATGTGCCAGGCTCCCTCTGAGGAATGGGGCTGCTTCCCTGCCTAGCACTGGTAGGTTTTCATGGGGCAGACACTACCCACAAACTCTCCTGTCGAGACTCCGAAGGAAAGTAGGGCCCAGGCTAACGATGAGCAGCATGTTAGGAGTCTGAAAGCCCCAGACCCCTCTCTGCTCTAGGCAGCTTAAAGTTGAGAGGGTGGCCAGAAAATAAGGATTCCAAGCTAGCCTGTAACCTATTCTCTCCCCTGCCCCATCGTTTTCCCACTCCTCTTGTTTCCTCCAGGTAATCCGCAGGGGCTGGCTGACGATTAACAACATCAGCATAATGAAAGGAGGCTCCAAGGAGTACTGGTTCGTGCTGACTGCAGAGTCTTTGTCCTGGTACAAAGATGAGGAGGTGCGTATTGGCTTGGTTGGTGACAGTAAAGGGTGGTGCTTGTGATCAGCAGATGGCTTGGGGCATTCTGCCTTGCCGCTCTGCACATAGTGAATGTTCTCGTGCCGCTTCACCACCACCAGCAGCTCATTAAGGGGGCTGGACTAGAAGAGCTCCTGAGGTCCCTTCCAACCCCGATATTCTGTGATTAAACTGCTACTGGTGAAACCTGTTGGGTTGACTTGCAGCTTGTAGCGTCACTACAGAAACCCTGGGGGGGGGGGGCCGACCAGCCCTGGGATTCAAACCCTTGAATTCTAGCTGCATTATGGGAATGTCTAGAAGAACATGACTGAGCAGCCACTTCCCCTGGAGTTTGTCACCGTTGCCGATCGTGAGTGTCCTGGGGCTGACTGCTAAAGTCAAACCTCTGGGTTCATTGTGAGCTTCTGGGGCTGTTCCCAGTCACTGCTTTCCTGCCATCGCTTTAGAACCCGGTTGTTGCTCTCTGAGCAAGGTGGTGGGCATGGCCACAGGACCCAGGCTGTGGTAGGGGCATGTGGGATTGGCAGGGCAGAGAGTTACCAAATTCAGCTGCCTGTGAAACTGAGGGGAGCATGGGCTAGTCCCAAAAGATGCTTTGGCTCATACCCTTCTCCTGAATCCAGTGTGGTAAAGTTTGGCTGACTCCCCTCAGGAATAGCTGGAGTATGGACTTGCGCTGGGCCCGAAGGCGGCTGGTTTGTGTGTTGGCTTGCTTTGCTGGGTTTGAATCCATGGAAGGTTCTGCTGACGACCCCACTGGACTGTCAGTGATGCCCGGCCATCTCCCTGTGTGCTAAAGTGCACCCAGGAATAAGACCCAGACTTCTTGTCACTATATGGGCAGCCATTCTGAATCAGCAGGGTCCCAGCCAGCACATTCCATGTCTCCAGACACTCCCAGGGAGCTGTCAGTTGTGTAAACAGCAGATAAGAAGTGGAGCTAGTGGGACTCATACAAGAGGCAGCTGCCTTGGTCTAGTGGGGGCAGCGTATCTCACACAGGGATGACTGCAAGTGCCAAACAGTTCCTCATAACCACGTCTCTACCCCAGTGTCTCGGTGGTTTTTGTCTGATGTAACCAGCATTGCAAGAAGCTTCCAAAATCATTAACCCCTGGGCTAGTAGAGAGAACAGGACCCCCCTCACCTCCACTGAACAGCCACACACTGAAATACACAAGATTTCAGACCTGAAGGGGTCCTGAGCTCATAGGGAACTCTCCGCGGTTCAAACCCCGTGTGTGCACACGCGCCCTAACCAAGGGAAATTGCAATCGCCCAAGATGCAGAATTCTCCCAGCCATTGCAGCTAGGGACACTGCAGAGTCGTTCAGAGAGATTTAGGAGGCTTTTTAATAACCAGCGTCTGTGGAACAGTCATTTGGGTTTAAACATTGCAGGGCTGTGCCAGTGCATGAGAGCCAGAAAGGTACAGGAGGTGGAGTGAGTTTCACCAAGTAAAAATCAGTGGGGGAATCCGCTTCATTGTAGGGGCTTAGCCTTAACCTAAGGGAAGCCGCTAGCTGGCGAGTGTGGGTCTGACACGCCTCATAGCAGTGTGTCCTGGGGCTGGCTGCTAAAGTCAAACCTCTCGGCATTCATTGCCGTCTTGTGGGGCTTTGCAGTCTCGTGGGAGTTGGGAGCGCTCCGAGTATTCTATGCTGGGGCAGTGTCTGAAAATTCACCCTTGGCAGCATCCTCTCCACAGTCACTCAGGAGGTTCTTGCTGGGATAGTAACCACGTGCTGAGGTGGCACTGCGTGCCTCCCGCATGTGGTTATTCGAGTGGACAGGGAGTGCCTTCAGGCTTAGACAAATGTGATCTGGGCTTGGCAGTAGCTGGCCACTGGCTAGCCGGGTGCCCCTAGCGCGCCAGATCCACTGAACTCGCGGCTGTTCGTTGTCTCTCCTGGTCCCTGGAGGAAGGGATAGTGGCGCTCGGAAGCGGAGATGGCCATGTGTGGTGTGGGCAGGCGGCTGGGGTGTTCAGACTGCAGTAGCCTGTCAGATCAGAGGGATTTGCATCACTACTGTGTGGGCACAAAATTGCCATGTTGTTATGCAACCTGGGGGGCCTCTCGGCCAACTGGACGCAGGGAATTGTTACTGAATAACACCTGGCTCTTACCTAGTGCTTTTCAGAGGTCAGGATCACTGGCCCCATTGTACAGATGGGCAAACTGAGGCACAGGGAGGGAAGTGACTTGCCTACAGTCACCCAGCAGGCCAGTGGCAGTGCTGGGAATAGAACCCAGAAGTCCTGAGTCCCCAGCCAGTACTCTGGCCACTAGGCCATGCTGCTTCCCTAACACTCACTGGATCAGTCCCCATAGTCCCCTGCTTCTGCCTGGAAATTTAAATTCATTACACCAGTCTGGCAGGTCTTGGTGAAAGCTGGTGCCTCTTTGGGCTTAGTCCTCTCGGCTAGGGAGATCGGGCCAGAGCTCCGAACAGAAGGGGTATCTGTCGTATCCTAGCCTGTGCTCCTGTCAACTGCAGGGGCTGGAAGAAGCAGCAGAGGCAGCGTCCCTTCTAAGCACCACTCCCCAGTGTCTGGAACAGAGACGCCACACTCACATTTTCCAGCACTTCCACCCCCACAGTCTGAAAAACGGATATTTTTCCCTCCCCGTGTCACCCGTCTCGCAGCCAGGCTCCAGTGGCTTGGCGTTGGTGCAGGGCTGGATGGAGAGAGATGGACCGGTGGGCAGAAGAGAGATTGTGAGCGGGGGGCTCTCGTTTCTGTGAACATGCTGCTCAGAAAAGGAGATGTTAACAGAACTTTATTTCCCCGTCTCGCTGTACAGTTTAACAGCAGCTCCAGGAGGCAGCCCCCTTACCTGAGGAAGACCCAGATGTTCTTTGTTCTTGTCCTTTATCTTCCAAGCAAGCTGCAAAGATTAACCTCTCCTCGCAGAGAGGCTGTAAATCTAGATAGGTTAAAAAACCTTAAATTGACCTCCTAACAGAGAAGGAAACATGTAGAACTGATACATTTCATTCTAGCCTATTCCCCTACCCCCATCCCAGGCAGCCCGTTTCCTGTGGGGAGGCCTCTCTGGGGGCGCTTGTCTGGCCCCTCTGCTGTGGGTAATGAGAACCAGCAGGCTGCAGATGAATGAGGCTCTGTATTCAGCAGGCACAAATTGCCTACCCCCCATGCCACTAGAAATGAGCTGCTGCTTGCAGAGAATTTCCAGAAACACCCAGCAGCCGCTGGCGCTGGAAAAGCACTTTAAAAAAAGCACTGGTCTAGGCAAATGCGAGAGAAAGCGTATTAAATATGGAACCATAAAGCAACATGGGTTTAAACATCAATCTGACTAACCCATCTGTGACTGGAGCAGCCATAAGAACTCCTGCACCTGGTTAATTCTAGCTGATCAGAACAGCTAACGATAAACATTTGCTCCAAGGCTTACGATAAAACGAGGGCAAGCGAAGCCTCTAGCCGCTGCATACGTTGCCTGCCTTACCTGGGTCCGCTGAGCTGCTCCCGGGTGCTGCTTTACCAAACCCAATCTAACCAATGTGCAGACTACTGTACACCTTTATAGCCTCCTGAACAGGTAGTCTGAACACTGGGCAGGCTGGGCTGGAATCGGTTTCAAACCTCCCATGGCATCCATGGTTTTTGTGGGTTGCTTTTTTTTCCCCCTTTTTCCCCCTCCCGGGTTTTTATAAGAGAAGCTGTTCGGTGAAAAGGATCCGCTTTGTCTCATCTGACGTGGCAAAGCCTGCAACCAAATCCAGTCTGGAAAAAAGTTGTGGGTTTTTCAGGAAATCATACGGAGGGGTGGGGGGTGGCTGTGGGGGGAGGGTTTAGGTTCGTGGCCTCTCTACAAAGGAGAACGTCACTTTTGGGGCTGTGTGCGCGCAGCATCTGGAGACACAGGGCAGTTGGAGTTATAAACAATTCCAGATGTGGCGTTTCGGCAGCAAGACGGCTTGTGTGACTCAGTTGGGTGGCCCCTCACTTCACTGGCCTGCAGCCTGTTAAATAAGCAGTGTCCTTTGTGCCAGATTCCTAAAACCGCTTCTCCCGCTCTCCTGGAAGGGGAGTGGGAGAGACACATGGACTCGGAGGGCACTCGCATACGTTCCATTAGGCTGCCCAGCCCTCATATGGCTGTTGCAATGCAAAATGGGTTTACAGCTGTGCTGCAGCTGGCATAAAGGCCCAGTACTACCCATGGGGCCTGCAGGGGACCGGATCCCCCTCCCGACAAACGTAGTTTCTGTTCTAGCACCTCCTTAGAGAAAGGTAACATTTATGTTGAAACTAACTAAGCCCGGGGCCCTTAGGACTGTGTGGAGAAGTATCTGCATGACATTTTTAGTCTGTGGTTAATAATTTAGACTCCGATGCTAGGGCTGGGGACTGTCAGCCTGGATCTAGAGAGCACTGCATTGCAGAGCTGTGTGTTCCTGCACTTCGGTGGATGCGAAGCATCAAGGTTTCCAAACTACTTGAGGTTCGGTGGGAACTGTCCCTGGAGGCAAGTTATCCCGTCACCGTCTCCTGAACATTGGTGGTTCTGAAAGCAGCTGGTACTGGCCTCCGTCAGAGTCCAGATACTCGACTCGATGGGGCCCCTGGACTGGCAGTTCCTATGAACCAACCTAGTAGCTCAGCCGAAATGAGTCTGTGCCTCAAACGAGGTTTGCTGTGAGGTGGAGGAAAAACCTGGTCCGCTCGGCCGAGGGACTCAACTTCACTATGTGCCACGGGATGGATGTTGGAGAGTAATTAGACTGGGGAGGAAACACTGCCCAGGTCCCAGCTCACGCTCATTCTTGTCCTTTTTCCCCCTTTCAGGAAAAGGAGAAGAAATACATGTTGCCCTTGGATAATCTGAAAATCCGGGATGTGGAGAAGGGCTTCATGTCTAACAAACACGTCTTTGCCATCTTCAACACGGAGCAAAGGTAGGGAATGTGGAGACAGACCCTGAGGGAGCTTTGACAGTGTTTCCCAGGCTCCTGAAAGCTGAACCCGTCAGGGAAACAAGCGATTATGCCGCCTACCCTTTAGCCCCACCACGAGGGGAGGCCTTGTCCCAAACAGCTGGGCACCCGGCGTATACTGTACGTAGAGATGGCCGAGGAGATTCATGTCTCATGGCCCCTTTCTGATGTGCTCTTGGTATTCCAAAGACCAAGACTGTTAACAGTCAGCGCTGGTGAATGGGACAACTCGTCCCTCTCCAGCAACTGTTTCAGGCTCTCTCAAACTCAAGTCCTTACTGCTGCATCAGTTGTGCTTTGGAGGCTTCCTTTGCAACCATGACGACGAAAAACTCTTTCCCTTCCCCTCCAATTAAAGCAGCCGCTTTGGAGAGTTAGTTTTTTGGGCTAGCGCCCCACACTCTGGAAAAGGCTGCCCTAGCCCTTCTGTGCTTGGCAACGCTTGGATCACTTGCCGTACTGGTTAATTCGACTCTGACTCCATTTGGGGTGGTGGGCGCTCATCTTGAGACAGGTGGCGCGCCAGGCTTAGCCAGGGGGAGCGTGCCCAGTGGGTGGCGTGTGGGAGGTGGGAGCAGCTGTGATCTAATGAGGATTATCCTAGGAGGAAGGAAAAGCTGCCAATATTTACACAGGCTTTCTGAAGGGATTTCAGACTTCCCAGTCTGAGGCCTTGCGTTAGCACCGAGCCCTGTAGGAAAGGGATCCTGCATGTACCAGCTGGGATGGTGGATTCTGTCAGTGGCCTTGGGCTGCCTGGTCTAGGCCAACAATAGAGATGGCCCACCAGGCCATGATTGTGGAATTCCTTCCCTCTGATTATACCCCCACTGTTTCTTCGTGCCTAGGAATGTGTATAAAGATCTCCGTCAGATTGAGCTGGCCTGTGACTCCCAGGAAGATGTGGACAGCTGGAAAGCCTCCTTCCTCCGGGCTGGTGTTTATCCAGAGAAAGACCAAGTAAACATTCCCTTTTCCTTGATGATATCCTGGAACTGGCTGGGGGTGCCCGCTGGGAGGGCCAGTGTGGGGGCTGCCAGCAGCTGCAAGTACAGGAGTGTCAAAAATTGACTCCTAGCATAGGTTCCCCACTCAGGCTTGTCCAGTGTTTGGTGTATTCCGGTAATACCTAGAGGCCCTAGCAGAGATTAGGCCAGTGCACAGAGGCCTAGGAAGAGTGGTTAACCTTGGAGCAGGCTCCCAGGGGAGGTGGTGAACTCTCCCCCTCGTGATGGCTGCAGATCCAGCCTGGACGATGCTTTAGCCCAGGGGTCTCAAACCCAAATGACCACGACGGACAGGCGCGCGCGCGCGCACACACACGCTGCCCCCAGTCCTGCTCCCACTCCACCCCTTCCCCAAATCCCCACCCCTGCCCTGCCCCCTCCCCATAGCACGCTCCTCCCCCCTCCCTCCTGGAAAGTGCTGAGTGCTGCCAAACAACTGTTTGGCAGCGGGAAGCACCTGGAGGTAGGCAGAGAGCGGGAACGCGGCGCGCTGGGGAGAAAGGGGGGCGTGGCAGTGAGGGGAGCTTGGCGGCCGCAGGAAATAACTCGCGGGGGGGTGGGGGGGCGCAGGGAGCTTGGCGGGCCGCAGCAAAGAACTCCGCGGGCCGTGTGTTTAAGACCCCTGCTTTAGCCAAACACAAGTGACTGGAATAACTGGGGAAATTCTCTGGCCTGTGCTATCCCAGAGGCTGGGCTAGGTGATCGAATGGTCCCTTCTGGCCTTAAACGCTGTAAAAGCTCCAGGCTCCGAAGAGATTCCAGTCTGAACAGGCCAGTCAGAGGGCGCGGGGACACAGAGGTCAAGTGACTTGGCCGGGTTCACCCAGTAGGTCAGTGGCAGAACTGGGTTTAGAACCTAGGTCACCCGAGTCCCAGTCCATGAGCCCACAGCCTCTCCCATACCACCATGTCTCCTTGCCAACGGCAGACGTACCTCCTTTCCCTCTCGTCGGCAGTTCATCGCTGTGATGGCAGCCTCTGCTCTGCAGAGAGGAGGATGAAGGCCAAGATTGTCAAAAGCGATGTGTGGGTTTTTTGGGGTGCCTCGTTTAAGACCCCCTTAACGGGGCCTGACTTTTGCAAAATGAACTCCCTCCCTCTGAAAATCAGGCCTGTTTATAGGGCCAAGCTGGGCACCTGAACTTGTTAGTCACGCCCCAAACTGAGCTCTCTGGGTGGGGGTGGGTACGTAGAGCACCTTACCCAATGGGGCCCTCAGGATGCTACTGCAGTCCAAATACTAGATGAAAACAACGCGGAGTCCGGTGGCACCGTAGAGACTAACCGATTTATTTGGGCATAAGCTTTCGTGGGTAAAAACCCACTTCTTCAGATGCAGGCATAAATATACTTAGTGTCTATTTATGCTTGCATCTGTAAATTATAAATATACATCTGTAATTCTCACTCCATGCATCTGAAGAAGTGGAGTTTTTACCCACGAAAGCTTAGGCCCAAATAAATCTGTTAGTCTTTAAGGTGCCACCGGACTCCTCGTTGTTTTTGTGGATACAGACTAACACGGCTGCCCCCTGATACTAAATACTAGATGATGAGCTGGGAAGTTCTGTGAAATTGGCACAGGAGCAACCAATGCATGGGATGCGCTCACCAGTTCTTAAGGGGGACACTGTCCACAGCTCCAACCTGGGCATCTGCAGAATCCCCGAGTGACTGACCCGCTTTCCTTGAGCAGGTGGAGAATGAGGATGGGGCCCAAGAGAACACCTTCTCCATGGACCCGCAGCTGGAGCGCCAGGTGGAGACCATCCGCAACCTTGTCGACTCCTACGTGGGAATCATCAACAAGTCCATCCGGGACCTCATGCCAAAGACCATAATGCACCTCATGATAAACAATGTGAGTGGGTTGCACCTGGGGCTGCGTTGTCCTCGCCATGGCCTGTTCGTTAGAGGGGGGAACCTCTGGGCTTGTCACTGGGGACACGACTCCTTTCAGCACCAGGGGTAAGATCAGTTGCATCAGATACTCCCGTGCTGAGATATTTTAATGACCCTTTGGTCCTGAACTCCCTGCCTTACCAAAATCAAGGGGTAAAGCGTGTAAGGCCAGTGTGTGATTCCTGGCTTTGTCCCAGACTGCTACAGCAATCCAGTGACAGTGGCTTAGGATAACACCAGGAGACCTGACTCCCGGCTTTCCCTGCCCTAACCACTAGACCGTACTCAAGCTTAATGGGCTCAAACTTAACTGCCACCTGCATGTTGGTTCCCTTGCTCCCATCTCTGCAGACCAAGGATTTCATCCACTCGGAGCTGCTGGCCTACCTGTACTCCTCCGCAGACCAGAACAGTCTGATGGAGGAGTCGGCCGACCAGGCGCAGAGGAGGGACGACATGCTGCGGATGTACCATGCTCTGAAGGAGGCCTTGCACATCATCGGGGACATCAGCACCAGTACGGTCTCCACGCCGGTCCCGCCGCCCGTGGATGACGCCTGGCTGCAGAGTGGGAGCAGGTACAGGTAACCAGGGAGCGGGTGGCGTGGGAGACTCTTGCCACGCTGCTTCTAAGCGAGGATGGGGACACTGGAAGGAGCGGAGGGGCAAGGAGCTATTTGAGGTGGGAATGGGGTTGAGGAAAGATGGCCTAGTGGGTAAAGCCCTGGCAAGCTGGAGACCTGGGCTCTGTTCCTGGCTCTTCCCCTAGACACCCTTGGGCCAGTGACTTCGGCTGCCCTGTGCCTCGGAACGGGAGACCCCTCCTGCCCGGGGGGTGCTGGAAATGGTCGGGTGGGGAGGAGGGCCAGATAAGCACCTAACTCTGTCGCTAGGGATGGAGACACTCATTCTGCTGAACTTCCTTTCCCCTGCAGCCCGACGCCCCAGCGCAGACCTACCTCCACCGTGCTGCCGCCAGGCAGGCCCCCAGCTGTGAGGGGCCCAACTCCAGGCCCCCCTTTGATCCCTGCCCCTGCAGGGAGTCTCTCTTCCTTTGTGGCTCCCCCCATCCCCTCGCGTCCTGGACCTCAGAACGTATTTGCTGCTAATAACGATCCCTTCTCAGCCCCTCCTCAGATTCCATCACGGCCGGCACGCATTCCGCCTGGCATTCCCCCGGGCGTGCCCAGGTAAGAGATCCCTGGACCTCCTGGCATGTCTCCAGCCATTGGCTCAGTGCTGGGGCTCCAGTCTGCCTTGGGTGGCGTGAGACATGCCAGCGCAGAGGGTGGTAGCAGGGCTCTTTTGTTACCAGAGCTGGAGCCATACTGGGGTCACATGGCTTGTGGGAGGTGCTGAGCTTGTCTCAAACCCCAGAGCTGGGATCCCAGCCTTGCAGCTCAGGCCAGGTCTGAGCGATTTCTGCTTTGATTGAGGGCAGAATTCGGTCCCTTATTACCGGCAGAGGGGTGCCTTTGTGTGCATCCGTCCATCTCCCTTCCCCTCCTAGAGTGGATGTGCTGCAGGTATCTGAGGTCGGATTCCCATGGGACAGACAGTGTTTCAGTGTCATACAGGAATGACCGAGGCAGCAGGTCCCTCGTACTTGCCTTGTCTCCAGGCAAACCCTGAGCGACAGGGTTAGGAACGGCTCCCCTCCCAGCAGGCGCTGTGCCCTGAGGCCACTGCAGGTGACTAGCTCCCCCTTCCTGCCCAGTCCAGAGGCAGCTCCCAAGGGCTGAGTGTCAGGTCTGCTCTGACCCAGCAGCAGAAAGAGCTGCCCTGACTCCGTTTCATGCTGTGGTCACTTGTGCCCCTGTATGACCCCTTGCCACCCCCCCTCCCTTTACAGCCCCTGGAGCAGTGCCCTGGGGTAGCACCAGGCGACAAGTGCCGGGGTCCCCCTTGGAGAGTGGAGCCAGCTCAGCAGCACAAAGGCCATCGAGGAGTCCTGCAGCAGGCTCTGGAGTCAGCTGAGCCTGTGCCCTGGCAGGGTGGTGCTGGGAGAGGACAGCGGGCCTGCAGCGCTGCACCCAGCCCTCCTCAGTAATCCGCTCCAGGCACAGGATCCCGGAGCCCTCTGGCTCCAGGGCAGGCGGGGCTCTCGCTAGCCCTCTGTCCACACAGCGCCCAGGATGTTAGCTGCCCCTTCCCTACTGCTCTCACCTCTTCCCATTCTCTCTGCAGCAGAAGACCCCCCGCAGCGCCGAACCGGCCAACCATTATCCGACCGGCTGAGCCCTCCTTGCTAGACTAGCCCCCTGGGGGGCTGCTAGTGACTCCTGTGTGCCTGGTGCGGCTGCCCCACACCTGCTGTCTGGGGCGGGGAGGAAGAGGGGAAATCCCCCCCTCGTCTCCCATGTCTAATTTCTTGTTTAAAAAACCTTACGACTGTGATCAGCTCTGCAGAGTGGTTCTAGCCAAGGCCAATTCCTGTTAGCCTGGTGGACTTTCTCTGGGATGGGCACAGCAGGCTCCTTCCTTGTAAATACCAATGGCGTCTGTTAAGGGCAGTCGCTGTGTTCCTTGTCCTGATGGCCCTCCCCTCTCCCCACAGCTCTCTGCTCTTTCCCAGCTAGGAAGTGGGTAACTGGCATTACACTCTGGGGGGCTGGTTCAGGAGAACCACCACCCCTCGGAACGAATACCCCAGCGCAACTCAGCGCCCCCACCACCGCCACGATGTCATAAAAAGCAGAGGATTCTATTTTGGGGGTTGACTTTTGCACTTTGTTGAATAACACACAATGAACCCCAGCTGGGTTCTTGCCTTGGGATCGTCTGAATGTAGGAAGTAGAGACGGGAGTTCTGAAAGGCAGTTGAAACAGACTGTCCTATTTCTCTCTCTGCACAGAATCTCCTTAAACTCCTGCTATTCAGGCTGATCCGATTTCTGTCTCTGGCTCCTCTTCCACCCCCCTCAGCCAGCCAGAATTGTTTTGTATTGTTAATATATTCTATATAAAACACTTAATGATTTCCCCCCTCCCTGAGGCCCTTCCCTAAACTTGATTGCTAATCTGATCATAGGCTATATTTCAGTTCTATAGCGTGGAGGAAGATTTATATATGAGAAATAATGGGACTGCAGATAGTGATTTGCTAATTCAATCCTAATTCACCCCAAATGGGAGCAGACTCTTCAGGTTAGCCCTTTGTCAGGAGGTGCTTGGCTGATTGTGAACCTCAGGTATTCCTCATGCAATATCTGCCCCTGTGCCCAGGCCCCCAATTGGGGCTTATGTTCAGCTAGTAAGTGACAAACTTGGATTGTGTTCTGTGAAAGAAGCACTTAGCCAAAGGGCCCTGGGCTGATGAGCCTCAGCAAACCCAATCGGATGAGCAAAATACCAAGCCAGGTGGGGCCCCAAATGGGCCATGGAATGAGCATAAGGGAGACATGCAGAGCGCCAAAGTAGCAGGCGGGGTTCTGTGTCAGTAGCAACTTCTGTCACTAGCTGGTTGCTTTGCTCGTTCTCCACTTGGTCAGGGTCCTAGGCCAGCTGGAGCAGCAGAGGGTCTCGTAACCGAAAGCCAGGGCTTGGACAGCTGGGGGCAGGCTTGAGGGCTAGCGCAGGCTGTGGACAAAGGCTTGTCTGAAGCCTTTCTAGGAGCAAAACTCCCAGGAGCTCCACAGCCAATGTCCATGAAAGACCAGATGTGTTTTCCCTCCTGCTGGTGGGCAGCCCGGGGTTGTAACAGGCCCTGGTGTCCAAAAGCTCAGGTGGAGAACGTGTGACTCCTGTCGGATGGGGGAAGGGAGGTTGTGATGCCCACAGTGCTATGTACATGGATCTAGCCCAGGAGAGAGAGGCTGTACTGCACCGTGGGCATGTGACTCTTCACTGGGGAGGAAGCTGAGGGAGTGCGTTTAGCAACTGGAAACTTGCTGTGGAAGGCTTTGGCGTAGTATCCGTTCTGTGCCTCTCCACGCACCTCCCCTTCCCTCGAGCTGTGCTTGAGCAGTGCCTTCTCGGGTACCTTGGCAAAGCACTCCACACCAGGGCCAGAAGCAGAGGCTGTGCGTGCGTGTGCGTGTATGTGTGTGTGTGTGTATATATATAAATATATATTTTTAAAGACTATTAATTGTAAAATCTTGAGGTGTTTGGGGTTTTTTTAATCCGGTTCAAGCCCAACCCTCTGCTCTCTGAGAACCTGTAGGGCTGATACTTCGCCCAACAACATCCTCTAGCCAGAGAACTATGGAAAAGATCCATGAACCAGCCTGCCTTAAATAACCTTTGTTTCAAAGAGCCTGTCTTCATCGTGGCCTCTCCCCTTCCTGCGTGGCGGGAGGGGACCCGAACTGCTTCCTGGCGTTGGCATTTGAACCTTAGCGCAGGCGCTGGTAACCAAAAGCATTAACGCTTGTATGGAGACGGCACGGTGGCGGAGTGCGAGCTGACATGGCCCGGGCAGCCATGCTGCCGGCTTCACAAAGCAAACTTGCAAACCAAAAACATGCCTAGCAACTTGCTGGCCATTAAAACTTGGCTCCAGCAGGGGGCAGCCTGGCTTGCTGCTTGTCTTCAACACTGTCACTATTTCCTTGCACTAGCAGCAGCTGCTTTGTTCTAGGCTGTTGTGCAATGCAGTCCTTAGCCCACTCCCATCGATGCTCTGGCCATTCGAGCTGCCTGCGCAGGGGTTCCTGAGGTCCCTTTGCTTGTCTGTTTTTTACAAAATCCAATTGCCTCTGTTCCGCCTCCTGCTAGCTCTCCCTGATGTTCTCGTGTGTGAAGTGGGCTCTGGAACCTCTCTCTCATCTCGTGTTGATTACAAACCCCAGTCCACTTCTCTCCTGTTCCTTCAGTTTGCTGATTGTGTAAGTGCCTCCACTCTGTATCCTATTAATAAACTAAAAAATAAAGGGAAAAAAATCAGCTGGTGGCAAGTCTCTCTGGCACTTTGTGGTGTGTTTTCTGCCTCCTCCTCCCTTCTTTTCTCCTTCTGTCTGTTCCTGAAGGGGGGAGCCTGGGGGAGAAGGGGCCGTGCAGCATCTCGTTAAAGCACTCACAGGGATACCAAGGAGCTTGGAGAACCTACAGCTGAAAGTCCGATGCTCCTCTTGTGACCATGGCAATACGCAATCCGCCTCAAGGGTCAGCTGTTGTGAAAAGCCTCCCTGGCCCAGTTCAGACCCAGTTCCCATTGTGATGTCATGGGAAAGAGGCGTTTATTTGTTGCGGTGGAGGAGCTCCGGTCATGGAGGAGGGCTCTGTTGTGCTGTACAAACACAGACCAAGCATCCACATCTCTTCTGAGTACACAGCTGCCCATCACCTGGTATCTGAGCCCCTTTTCCCTTAAGCAGCTTTGAAAAATTTCCATCAGCCAGCGCTATTGTAGGTGGTTTCAACCATATTTTTACCAAGGTTCGGGCTGCATGGCAACATTTCTTCTTAAATCAACCAGCCTCTTCCTCCTTTTTGTCAGGGATCTCTTCAAAGCCTCCAGCTCTCAAACACCCTGCACTATCCCTCCCCCCCAGATCTGGCAGCCACCCCGGTTGCGTTTCAGTTTTGCTCTTTTCTGTACTTTCTTCATGGCACAGCTAAGTTCCATGCGAGCTGCTGGTGAGCTCCAGGGCGGCCTGATGGCCGTAGCCTGGGCCTGAAGCCCTTCTACAGCAACCCCTGCTCCACAAGGGAGAGGCTGCAGAGCTGGCACCAGTGTTGGATTCGCTGGTGGGGGCATAGCCTAGTGTCAGTGAAACAGAACTCTCGGGGAGCAAAGAGCTGGGGTGAGCTACTGCTCCCCCCTTTCCTAGTCACTTTGCCTGCACTGCCAGCCTTAGGGCTGAGCCGGAGTGGTGTTGGGGTAAGCAAGGGTGGGCTAATTGTCCCACCTAGACATCTTGGATACTTGAGAATAGGCTGTTGTTTGTCAGGCTTCTCTGTCCTTTCCCCACTGCCAAGGAACGTCCTCTCGATGCAGGCGCAAGGAATTGCAGCAGCCCTTGATTTAGGCAAACCAGCCTGGATTTGTAAGAACGAGGAGCTAGAATGGGAGTTGCGCAAGAACTGAGCAGGCTGGTCCCTAGACAGTGCTGCAGGCCTGTGGATTAAAGCTGTAACCCCCATGGTGCCGCCGGATGGTGCTGTTTGCTAAGAACAGGCTCCTCCACCACAGCTCAGCAGGGTGGGCGCTGGAAGCAGCGAGGCTAAGCTGCCACAACCCGCTCAGGAGAAGAGCAAGTGTGTGCGGCAGTGGCAGTGCTCTGCGTCCCTGTGCGGACGTTTTAGATGCCCTGCCTGGGAGGGAAGTTGCTGTCTCCCAGGGAGCATGGCCTGACCTGCACGGAGTTGTCTCTGCCAGGGGAGCACAGGTCATGTGCTAAGTAGGAATCTTTAGCCCCTGCCCTCCTGCAATAGCAGCAGAAACCCCTCTCGGTTCTAGCTAGGCACCACTCGGGGCCATCTAGCAGTTGCTTTGTGGGAAACGGGTCCTTGCGCTTCCCGGGGGTGAAGCTGGGGTGACAGTTGAAATCCTGCACTCGTTCATTTACAGCTGTGGCTAAGAGCAGACCCCAGCCAGTTGGCTCGTCTCTGCAAACCGGCCCAGGGCCTCGCTGCAGTTGGTTGGCGATTGCCCCAGCTGCTGTTCTCTAGACTCACAGCAGCCCTAGGTAGGAAAATCCCCATTGGACCAGCGTGGGTCAGGCTGGAGCCTGGCTGAGGAGTCACCGGAGGCTTTTGTCTCAGACTCAGGCACCCAACCCAAAGGAAGAGGGAATCGATGGAAGGTGGCTGCATTCCTACTAGGCTGATGGGGAAGTGGTGATTTAAATCAACCACCTCAACCCTACTGGGGGCAAACCTAACCACCTGGCCCTGACTTCAAGAAGGGACGCTTTGCCGTAGCCCAGCTGCAGGTCTCAAAGCGCCTTAGGACGGCAGCTGCTCCCCTTTCACAGAGTCAGGCACTGAGTCAGTGATTCACTTACGGACATGACAGCCTAGACCCCAGCCATCCTCTGTGCTCAAGCCACTCCTCCCCAGCAGGAAGTAGGATGAAGCTAGAACCAGGCAGCTGCTCTCTGCTGGGAGCTCTTTAGAGAGTTCCAGGTAGAAAAAGCTTCAACCTCCACTGTAGGTCACTCCCAGGGCCGAGCCTTCCTGGCCTGATCTCCACGGCAGTAGCTGTGTTCACGGCGCTGGGCCTTCCACCACTTCCCCAAGGGGGCTGCTCCAGTCTAGGGGGTCTCCCCCAGGCAGCTGTAACCAGCTCCCAGTCCTGACCGGCAGGAGCCGGGACTGAGATTCCTTTCCCACAGCCAGCCCCCACCAACACTCTCAGCTGAGAAACCTTTCAATGGTGTTTTTCTTCTCTCTTGTGACCAGGCGACCGGCTCCCTCCCGGCCTTTCTTCTGATGAGCCACCTCTTCCGAGAACCATCGCTGCCCCCCCCAATCACTTAAACCCATTTGATCCTGCTCCTGGGGATTCTGCTTTGTTTATATCTAGACAACAGCCCAGCTTCGGCCAGACAAGAGAACATAGCTCCATCTCCGTCCCCCTAAAGCGCCAAGAGGGGCTGCGGCCTGGCTGTTGTGCTGGGAACAAAGCCTGGTGAACGCTACAGTCCGTGCAAGAGGTGTAACACCACTGTCAGCCCCCACACCCCCAGCAGAATACCCCCTTCCCCTGGAAATCAGAGTTGGGGAAAGAGGGGGAGATGATCCTCTCCTCGAAAAGCAAAGATCTTATGGAGTTGGACTGGGCTTGCATAGGATGAACCCAGGTGCTATTTTCTTCTTCCCTCAGTCATTGCAAATGCTGTGTGATCGAACTGAAGAACTCCGCCGGGCCCCCCTAGCTTGGAAGTGGCCCCAGCGAACAGTGACTTGCCGTGGTTTCTAAGCGGCAGAGTTTCCCTACCGCCCTCACCCCGCCAACTTCAGGACACAACATTGCGTTTATGAAAAGGGAGTTTTGTCCCATTATTTCTTCACCTCCTGCGGGACCTTGGCTGCCCTGACCTGCTCACTACTCCAGCTGGGCAGTGATCTGTAGAGAGGATTTACCCCCTTCCATCCCGTCTTGAGTAAACCTGCCCAGCCCGTCCCTCTCCCCCTCCCCCCCCCGGGTTAGACAGGGTAGAAACACCAGCCCCAAGCAGTTGTTTACCAGCTGAACTTTAAGTGCATTTAGTAGTTGAGCAGGGTCCTCATTGAACATTGTGGTTCTGTGTTTATTTATAAGCTATAGTTCCCACCCAGCCGTTCCCTGAAAGCAACACTAGCCAGAGGGTATTTTTAAGCTTGTTCTTTCTTACGTGCCTGTTAATGCTGGGAAGTTGGTGATCTGGTTCTCCATTGTCACTGAAAGCACCATTTCCCCCCTCCCCGTGAGCAGAAAGTGGGAAGGAAGCAGGAGAGAGAGAGAGCTCAACAGTGGGAAACAGGTGTAGCTCCCTAATTATTTATTATTCGAATCCCATCTCATGGAACTGGAAGGACCCTGAAAGCTCATCAAGTCCAGCCCCTGCCTTCACTAGCAGGACCAAGTACTGATTTTTGCCCCAGATCCCTAAATGGCCCCCTCAAGGATTGAACTCTCAACCCTGGGTTTAGCAGCCAATGCTCAAACCACTGAGCTATCCCTCTCCCCTTAATTCGTAGTCACACCCCCCCATGCAGCTCCCTGCAGATTAAGTCCAGCGCTGGAGCAGGGCTAAAGGAAGGATTCTGTCCTCGGCTGTCTGGCTCGGCGGCATTCACCCATTTCAGTCCTTTCCCCTGCGTTTAGGTGATTGGGCTCTGGCACCTCCTTGCCACTCGGCTCTTTCATCTCAGGAAATTCCAGCCTCTCCCCAGCTGCAGAACCTTTCAGGACGGTGGATAGTCGATACCTCGGCAATGGCCCATGGGACTCCGGGCCAACGAGGTTGTTGGTTAAACACAGCCAGGGAGCCCTTCGGTCAGTGGATGCCAAAGCGTAGACCATGCCCCCGCGGGAGGCCTGATGGATGAGCTGCAGGCGGGGGCACGGCCCAGCCTTTCATTTCTTCTCCAGTCTGCGCTGCCGTTTAAAAACCAACCTCCACTGGGCTGGTGACAAAGCAAAGCTTCAGGGCAGTGCTGAGAGTAACTGCTGCAGCGAAGACATTTGCCTGGGGGGTGCAGAGTCTGAACCAAGAGCTCAGAGGTTCAGCGGAGGCGGGCCCTGCCCAAAGCTTTGTAACAAAGGAGAGGACCTATCTTCTTAGGAAGAGCTACTCTGAGCCCAGGGCTGGGATAGGACCCACAACAACTATGGCAGTAGGGCACCATTGCTTTCATTTTCCTGGAGCAGGGGACTCAGCATTCACCAGCAGGAGCAAATGCTGCCTTAATCCAGCCGTTTAACACGGCCTCACAGGCAGGCAGCGCGTCAGAAGTGCTCTGATAGCACAGGGCCGGGCACCAAGGCCAGAAGCCTAGCAGGGGTAAAAGGCAGTGGACAGATTGGCGCCGTGAGATGGTTATGAAGTTATCCTCACACCCCTCCTTTGAGGCAGAAGAAGTCACAGACCTTCGGTGAACATCAGAGCAAGGGGCCAGCCCCACACCTGCCCTTTACTCAATTCTGTTGTCATACTGGGCCAGCGACGTGGATTCAACCCACACCCTCTGGTGAGTTACAGGACCCACCTTTGTTGGCTCAAGGGCTGTAGCAGACTCAAACTACCTGGTGCAGCCACTAGTTCCAGAGTCACCCTGCAGCTGTACGGGGTCACTGCTCAGCAGCAGAGCTCGTGAACTGCTCTACTTCGCTCTACCCTGCTGTTGGTACTTGCATGGAGCCATCAGTCTCCCCTCCCGCCCGTGGCTATCCGACTGGGCACAGCTTTAAGGACGAGGCCAGGCCAGTTGCTCCATGGTGCCCTCTGTACAAGGTGTGTGTAAAGAGGACAGCATAACCCCCTCTATATAATTCTTCCCCCTCCCCCAATAAAAAATCCTGGATCACAGGACCAGTATTTCATGAACGTCATTAGCAAAGACTGGGCTAGGTACATGGCCCTGTCCAGTGCCTGGGGTGCTAGCAGAGATCAACAATGGAACAGCATAGCCTCATTCCTACACACTGCCCCCTGGGGAAGGCAGGCTGGTCCCCTGGAGCTGGTGCCAGGGGGAGCAGCTCCCAGCTGCGATTCTGCTCAGAAAAGTGATTAAACAGACCAGCAGGGCCTTGCAGAGCCTGGCCCAGGTTGGCCGAGAGCACTGATGTCTAAGCTCCCATCGCTGTTCAGTCTGTAACACTCACAATGA
Organism: Terrapene triunguis; assembly: GCF_002925995.2. NCBI lineage: Eukaryota > Metazoa > Chordata > Testudines > Emydidae > Terrapene > Terrapene triunguis. The sequence continues at coordinate 2,673,944 of NW_020665184.1, read as the reverse complement.
GCGTCACCGCCTGTCAATTGCAACATTTCCGGGGCATGTTCTAGACCGCGCTGGTCAGAACCCTCTGGCTCGTGGTGGAAACTGGAGAAGGAAATAGGGGGGCAGGAGGGACACGGGGCCCCTGGCATCTGCTGAGTAGAACTAGCAGCTTTAACCACCTTTTCACCTGTCCGAACTTCCAGCCGGATCCTCCCTCCCCTTTGAGCTTGGTTCGTATTCCCAGCAGTTTGAAGACACTGACATCCTGCCAGGGAAAGAAGGGAGGTGGGAAGGGATTATGAATGGTGGGGTGGAAGGGGGGGGCACAGAATTTCTGGCAGGGGGGAGAATGGGTGCCTGGTATGGCAGATGGGGGAATACAGCTCCTGCAATGTGATGGAGCGAATGAACCGAGGGGGAAGTGGCAGACAGAGCCCCGGCCCGGGCTGAAGAGGTGGGAGGCTGTAGGGGGCCCCCTCACTAGAAAGGAAGGGAAGGGGTTTAAGGGCCAGCTCTGATCCCCGAGCCTGCAGTGTCCCCTGCCCCTTCTCCCAGGGCAGGTGGGCAGCCTTCCCTCCATTGACAGGCTTGCTGCAGCCAGGGGAGCGAACCCTCCTTGGCACAGGAGTAAATCGCACGGATGCAACTGCAGTTGGTCTCGGCCACATCCCACACCTAGACACGGCCTCATCCATTCATGGTTTTGCTCCCAGCTGCTGCTGACCACAGAGCGGAGGAGTGAGTTGGAGTCTGAGAGCTGCTCTTCCTATGCTGCAGAGACCCCCCCCCCTTCAGGGGGCCCGTCCCCGCACCTGACCCTCCTGACCCCGCCCAGGAAGGGCTGGGCTCAGGGACTTAAGCTTTAATGCTCAGATCTCACCCTTTCTAGGACAGCTTTGGATTCCCCTTGAGTCAGACCCACCCCCGCGTGTTCCGGGGGTCTGAGTGATGCGCTTGCAGAGCGACTGAGCAATCACAGCTAAGAGGGATGTGTGCTCAGGGTCTATGAAAACCAGCCCCTTGCGCCCGGGCCTTAGTCAAAAGACACCTGATCCTTGTGGCACCTTTGCTCCAGGCTATTTGCTTTTGACTCCAGCAGGGCGTACCATGCCCTTGCCACGGCTGCAGAGGGGGGGAGAGTTAGAAGCCAAGCTGACAGGCTGCAGCTGATACATGCATAGGCCCTTTCACTTCATTCTTGCAGAATTCGCCCAGGCGTGCATTCGCCATCAGGTAGCACCTTGCGACTGCTTTCGTACCATATGTGCCCAAGGATCCATGGCAGGCCCAATCAGAGGCTGTTTCTGCTCCCCCTGGGGCAGGACAAAGCCCACCCCATAATCAGTCAAACCCCAGAGAAAGCAGCCGAACGCTGGCTTGGGACAGCAGAAAGCGAGCTGGTCGGCACGGCTGGGGGACACAGGCTGCTACAGGGAGCGGGAGCAGCGAGTAGCAAAGGGGCTCTCACTAATTTGCCAGTTGTGTCAAACGAAGCAAGGAGTCGAAACTTAATAAAGCTCTCCAAGCAAAGCTAGTGCCCCAGCCCTACCGGGGGAGGTCAGTGGCTGCTGGGTTATCACAGCAGACTTGTGACCTGCTATCAGGATTAAACAGGAGAACTGCTGTCTTAGCGCCTCGAGAACATGCCTTCTGCTCTCGACAGCCTAAAGGTTCTGCCGGAGGAGAGTCAGGTCACTGTTCCGTAATAAGCAGCAATTCAGATTATTTCCATCTCCAGGACAGTGCACAGAAAGTTACAAACCAGCTCGTCCAGTGTCAGTCGGGCCGCTCTGACCTTAGGGAATGCAGTGGTCTCTAAGAGGCCCTGAATTCTCAGTCCTGCCAGAACACATGGCGCTGTAGCGTTCAGCTCCCGCTGAGATGCACACTCCCATGCCCAGTAACATTAGCCATTGAAGGCAGTTTTCCTGTGGAAAGATGGATCGTGTACACTGCATAGTCCTACGCGCAGTTTAGGCTACAGCTGATGGGAGTCTGGTTGTCTCCGATGTTAGAACTCGCCCTACAATAAGCAGCAGCGGGGGGAAAGGAGCGCAGGCCCAATACGGATTCACAATGACACATCTTAAACAACTTCATTTAATGTCCTTTCTTTCTTATCATCGAGAATAAATACTAGATTCCTTTGTAAAAGGCTCAGCAATATGTATTTGCTAGAGAGAATGGCTCCATAGCCCTTTGGTAATTTAAAAAACACCCATCAAAATCAGCGCCCCACATACATACATGTCATTTGTTCCCGACTAGCCAGGCTGCAGCTTCCACTAAGCAGCAAACAATCCCAGCGCAAGAGTCGGCTCGGAACTTCACTGGGCTGTCCCAATGCCGGCAGGGGGAAGTCGGAGGAAAAGGGTCCCAAGCGTCAAGTTTAATCAGTCTCAGTTTCGCTGCTCAAAGCTGGAGTCAGCCCCGGCCAAAGCGCAGAGATGGGGCACAAGAGACGAGACAGAAGTCGTTAGCCCACGGCAGGTTCCAGGCTGCCATTCATACACTTCTCTCCAGAGGCTTGGTGAGATCAGCCACTTGTGCTGTATGCAGCAAGTTAAAAAAACACCAAGCCAGGTCCGTGTCTGCAGGAGATTCTGGAATCACCCACCGCTCAGGCCCCCTAGATCAGAACACCCGTCTGTGACGGGCAAAGCAGGCACTGTCATGGAGTCTCTCCAGGAGAGCTCTCTTTGAGGCACACAACAGGTGGTGAGGGGGAGATCAGGGCTATTTTCCCAGCTAGGGTGGGCGTGAGGAGGGCACTTTGGCACATACTGTGGTAACAAAGCAACACCACTGGCCTCGTCAGGCGGTAGCAGCCCCTCCTCAGTCAGTCTTGAGGAGAGGGGTCGGATCAGCCGCCCTGGGGAACCCGGCTGTCCTAGGCAGATCCCACTAACACATCCTTTCCCTTTCACCCAACGGGTCTCAATCCGTGCTCTCCCCGACCCTCTCACCCTTAGCCCCTCTGCTACGGCAGAGAATGGGGCTATTGACAGCGATGATCACTGCCCAGACCAGCAAATACAGTGAATCCTTAACAACCCTGCATCTCTGGCTCTCAGCCACGAAGTGCTCCAGATTCCATCCACCCGGAACCACCCGCTGATATGGAATCTCACCAACCCCCCCGTGCCCTCAGGAGTCACTGTCTACAGCTTGTCCTGTTGACTGGAAGCAATTCCCCACACCCCTGCTGCTGCCTCGAGGCACCCCCCTCCCCCTCTGAGCCCAGCACTGAAGAGACACCAGCTCAGCCCAGGAAAGGGGCAGCCGGGTATTGGCAGAACTGGGGTCTAAAGCAATGGCAACTCCTGCTCAACTCCAGTCCTGAGGAACCAAGCCAATCGCTTCCTCCTACGCGCAGCAGGAGGCGCACCCCTTCCCCACTGCCAAGGTGCCCGCAGTCACTGCCACGCTCAGATCCATGGTCCTGCTGCACTTAAGGTACCAGTGAAGCGAAGATCTCAAACCAGAAAGGCAAAACAGGACAGTGAGAAAAGGCACCAGAGGCAGGGAAATCACAGAAGGGGAAGAATCCATTGAGAAGCAGAACTGGGTTTTTCTTCCATGATCTGAAGGAAACTGGCCTGTGATCTGATCCATGAGACCTGAAGTAAGAGGTGCTAATTGGAACAGGGCAGCAAAGGAAGTGAATGTCATCCACAAACAGCAGCTTCCATTGCTATCCGGAGCAAAGGGGATGCCATGGAAACACAGCCCTAAGCAAAACCAAGCCACACGGCTGGACCCAAAGCCAAGGCTCTCCCGCCGCAGCCGCACTGCAGCAGTAAACAGCGAAGAGGTTGCTTTTCCTCCAGGGGTCAGTATGGAGGCCAACTGGAGCCAATTCACTGCTGCATAGGGGGCCAGAGCGTGGGGAGTCCCTGGAGACATGGGGGGACATTCCCCATCTTCTCTACTAAAAGACAGTGGAAACAAAGCGCTAAAGGGGCAGCAGGACACAGCAAGGCCGCGGCCAAGGTCCAAGCAGGCCAAGAGCTGATGTTAAGGCACATAGGAGGCGTCTCCTTTGACAAAAATGCAGAAGAGAGGAGAGATTCAGGACCAGGAGCAAGTTGGTTGCAGGCCAGGGGATCCTGCCCACCTATAATTGGTGACGGTCAGAACCAGAGGCTGCCAGGCCAGACCCTGCTTTACTGATGGGACTAGGTACCGAGACCACCGGCTGCTCTCCTCAGCTGCCATCCACCATGCCCTGCTTTGCTCTTCCTTCATCCCATCCTCGGGGATGTGGATTTTGGCACAGGCTGGTGGCTGTAGAATCCCTTTCCCCCAAGCCAAGGGGTTCAAGTCCATAGAGAATCAATTTTAACCCATCCCATCAGTCAAACCTCTGTGATCCACCCCCCACCCGCCCCACGCCCTCTGGCTCCAATGCACCTAATGTGAGCTCTGGTACAAAGCAGGCCCATTTAACCCCACTAAAGGATGCCCAGAAGAGAAGCTGCAGCGATTTGACAGAGCTATACACAGTTGATCTATCAGGTGCTGGGGTGTTTGGCTTTGAATTCACCAGCCTCAGGACCAGTCTGGCTCTGTACCTGCCCCCCGCAGGAGATACGGAGTCCATTTCTCTCCCGTTCAAGCTACGTTCGGACGTGCCTCTTGTCTTCGAAGAGGCTCTTCAGCATGTAGACCTGGAGGAAGGCCACCACCACCAGCACCCCCAGGTTAACGGCTGACCAGAAGTTGACACGGCTCATGTTGCTCTCCTGCAGGTTGCGGTCTCTGGCTTCGAAGGCTCGCAGCAGCGTCTGCATCTGGATGCTCCGCTCCAAACGGTTCTTCATGGTCTCAATGGATTCCTGGAAGACAGAAAGGGCATCAGGCGGGGAGGGGGATAGCAGCTACTGCGCACAGGTGTGCGAAGTGCTGATGATGCTGGAGTGCAGCTAACAAATGCCTCCCCAAGAGCTCAGTTCGCTGGGGGCCAAGGCCTGTAAGAGTTCTGACTCCCTGCCATTGGACACCCCACCAACTCAGATCAGCCATTTCCTGAGACCATCTTCACAGATTTCAAGGCCAGAAGGGATCATGAAGATACAGCCTGCCTTCCGGCACCACCCAGGACACAGAACTTCACCCAGTGGTTCCAACAATCAAAGCCCTACTAGCAAAAGGCTCTGCACTGCATTTCCCAATGCCCGAGGCCCCAATGCCCCCCACCTTAATATCTTCTATCTTCATATCCAGCATCTCCTCCGGCTCCACCACCTCAGCCCAGTTATCCCCGTCCTCGTCCTCCTGGGGGCTGTCGAAGATGAGCTCGAAGAAAACCAGCTTCTCCGAGATAGTGCTGAAGGAGTTATCAAAGCAGAGTTTGTAGTCGCCTGCTTCCGTGGGCTCAATGCTGGGGAAAGAGGTAAAAACCGTGAGGATGAGCCAGTCCTGCACTCAACGCTCATGGGGCCAAGGCAAACAAGCAGTCATTGGGGCATGTAGCTCTGTTGGAAAACAAGTATAACTGCACAGTTATGCCACCAAGGGCAGTGAAACCACAGCGGCTGAGGGAAAATGGGGGACTCTGGACTGGGGGAAATAATGAGGTCCACAGAACCCCTGGTGGGGGGGAGACGGGGGAGAACCTGAAAGAGAGGGGGACAGGAGGACGGCGTGCAGGGAGTGAGAGGAGGGCAACAGGGAAAAGCAAGGAGCCCCTGGGGTGTGCGATGAGCTCAGCTTATACAGGCTAAGAGCCATGTGCCCCCCCCCCCCCCCCGACCGGGCTGGCAGGGGAGTTTGGAGGCGCCTGGGGGCCGGAAGAGGCAGAGCCAGCAACACTCACGTGTGCACCCCGTCCGATTTCCGGTATTCGTTGATCAGCAGCACGCCCGAGGGGCTCTCCAGGGAGAAGTCGATGTCCAGGCCCGCACCACCAATAACCTGTAGGGCACAACCACAGGGTGAGTGACAGGGTCACGCTGCCGGGGGGTGAACGGGCCCCAGCACAGCCTAGGGACCACTCGGGGCTCAGTTCCGGTGACTGGCTCGCTGCCTCCACCCTGGGCCATCCCCA
>NW_020665184.1:2618270-2647916 GCF_002925995.2 Terrapene triunguis | reverse complement strand
AGGAGTCTGGGTGTATGTAGGGATGGGGGTTGGGGCAGGGGTAATGGGGTGGCCAGGGCTCGAGGGAGGCTGGGAGCGGGACATACCTTGGGGTCAGGAGGTGCCTGGGGCACGGAAGAGGCCTGGCCCGTGTTAAGGGGCTTGCGGCCCCACGTAGCCCTTCGGCTCCTGAGCTGGCTGCGTCTCCCCCTCCAGCAGTGTGGCCGCAGCAGCGCCCTGGTAGCTCAGGGGCCTGCAGGGGCCAGGAGTCTCTTCTTGTAGCCGTGCTCGTGATAAAGGTCGCCATGTGTCAGCCAGTGTGTTCTGTCCCCTGGGTCTTTGCTCTTCCTTGGGCGGGCGGGTGCCCTCCCTGGGGTTCACAGCGGCTCTTTATTGGTGTGCCAAGCTCAATAATCGTCTCCAAAGTGCGGGCGAGGTCAGATTCCCTGGCAGGCGGCAGCTCGAAGTCACTGAGTGTTTGCCCGGGGGGGCCCTTACCCTGTGGCTGGGCTTTAATCCCATGTTTCACTTCGGATCGTGCAATGTTTAGTCTTGTCTTCCTTGTTTTTGTTGGGGGCGGGGAGGAATTGGAGGTGGCGGGTGCAGGGTGCAAAGTCTCTGGGACGGGTCTGTGGAGGGGCATGTGTCTGGAAGTTGGGCAGGAGCGGTAACTGCGGGTGGCACTCTCTTGGGCGAGGCTGTGTTCCCTTTTTATGGGTGCCCAACTCCAGGTTGTTTCCACTGGGCAGGAAAAGCCTCTGCCAGACCTTGGGCGGGACGCTCCAGGCCGCTGCAGGCAACATCCCTGTGCCATGCTGCATTTCCTAGAGACGTCACCCCTATGGCTAGCATGGCATTCCTGAGGGGTGGCTAGCAGACCCTTCGCTGGAGAGGCCATCAAGAAAACTTTCTTGCTGTTTGCTGCAGGTAGTTTGGTTTTGTGGAAGGCCGTTAGTCTCCGCTCTCCCTCCTGGAGCTGCTGGACCCAGAGAGGGGGCACTGACGGTGGTGTTATCGCCATGTGGCCTGACATCTTGAATCGCTGTCATGGTTGGAGCCGCAGTTGAATTTCCTTCACCCCCAAAGCAGTGTTGCTCGGGTTAAAAGCAGGTGCTCCAGGGCTGTTCCCGGCTGAAGTTAGCTGCCCACCTTGAGGGCAGTCTGGCTGGGAGTGTCGCCTTGCTCTGCCGAAGATGTGCTCGCTGCAGAGTTGGAGAAGCAGTGCATATCCCTCCCTAGTCCCACCTTCTCTCATCACCTCTGCTGAGGGCTTTGGAGACCACCAGGGCCAGGCTGCCTCTGGAAGAGGAGCTGTCACGGGGCTGGGGGAACGCTGGCTGGGGGCCATGCTGCTGGGCTAGCTCTTCCTTCTGGGGTCTCTCGCTCGCTTTCCTCCCCCCAGCAATCTTCCGAGCGCTGTGCTCGGTTACCGCTGCCTGTCGTGGGTAGGAGTGCACAGACTGGTTGTACCAGGGCCCAGTGCCGCTGTTTCCCACCCTCAGCATCCCTCACATGGACATTCCCACTGCCCAAATTAGGGGTTGGTTTACGTGGCACAAAGCAGATCCAACACCCATAGTGTAAGAACCTTCTTTCCTGAGCTCTGGGGCCGGAGTGAGGTCCCACGCGCTTTAATCTTTATAGCAGGGTTAGTTTATACAGCGAGACCAGATTTATCAGCCATGCAGATTACATTAATTAAATACGAATGTAAACTTTCAGTGAAAACCTTCCCTGTGCACTGCTTGCTGCCCCAGCCCTGGGAGGACTGGATAGTGACCGAAGTACGGGGGTCTAATGACGAGGCCAGTGGCATGGGGTTCAGACATTGGTTCTGTTCATGACTCTGATCTTGGGCAAATCACTTCACCTTTCGGTGTCTTTTTTGCCTGCTTCCCTCTCGGTCCCTGTCCTGAAGAGCTTCGAAACAGCCGCTCTCTTGTGGCTGGCACGCTGGGGCCTAGATCTCAGTTGAAGCCTCAACATGCTACTGTAATATAAATAAGTGAAACAGACGAGGTTATTTTCATTGTGTGCCTGAGGCCCATGTAACATACTCCTTAAGTGTTCTCTGTTTTGACATTTGCGTGGGACTAGAAGGAAATTTGCTTTTGAATGTATTTTTTTAAAATCCGATGTTCTCCCTTTGTCAATACAGTTCTGAAACCGCTTCTTAGTCAATAATAAAGCACTAATACCGAGATCTGATTTTTCATCAGATTTCAAGATGTTCTATTGACTTTCCGCATTTGATCCCCTTTGACCAGTGGAACGTTTTTATGGAGTAAATCTGCCACAGTTCAATTGATTTCCCCATTATTGACTTCCACTTGCACCAGCTGTCCAGCTCTCCAAGTTTTGAGACAAAGCATAGGTAAGCTATTTGGTGAGCTGACCAACACGCTCTCCTTAGTCTATAGGGTAGCGGTGCACAAAGAACGTCTACTCGTGAGTTCGTTCTTGGGGGATGCCGCGAATGCTAGTGTCTGAAGCACCGTCCCGTATAAAGTTCCGTACTGGGGAGACGCTTTTTACATTTTTAGAAATGTGGCGTTCTTTAGCCCGACATCTGGGATGTATCCAGCGCAGCCGTTTGGCCTGGGAGGGTAGCGAGTCTGGGGAAAGCAGGTGGCAGTGGAAAGAGACGAGGTAATGGAAACTGCGAATTTGTCCTGATGCTTCATTTCAATGCAGCGTGCATGGCGGGGAGGTGGCCAAGTCCTCCTGTGTGGGGCTTCTTGCTTATTTATTAGAAGTCTAACGTCCTGCCCCACAGATCGGTGCCAGCTGATCTTTAAGCATTCACCAGTGCATGTGTCTGTGCGATTGTCGACCTCATACCGAGCCTTTGTTTTACAGTTTCTTAAATAGGGAACATTCCTGCTTCAGATTACTGGGGGGCTTCCTTTCTCTCTGTGATTTGCTAATGCAGCCGCTGCTCTGAGCAGTTGGAAACCTCTCAAGAGTGACCCGGCCTTAGCATCCCCCCATGCGCCACAAGGAATGTTGCAGTGTTACACCCCAGAAAAGATCGAGGTGGAACTTGATCCCCTTCCTTTGGTCTGAAATAGCAGGAATTTGGTGCCTGTCCAGGCACCCTACAAAAACCATCTCCGAAAGATGGCTGCGTGTCCTATAACGATGGAGGGGTGGCAAGGGGTTTCTGTAGGTGTCTACCTGGCTGCGTGCCTGTTGAAATGATTTATACAATGTTGCTGGGATTTTCTTGTGCTGATGATGTATGTGTTTAAGGCACGTGGGGCCTCGGAGAAGTATCTTTTTAATATGATTGAAATAAAAATAAATAGCTTGGTGTTTGTCAGGGCACATGGAAATAGTTTTTCAAATCAGAGCTTTTCCTTAGGGTTCATGCAACAATCTTTCCTTTCCCAAAGACACGCTTTTTATGCTCTGCGTTCGGTGCGATACCGAACAGCTGTCGGATAGCAAAGGCACATAGCCTTCGCCTCTATGTTAAAACAAGGATTCCCAAGCGCACACAGATCTCCAGATATCACTAGACTTAATTTCTCTTTCCCTTTGTTACTTTAAAGGGACAGCGTCAGGTTGAAATTAATCTGTTCAATAAACAAATTTCCTTTTCTATTACTAACCTCTGAAAATGATTAAAACCAATAGAATCATTAATAAAACCCCAAAACTAATTTAAATGTCTCCATTCAAGCTGTTTGCTTTGTTTCACTCAGGTTGGACAATGAAATAAGTTAGTCAATTTCAGCTCTTGTTTGTAATCAGTTTAATGGGCAGGTCATGGGGTTGCAAACGGAGATGCTTTAATTCAAACCATCTCCTTTTTTTAAAATCCTAAAAATATTCTTAAAATAGCCCTCTAAACATTTGGCCTGACCTATCCCATTGTTCCCCTTTACACTTACACATGGACGGTTGATTTTGCTATCATATCTTAAGAACACAAGAATCTCCAGTCTGGATCAGACCTGAGGTCAATCTAGCCCAGTATTCTGTCTCTGACGGTGACCAAGGACAGTGCAAAAAACCCTACAGACAGATATAGGATGATCTGCTTCTCTAAAGGTCTCATCTGAATCCATAGTAGTCAGAGACTTAAGACCTGATGCGTGAGGTTTTATATCCCTTCAAAACCTTTTTGTAATTATTGTATTCCTGTTTATTGCAGTCATGCCAGGGACAGCAAAGAACGGGGCCCCATTATTTCAGGCGCTGTACAAACAGTGTTTCCATTTTAACTCTGGCTATTCTTGTTATCCATATAAACATCCATTTTCAATCTTGCTGAGTTCTGGCTTCAACAGCATCATGTGGCAGTGAGTTCCACAGGCTACAAAGTATTTCCTTTCATTTGCTTCCTTTTAATTTTATTGACATGACCCCTTGGTCTTTTGTGATGACGCAGGGAGAACAGACCTTCCCAATGTCAGTACCATTGATTATTCTGTACACTTTTATCATGTCCCCTTTTTTAAAGTAAACTATCCCTGGCTTTTCAGTCTCTCTTCCTATCACATGCTGACGCTCTCCTGCTACATATTGACTGTTGGAAGACCTGGCAGTCCAAGTCAGGCGAAAGATTCTCTGTGCCAGTTTTCTCCTAGGAGCATGAGTGTCTCAAACATACAGGTATCAGAGGGGTAGCCGTGTTAGTCTGGATCTGTTGAAAGCAACAAAGAGTCCTGTGGCACCTTAAAGACATCTGTTAGTCTTTAAGGTGCCACAGGATCTTTGTTTCAAACATACGGTGAGTGTGAGTGTGTACCCTGGCTCGTGTCAGTTTGAAAGGCTAGCGAATGCAAAGCAGATGCCCAGGACACCTGTTTGGCATCTGTAATCAGAAAACTAAATACAGGGGGAAAACTCCCTTTAAACCTTTGAATATTTGTTCCCTTTTCTAGCATGCTGTAGGTGGCTACGGAAATGGGAACCCGTGGAAAGCAGGCGTGAGCGCACGGAGTGGTCCGTGTGCTTTAGGATGTCGCTCGTTTTTGCTGGCTACCAACCAGGTGTCGCATGGCCTGTGACATCACAGCTGGCTGTGTGGTCCGGGCCTCCGGATCAGGCCTGTAATCGGCAGCCAACAGCGTGCCTGGTGCCTTGTGAGGCATAGAAGGGGGCGTGGGCCCAGCCCCAAGGAGTTTGACTGCCTAGCTGAGGCGCTTATGCGGTCCTTGTCACTGGAGTCTGGCCTAGTGGGCAGAGAACTGGACTGGGTTTGGGGAGACCTTGCTCTACCACTGGCCTTTTGGGGGACCTCGGGCAAGTCTGGGCCTCAATTTCCCTGTCTGTAAAATGGGGGTGGTGATCCTGGCCTCCTGGGTAAAGCGCTTTATGATCCATGGCTGACAAGTGCCACATGGGGGCTTCTCTCGCAACCCTCTTGTGAGGCAGGGCGGTGCCCAGAGAGACAGGGACTTGCCCAAGGTCGCTCAGGGCGTCTGTGTCGGGGCAGGGAATTGAACCTGGGTCTCCAGAGTCGCGGGCTGCTGTCCTGAGCCCTGCCCCATCCTTCCTTTCCCTCTCGCAGCGCGAGCTGCGGTCGCCGTCGGAAAGCTCTGTTCAGAGGGGAAGTGCCGGCAGCGCCTGCTCCCGCTGAAGGTGCTCCCTGCGGGCATGGAGGAGAGCGACATGAACCCTTCGTCAGTGGCATGGTTCATTCTGAGGCCCTGGCCCCGGGAACGCTAGGACGGAGCTGGGCTGAGCGACAGTGGCATGGTTCTAGCTGCAGCGTGTGGGGGGCCAGGCGTGACGTGTTTCCAGGCTGCTCTGCCCAGGCTGGCGTAGGTGCACCCGGGCTGCTGCTTTCGACAGCTCCCTTATGGGAAATGTTTCCCACGTGGGACCTTCCCTGGGCTAGTTTGCGCACTCCAGCATGTGTGGGGAACGCCCTCCTCTTGGTGTGAAGGAGGGATGTGTGTGTTCACTTCAGGCTTTTCTCCACGCTAGGTGCATGGATCGAACCTATTGGTGGCTACAGAAGGAGCGTCTCTCAGGGTCTGTAATGTGCCAGCTTTGTTTGTGGTCCGAAGAACCTCAAGACATTCGGACTAGGAACCTTGGTTCATTCCTCTTTGCTGTTGCCTGGGGGATGTGCTGTAGAAATGGACACTTCCTGAAATCCAAAGAGAAAGGGGGTCCAGTGGTTGAGGCCCAGGAGTTTAGGACTCAGGAAATGCTGCTCTCTGATTCTCTTTCTAGCCTGGGGCATGTCTGTCGCCTTCCCTGCCTCAGTTTCCTCATCGTACCTTACAGCGAGACTTGGAGCTCAATTGACTTAGCTTAACAAAGAGAAGGTGGAGGGGTGACTTGAGCTCAGTCTGTAAGGTCCTACATGGGGAACAAAGATTTGATGGGCTCTTGAGACTAGCAGAGGGAGGTCTAACGGGATCCATCGGCTGGAAGTTGAAGCTAGTCAAATTTAGACCGGAAATAAGGTGTCCGTTTTTACTGAGAGTAATTAACCACTGGAGCAATTTCCCAGGGATCGGGGTGGATTCTCCATCACTGGCAATCTTTAAATCCCTATTGGAGGGTTTTCGGAAAGCTGTGCTCTAGGCGTTCGTTTGGGGCAGTTCTCTGGCCTGGGTTACGCAGGGGGTCGGACTCACTAGATGATCCCTTCTGGCCTGGGGATCTCGGAGTCCAGTTTGTCCAAGAGATGGTTGAGTCACTCGACAGACGCGTAGCACGGTCCTTGCCCAGGCCGGTCTGACTCCGAAGGCTGAGAGAGGGGAAGTGTCGTCCCTGTTCTTGCAGATGGGGAGCGGGGCCCGGCTACATTGACTTACCGGTTCTCCCCCTTCTTTTCAGCCAAGAGTCTCCAGGGATTCGATCCGTTAAAGGAACGGAGGCAGTGCTTGGAGGCACCAGTGTGAGGCTGCTTTAAAATGGAAATGGTTGATCTGATCTGACCCTTTAACATGACACCTGCCTGTGGCGAGCGGGTCGGTGGTGATCCTACTGCACAGTTTCCGTCTCTCTCTCTCCTTTCCAGGGTATTTGAGCTCTCTCAATTATTGTCCCCGCTGAGCAGTTTGAACGGGCGAAGTTAGATCTTACAAAGCGTCTTGGGTGTTAACAGATCAGGATCTTTTAAAAAAGACCTTTTCTTTAAGCTGACCGAGCCCATTCAAATCAGACAGAGCTGCGGAGAAACCTGGGCGGGAACAGCCCTGGCTTGGTTGAAGGCTGGATCAGGTACAGCAGATCTTCTTCCGTCTCAGACCTCCGTGGCTCAGTGGGGGCCACGGAGGTCAGTAGTGCTTTCAGCTCCACCCTAGGCGAGGCTGGGGAGAGAACCTGGCGCCGTTCAGAGGCCAGCTAAGCCATGGGCTGGGCTGGACGTGGCCTCAAGGATTCTGTCCGCAATGCTGTTCAGAGAAGTCCTTTCTCCGGTGCGTGTTCTGTGGGAGTTGGGGTGTTCTGGCCTCCTGTTGGCCTGCGTTGCTGGCCTGTTCTGTATCTCTCAGCCACACCGTTGTCTTCTAGATTTGTCCCGTAAAGCGCTGGTTGGATGGAAAAGCAACAGCCTGGATAAGGTTTACATTTATGATTTCCTCCCATAGACGTGCGTTGTTACCCAAGGTCACTCGGAGTTACGTCTACTCCGCTTTCAAACTTTGCATCAGCAAGAGAATGATGCGTGAGTGTAAAACACTTCAGGTATGGGGCAAGCGGCTTCTCCTAGCCAGAGTGCCTTCAGCGCGCTGACGTGATACTCGCTCTGCCTTGATGCTTCATCCAGTGGCTCTGGGCTTCCCCCGGGGTTTGCCGGCCCCCCCGTGATTGCAGTCGGGGACCTGAACGGGTGCAGACCTGGCGTACGGGTGCTTCTCTGCTGCCTGGGGTGGCTCAGGCGACGCTAACCACTCTGACATGGGAGCTCTTAGTCTTCCTTGGGCCGAGGGGCTCTTTCTGAGCAGGTTTCAGAACATCTGTTGGGAGGGACCTAAGGCCAGGCCCGAAGAGACGTGGCAAAGCGCTTTCTGCCCGGGTTGGTTCTTGCTGTGCTGATGGTGTCAGATGTTGGAACAGGGCGGAGTAGGGGTCCCTCGTTACCCAGTTGCTGCTCTGTCACCGTGCACCCCGCCCAGCGCCACGTCTGTAACAGACAAGAGTCCCCTTTGGCCGCTAGAAATGGCGTTTCTCGGGCCAGCCGGGAGGGATGCGTTTGAGCCCCAGCCGCCCGCCCGCTCGCTGGGCCGGCATGTGTTAACGAACTCCTACTTGGACCCATGTGGGAGCTCTGCGGGGGGAGATGCCGGGAGAGCCCACTGGGCACGTGGCGGGGGTGTAAAATCGTGGTGCTCCCTCCCTCTCTTGGCGAATACCCCGGCGGGATGTGTTAAAACAAACAAAAAAAATTCCTTTGGGCCTGAAAATTCTCTCTTGGGCCAAACCGTCCTGCAGCTGGTTTTTGCTCCGTTTTCGGAGGAGCCTTGTCTAGTGGGTAAAGCACCGGCGCCTCGAAATCCAGGTGCTGTTCCATTGCTGTCTCGCTTTGTGCCTCAGTTTCCCCATCTGCAAAACTTCCCCTTTAAACAGGGTTTAAGGCTTGGTTACTTGCTGTTTGTAAAGTGCTTTGAGATCTACACAGATTTGATGCGGGAGGAGCATGGGTGGTGGGCCAGCTGATGGTGTACACCCAGACACTGGTTCTGGTGACAGTCTTGCTGTCAGTATCCACTGGCTCCTCCCAGGTGGGTTGAGGCGAGTCCTCCGCTGTCGGGTATTTAGGAAGGCAAAGACCACGCAGCCTGTGGCCGTCCTTGGCTAACTCCTCCCTCCCATCAGCAGAGGAGTTCCTGTGATGTAGCCGACTTCCTCTCGGTCTCTTGCCGCCCCGCGAGCACAAGGTCTCACCCGCCCAGCTAACGCGAGGCGGCTGGAGCTGCAGGAGATCGGCTCAGCTCCTCGGCAGTCCAGAGCTGTTAGGACAGGGGTTCTCAAACTGGGGGTCGGGACCCCTCGGGGTCGCGAGGTTATTATGGGGGGGGGGTCGCAAGTTGTCAGCCTCCACCCCAAACTCTGCTTTTCCTCCAGCATTTATAATGGTGGTTGTTTTTAATGTATAAGGGGGGTGGCACTCAGGGGTTTGCTGTGTGAAAGGGGGCACCAGGACAAACGTCTGAGAACGCCTGTGTTAGGAGAAGGGATCTGCCCTTCTGCACCCTTGCTGTCGGAGTCCGGCTCACGTGCTTCGTGGGGTTTCTGGCAATGCTGCTGTCCTGCTAGGTTACTCCAGGAAAGGGGGATTTCGCGTTTGCACGGCGCTTTTCCTCTTCAAACTGCTGTGCAGACACTGCCTGCTTCATCCCCCGAGTGAGGAGGATCTGGATCATTATCCTCTTCAGACAGTGGGGAAACTGAGGCACAGGTGCAATCGCTTACCCACAGTCAGTGGCCGATCCGGGACAACCTAGCTCCCGGGGCTGTGACTGGCGGCTAGGCCACGCATCTTCCTTCCTTCCTTGGCCTAAAGGCCCTTCCTAATTCGGCCCTTCCCTCCTCATCTGCTCAGCCAGCTTCTCCACCCCCCTTGCTCTCCAAGTGGTGATAACCTCAGTGAATCCCTCTGTGCGTGTGTGGCTGTTGCGATTTCAGATCATTTCTCCTCCCTCACGTTAGCGAAAGCGCGAAGTGGTTCTGGAAAGTGACTTCCAGGCCCAGCCCCTGTAGAGGAAAATGTCTCAAGGTCCAGTACGTTCCGGGCCCGCTGTTCTGACCCAGCCTGTCCAGGCTTCGAGGCCCAGCTCCCGATTCTGTACTGCCTTCCCAGCCCTGGTTAGGGGAGTTCCCTTCAGAGGGTTGCCCGCAGTGCTGCTGGTGGTGTTTCTTAAACAATCAAAGGAGGAATAAACTCCCCTGACCAGGGACTGGCAGCGAAGCCTTTATGTAAAGGCAGGGAGGAGGGACAGGGCCCCCCAGCACATAAATAGGGACCCTCGCTAGGGTAGCCTCTCTGTAAATTATTCGCCAGCCTTTCTGTTCTTTCAGCCTGCCTGGAAGCCCAAGGCACATCTGCCGTCCCTTTGATTGCTCACAAAGAAGCCAGGGGCCCCGCTTGACAGGCTGATTAACATGGATGCGAGAAATTTGCATTTAATAGCTTTCAAAAGCAGCACCTTGCGTGGCCGAGCGCTTCTCTTTGGCTGGGATTGAAACCCGCATGTTTGGGGTCCTTCCCCTCGCGTCCTTCATCTCATGGCTGAGATCCCTTCCTAGCAAGCAGGAGATCTCTGCCACTGGGACACCCAGATTGTCGGCACAACCTCCCGTTTCTCTGCCTGCTGCGTCTCTGCTGCCTTTGACACCCAGAGCGAGGTGCTGGAGACGCCGGATACAACTGGAGCATTCCAGGAGTGACCGTTGTGTTGCCACTTCGACAGTTTGCAATATCCCGAGCTTAAAACGAGAAGCTGCGTCTAAACACCAGAAACATGATTTAATCTCTGCTAGTAAAGCTCCACTCCTCTGAGCACCTTGCTAGTTCCTCTGCCCGCTCTGCAGTAAAGGCATGGGGCGACTCGTGGTTCATTTCCAGCAGGAACTTTCTTCCTGGGTTTTTCGCTTAACATGCAGCGCTTCCCTGCTCCCAAAATTAAAGTAACTCCGTGAAAAGTGGGAGTGGCTTGTAGGAAGCCCTGGGGATGCAGCGTGGGGCCCCTCAGCTTGTCTCTGACCTGCCCTAGGTGGACAGATGAGGGGAGTTGGTTCTCCCAGGCCGGTTCGACCAGTAGCTCCTCTACTGAGATGGCGAGTCGCTATCCGACTGGTGCTCCCTCCCTGCCGAGATCAGCAATAGCGTACCCTTAGGAGGACAGAACTGAGCGGGATTGTGCGCCGCACAGATCAGATGGGGGAGCTTCAGGCAGCAAAGGGGGACCCCCCCACACACCCAGGGAGAAGAAATCCACAGCTCAGATTCCTAATGAACCTTCCCCTTCTCCTCCCTGCCTTTGTGGCCCCGCCCCAGGGTGGGGAGACAGGGGAGGATGGCTGGCTGCCGCTTTGCTCTCCTCCACCGGCCTGGTCACCCCCTCGGCTGGTTTTGCTTTCAGGGTAAGATGTAAGCAGCTGCTGTCGGTTCCTGGTCTGACACCCTCCTGCTGACTTTGCCAGTGCTGGGGAAGGGCTGTTTGCACAGAACTGGCCCTGTCCCCACCGCTCTCTTCCCTCCCATCCCCCCCCCCCCCCCCCCCCCCCGCCAAATCCCCGGCTGCAGACTTGGGGCGGAAAAGGTTTATTTTGGCTGGGGGCAGCGATTCTGGCTCGGAGTCATGGGCCCATGAATGAGCGGCTCAGAGCCCAGCTGCTGGGCAAATCCAGGGCTAGGAATCCACATTTGCGGGGGTCTCGAAGGCAGGGCGTCTGCGGTTAAATGAGGCTGAAGATGCTTTCGCGGCTGTCGGTAGGGAAAGGGGGGGGTCGCGTAAGCAAAGAGCAGAGTCGAGGTTGGGGGAGGGGTGGGTTGGTGTTGGAGAGAGCCCCTGCATCTGGGGATCAGAAATCTCCTCTCGGCTCATCCCTAGTGTGGGTGATGGGCGGGGGTCTCTGGGCCCATAGCTCGATAGCTCTCTAGAGAGCCCCCCCTCTGAGTTGAGGAGCCTGGATGGAAAGTTCTCGGCTGTGTCGGTTTCCCTGTTCTGCCAGGTACCCCTACAGCGGAGCGTCCTGCAGGTGCAGGGTTCTGCGGACGTGTCCCGGACAGTCTGATGCAGCGACTCTCTCGGGGAGCGGGTGGGGGTTGAAGAGATGAAGCCACGTCACGCCCTGCCATCCCCTTGGCGGGACACGTTTGTCTCCAGGTTTTCTATTACTGCCCATCACCGGGGTGTCCGGGCACCGTCCCTGTAAATCACACCTCGGGGGAGAGGATGGGTTTTCTGGTGTGTTCGTATTTCAACCCGAACAAAAGCTGCGTTTTCTTGCCTTCAACGTAAAATGTGAGTTTGTGAAAGGCACAAAGATGTTTCCAATAAAATGAAGCAGGAGCGACTTTATTTTCCATTAGCCCTTAGGCCCCACCTGAGATCGGGGCGGTACGTACAAATAGTGACCAACGGTCCTGCCCCAAAGCGCTCATAGGCTAAATAGGGAAATGGTGGGAGGGGAAACTGAGGCACAGAGCGACTGGGACTTGCCCACAGTCCCCCAGCAGGTCCGTTCCAGAGCTGGGAATAGAACCCAGGGAGTCCCAGACTAGTGCTCTATCCGCTAGGCCATGCTGTCTCGCCGTCTGGCAAGTAAGCGGCTTCAAATGGACAGCTCCTCCAACGTGTGCTGGGCGAGTGACTGGTGTTTCTGGGAAGCGTGGGGAGGGACTGAGAAGCAGTGAGGTCAGCGGAGAGCTCAGGAGAGACAGCCTCTTTGTTCATTTTGCACAGCGCCTTGCCCGGTTGGCTCCTGGTCCGTGCCTGCAACAGAAATCGGAAAGGGGCCTGTGGAGACCCAGTCGGGGAGTCGTGATTTCTCCCAGCACAGACTGTGATTGCCTCTCCTAGGGGAATGCAGGTCTGGAGCCCCTGACCCAGCCTGCCGAGC
Source organism: Terrapene triunguis (assembly GCF_002925995.2). NCBI lineage: Eukaryota > Metazoa > Chordata > Testudines > Emydidae > Terrapene > Terrapene triunguis. The sequence continues at coordinate 2,635,400 of NW_020665184.1, read as the reverse complement.
GCGCTGCTAGCGCAGAGCAGGCAGGATCTGCCTCTGAACGTGGTCTGAGGAGAACGCTTCCTGACCTGCGGCTTCGCGTTCGCTTACAGGGAAAACCCCCTTTGAGTAATGCCCGGACTGGAGCGGTGCAGTTGGGGTTTTTGGCTTGGCGGCGATAGGAGTGGGAAGAACAGGTTTAATTACAGCATCGGCGTGAGAGCCTCTTTGATTCTGGGAGTAAGATGTGTGAGAAAACGCAGTGTGTGTGGGGAATAATTATACACTCAGCCCTTTCTAGCTTCAAAGCTGCTGGCACCCAGTCCTCTCCTGGCAGCGAAGTCAGCGTTAGCCCCGTTCCATCGGCCGGGAAACAGGCGCGGTGGAGAGGAAGGATGGTGCAGTGGGTAGAGCACAGCTTGTCTTCTGACCTTAGCAAGTCATTTTAGCTTCTCTGTGCCACAGGCCCCATCTGTGCGGGGATGGGTGGGATCTCGGCTCTCAGAGGGATGTGGGGAGGATAAAGTCACTGGAGACTGAGGCTCAGATACTCTGATAACGAGGGCCACGTACGTCACGTGCCTTAGATGGGACTTGCCTGAGACTACCCACCGAACCAGCAGCAGAGCTGGGACCCCAGGAGACCTGGCTCTCCATTCTGCACTCAGCCCACGTCTTGGCTTTCTGCAGAGCTGGGAGCTTGAACCCCATCTCTACGGAGGAGATCAGCCTATTGCAGCTGAGAGGCGGGGTGGAAATGAAGCATTAAATTTTCCACATGACTAAAGGCGGGTAGAACTCGACAGGTGAGGTCGTCTTAATGCCTCTTGATGGATTTCTGGCGGCAGCTAAAGGCTCGCATCAGTCCGGCTCTGCCCACTAGACAACACTCCCTCCCCATGGCACGTGGACGGAGCTGAGTGAATGAGCAGAAACGTCTCCTCGTGGAAGCTAGCAGGGGCGGCCTGGCCAAGATCTGACCTCATGGTCCGGTGGCTGTGGAACGTGGGGAGAGCCCTGAGTTCGAATCCCTGATGCGCTAGACTTCCTGTGTGACCCTGGGCAAGTCCCTTAGCCTCTGTGAGCCAGTTTTCATCTGCCCCACAGGGAAAATAGCCCCGCCCTGCCTCCCAGAGGGGCCCTGAGAGTGAATACACTGGAGAGTGTGAGGCGCTCAGGGGCTCCGGTGATGGAGGCCAGGTGAGTACCAGAGACACACCCTTGGCAGCTTCCGTGTTGCTGGGCCGGAGATGGGCCCGTCAGCGGCAAGCTGTGAAGGCCCCGAGAGGAGAGTCACTGATTTTTGGGGTCAGCCACAATTGAGCTAGGCCATGCGCCAGAGGGGGCCCGTGAGGCAGCAGCTGCTGCTCTGAGGCCCCAGGGAAAACTGGCGCTCTGGTTTTATTAGTGACTTTGGCTTTTTACTGATTTTTTCCCTCATTGTCATCTTTGTCTTCCCAGGCTGTAGAATCTTTTCCCCCCTTTCATGGCGACAGCTTGAGTCTTTATTTCCAGGGGGAGGGAAGTGTCATAAAACCATTTGCATTTGGCTGAGCGTGTGTTTTTTTTTTTTTTTCTTTTCTCCCCCCTGTAAGTCTGCCGAGATAAATAGCTCTAATTCTGTTTTTTTAATACAGATTCTGTAGCATTCAGCCAGCTAGCGAGGGGGAGGGCATGAGCCACGCAGTGCTCAGAGCTTTGCCCTGGCCTCTTGCACCTGGCAGACAGAATTCTGGATTAAACAGAAAATCCAGGAAGTGGGGATCCAGGCTGGTAGGTTTCACTGTGGGTCCTTCACACCTTTGGCGGCTCAGGGAGCAGAATTGTGCTTTTTTTTTGCGTTGCGGTGTGTTGTGTTGTCCAGTGGTTAGAGTGGTGGTCAGGACTCCTGGGTTCTTTTCTCTGCTCTGAGGGGAAAGTGGCCTAGGGGCGTAGGAATGCTCAGACTGGGTCCATCTAGTCCAGTGTATTGTCTCGAACGGCGGCCAGTACCAGCTTCTCTGGGCAGAGCGGTGAGCGCCCTGCAGTGGCTGGATTTGAGATCATCAAGATAAGGCTTCCTGGTCTCTCGTAGCCAGAGATTGGCTTGAGCTCAAGGCTCCTGGTAGAGCAGTGATCCGGCAGACAGTACTTGCGCCTGGGTTCCATTCAGGAAGTGGGGTCTAGTGGTTAGAGGAGAAAGGACTGGAAGTCAGGACTCTCGGCTCTCAGAGGAGAACAGGGTCTAGTTGTTAGAGGAGAAGTCTGGGAGTCCAGATTCATGGCATGTTACCAATTCGGCCACCAAGTGAGCTCTTGGGCAAGTCACTAAATAGCTGCCCCGGGGGGTTTGTGAGGAACATGAGGTTTAATTCATAGTCTGCGTAGTGTTTTGAGGTCATGTGATGATAGGCACAGTGCAGTGCATTGTCTTCTCCGGGAGGGAACCCACCGATCTGGTCTGTGATCTACGCTGGCTTCCCAAGAGCGGCTAGTGACTTCTGGATGCTCGGCCTGAGGCTCCTCGGAGAGGGCTTGACTTTTCAGAAAGCTCTGAGCACCGCCCTCTGAAAACCAGGCCCCTACTAGGTCCCACTAGCTCTTGGTCCGGGGCTCGTCAGATGCATTTGGTTTGTGGTTTAATGTGCATCCTGCATTGCTCCTGAGTGCGTCCAGTTCCCAGTCCGCGCTGTTGGTGACGAGCTGCTGTCCACGCTAGGCCTGTCCGTGAGACGGCGGTGCCTGATGCCAGGCAGCCCAACGGGGACTCACGTTCAGCATGTGCGACCAGAAGCCCCTGACCTCTAGCTGACCCGGGCTCGAACCCAGGCCAATAAGGACTGGAAGATGCTCAGTCCGATGGCCGGTTGATAACCTGTCTGAGATGAGTTGCCGGATCCAGATCCCCAAACCTAGCGGTGTAGTTGTCTCCCTTGCTGGCCGGCTGCCCAGGGTTGAGTGGGCTGTGGAGTTAAGGTGGCTGGGGCAGGTGGGGCGTGTGTGTGGGGATCCTGAGGTGCTGAAGTCAGTCCCTGCTGCCAGTGACGTGTTCACGCGTGCGGGTCCGGCGCCGTCCCTTGGACCAATGCTGAGTCACTTACAGGCAAACGAAGCAGGAGGATAAACTCCCTCTCTAAAGAGGCTGCAGCCTTTGCACATCCTGCCTCAGGCAAGGACGATCCCCACTGGAGGGAAAGCCCGGCCCCTGCATTTATCTGTCTTGGGTCCTTATCTGGCCCCTGTCACCCAGGGTCTGCACACCTCCCTGGTAGGGGTAGGGGAGTGCCACTGTCCCCATCGGGCACAGGGAACCTGGGTAGCGTGGGGCCTTGAACCCGGAGACCCAGACTAGTTCTCCAACCGCTGCCCTGTCCTTCCTCTTCCTGCTCCTCCCCAGCACAGTCTGCAGCATGACCCCCGCTCGGCTCGGGGTGCTGCAAGTCCCCGTCCTTTGGCTGTCGTCCCTCGCGGCGTGGCAGACCTTTGAGAGCCAGCCTGGCCAAAGGAAGGCGCTTTGGGGAAGGAAGTGCCTGCAGCTGAGAGCGTCCGTCTGTTGAAGACGGCATTGGAGTCTCCGTGCCCAGCAGCAGAAAGCATCTGCCTTTCGCAGTGTAGCAATCTCCGGGGCCAGAGCGTCACGTGCCACGACGGGGGGAGGTGGGGGGGTCGCTTGCCTGATTTCCACCAAGGAGGCTTCTCGCCAGCTCCTTTGCTTTGCTGCCCCAGATCTCGCTCCGCTGGTAACGGGACAGCTCGGAGGATGGAGCTTTTAATAGATTCCAAGGGCAGAAGGAACCTTTGTGATCTAGCCTGACCTCCGGTGTAACAGGCCAGAGACCTGCCCTCAATGATTCCCAGAGCAGAGCTGTGAGAAACACATCCTACCTTGATTGAAAAATGGTCAGGGATGGAGAATCCACCAGGACCCCAGGGACATTGTCCCAACGGTTAATTACTCCACCCATTAGACACGGCCAGTCTGAACTTTGTCTAGCTTCAACTTCCAGCCATGGGAGCGTGCGCCACCTTTCTCTGTTCCCCATGTGCTCCAGTCCCCCCTTAACCTTCTCTTTGTTCGGCAAAGTAGATCAAGCTCCTGGCTCTCTCTCTCTCTGGCAGATTTTCTAATCCTTTCATTATTCTTGTGGCTCTCTGACCCCTCTCCGATTTATCGGCCTCCTTCTTGAACTGCGGGCCCAGGGTTCCAGTGGCGATTTGCACCAGTGCCAACTACAGGGGTAAAATCACCTCTCTGCTCCTACTCGAGATTCCTCGGGCTGGCACTAGCCTTCAGGCACAGTGTTGCGTTCGGCACTCATGTTCCACCAGCTCAGTATCCACCAAGGCCCCCAGATCTCGGGTTCCGGTCCGGGTCGGGGGAGACTGAAGTCGTTCCCTGTTCTGTTGGAGACATGGGTTTGCCCAGATCTTAGTGGGGTAAGTGGCCCAGAGGCTCACGCTCACGGTTGTAGCTGGATTTTTGGTCCACTCCAGATACACACAAGTGTGCTCAAGGGCAAAATGTCCCCGAGTCGTGTCCGCCCCCTCCCCCCCCCCCCCCCCCCCCCCCCTCTTGGCCTGGGGACTCTCCGTCCCCAACTCCCACCCCCAAAGAGTAACCCTTCCCTGGAGAAGGACTTCCTGCTGCTCAGAGAGCTCGCCCCAGTGCTGTAGAGAAGTGGACTACAACTCCCATCATGCACTGAGGCAGACCAGCTTCATGCAGGCGGGTTTGAAATGCCAGGACTGGGGAGCCCGCACTGTCCAGCTCCCGCCTGGCCTCCGAGTCTGGAAATCTTGGGGTGGGGGGGGTGGGGAGAGCACGCCTGGCGGCGTTGGCTCGGCCCTGGGCCTCGCCCGGCTGAGCTATCTGCACAGGCAGGCTCCTGCGCGGGCCGCAGATGGGGGGGATTTGCAGAGGGCTTCTCACCTCTGGTTCTGCGTGTGCTGATAACATGTGAGGCCCCCATGGCTAGGTCTCCTGGGAGCTAACGAGCCCTCCTCCCCTCCCCCTCCAGCGGCGTCCATTAATCCCGCTGTAATAGGCTGAACCCCCTTGAGGCTCCGAGCAGCAGAAGGGGCCTGGGAGGGGCTCTCCTTTTGCCGTGCCAATAAACAGCAACGACGGCGAGGAGCCGGCGGAACCGGCCTAGCCGGACGCCGGGCACAGAACGAGGCTTCCCAGCAAACCGGGGCTGCGAACTCCTCTGTCTGCTGCAGCCAGGCCACGGTGTGCGTGGGAGCTGCCTGCCGGCTTGGGCCAGGGCCCCCTCCTCGGCGGGTATGGGGGGCCCACGCGCTGCTGCTGCTTTTCTGGGGTAGTTGGAGGAGCCCGGGAGGGCGCTGCCCGCTGCGAACACTTGCCTTCAAGGGAGTCTTTTTTGTTTGCGCCAAAGGCCATTTTAAGGGGGTGCCTCACCCGCAGATGGGTTACGAGTGCCAAAATCTGGGGCTGTTCCTCCTTAAGAGACCACGCTAGCCAGTGACAGAACAGTCCGTGAATTGGTGATTGTCCAAGGGGCAGGGTGAGTGGGGGAGGCGGGTTAAAAAAACCCTTTAGAAATCCGAGCTGGCTCACCAGTGAAATGAGTTTGGGGGCCTCAGCCTCTTTATAGCAAGCCCTGGACCCAAGTCACCGAATAAACTCAACCAGATGGCTCCGCTCGGGAGGGAAGAGGGGGTGAGACTGAAGCAGTAGGTGATGCTGCAGATGGAGATTGAGGGGCATCTGGGAGCCCAGGGCTGGGCTAGCAGGAGGCTGCGGGTTGGGACTGAGCTGGAAGGACGTTCGCATGGCCCCTGCTGCACGTGACGCCATTGTCATGTTGCTGGCGGTCCCGTCCATCCCATTGCTGCAGTGTAGCCTTCAGTGGTCTATCCCGCTCCTTCCCTGGGTCTATCCCGCTCCCCAGAACTGGTCCCTCCTGCAGCCGGCAGGACGGCGTCCCTGGGAGGGAGAGCGTCTCTGTGACCCCAGGGCTGCACAGCCTCATTGCAGCCGGTTCCCCGTACGGAGCGCACAGGCCGCCTGAGACACCGATTCATCAGCAAGCCAGGGAACGGCCCAACCTGTCTCCTCAGAGCGCCCGCCCCCGCAGTCAGGAGTGTGGATCTGAGCTCTCCTGTTGGAATCTGCTGGAGTCAGCTGGGCACGGCCCAGCCCGCCCTGCCCTCGGCACAGCCACGCCCGGTCCCCAGCAGGAAATGCTTCCCAAGGCAGACGGGGGGCGTGGGAGAGAGCCAAAGGGATCCAGCTAGAGCCCTCGAGGCCACGGGATGGGCTCTCCCCGCTCACGGAGGAGGCACTGTGACATTAGAGCAGGGGTGGCCAACCTGAGCCAGAATTTACCCATGTACAGTAATACGTCAGCAGCCCCCCGTCAGCTCCCGCCCACCAGCAGCCCCTGACCAGCGCCTCCCCCTCCTTCCCCGCACCTCCTGATCAGCTTTGTCGTGGCATGCAGGAGGCTCTTGGGGGGGGGTGAGGGCATGGCAGGCTTGGATGGGGGGGGCCTGTGGCAGAGCCAGGGGTTGAGCAGTGAGCACCCCCCGGCCCATTGGAAAGTTGGCGCCTGTAGCTCCAGCCCCGGAGTCGGTGCCTAGACAAGAAGCCGCATGTGGTTCCGGAGCCACCCTTGGGTTAGAGCATCTTAGCAGCAAGACGCTCTGTGCGCCCCTGAGGCTGCATTTCTCAATTAAGCCTTAAAATACGCTGGCGCTCAAACAGGAGCATGGCCCTATTGCGGGGTGTGTGTGTACACACCTCCTGCCCCAGGGACACATGCAACATACAGGAAGCCAGGGCCCTGTGTCCCCCCTGCCCATCCAGCCGCTGCTGATTGGCTGGCATCTCCGTAGGCGTTACAACAGGGGCGACTGATGGCCGTGTGGCTCAGTCCGAGGAGGAGGGATTGTGGGTAAGGGACAGCTGGGAAGAGGGAACGGGGGTGTGTGCGAGAGCTGTCAGTGGGCACAGAGGCTGGCATTGAGAGGGGAGGAGGTCAGTAGAGGCTGAACGGCTGAGTCAGCCGGGGAAAGGGAACCAGGTGGCTGCGAAGTTCCGGCCTCCCCCAGACCAAGACCAGCCGAGGAGGAGAGGGCGGAAGCGGGTGAGAGTGGAGGGCTGAGGAAGGCGGTGGGGCATGGGATGGCAGTGACAGCTCTGTGGAGGAGGAGAACGTGGAGCTGACTGGAAGTGGCAGGGGAAGCAGACCCCTTCCCCCCACCCCCCAGCCCACTTCTCTGGGGATGAGTCTAGGCGGGCGAGGGGTGCGGCTCCTTTTCATCTCCGTTATGCTCAGCACTTCTCTAGCGCCAAAACCATGACTCTTCTGCATGCCCTGCCCTGCCCCGCCGGTCCCAAAGCCCACTGCGCTCTTGTCTGCTGATCCCTGCGTGTGGGGGAGTTCGGTCTCCCGAAAGCCCCTCTGCTGCTGTGCCAAAGAAACGCCCGGGTGACCTGTCCCTCCTGCTATTTCTGAGGTCAGAGCCGTCTGCCTCTGGGAAGGTGGGATCCAGAGTTTTGGGATGGTCTGCGCGTTGGCTTCTTGCTCTCATGCTTCTCAAGACCCCGGTCGCTAAATCCGCATTGGAGCACAAGTGGGGAATTAAAGCAAGGTGGGAATCGGAATGATGGGATTTGAAAGTCTGAGATCTCTGGGGGAGCTGGTCCCAGGCCTTGTGCCATCCTGTCTGTGCAGCGGGTGATGCCCTGTGCTAGCCTGGCCCTGCTTGCTGCTGGACTGGGGTTGAAAGGTGGCACGGGACCCCTCGTGGGACGCTAACCCCTCGTGTCTCTTCTCTCCCTAGATGAAGACGTGTGCGTATTTAAGTGTTCTGTGTCCAGGGAGACGGAATGCAGCCGAGTCGGCAAACAGTCCTTCATCATCACGCTGGGGTGTAATAGTGTCCTTATGCAGTTCGCAACGCCGACCGGTATGTCCCCTCGTCCGTCCTGCGGGCTAGTGGGCTGGGGGCTTTGCACCCCTGGGCTGGCCCCAGTTATACCCGGAGGAGACGCTCCAGCTAGCCCATCAGTCACTCTTCCACCGCAAGGTGATTCGCCAGACTCCTGGCTCTGGGCCCTTCCCTTTGGCCATCGGTAATCGAGATCCCGCCCCCGGGGCTTGGCCAACCCTGGAGCACCCGCTGCAAGGACAAATCCAGTCCCTATGGTGCTAGGCTAGCGGGGGTTGGGGTGGGGTTCTCTTCCCCCTTCTCAATGGTATCTCGGCTGCCCTGTGAGTCCCCCCCGTTTCCAGACCCGGTGGCCTAGCCTCAGTCCCTGCAAGGAGCTGCCCCTCCTTGTACAACAGTGACCCCAGCTGGCCGCTGTGTGGAACAGCGCGGAATAGAAATCAGGGGCTGAGCCCCCCTTGGCCTAGGGGGGAAGGGGTGAGTCCTAGCTGCCTCTCTGTAGCCTAGTCCCTGTTCCTAACTCCTGTGCCCGGATCCCTTCCTTAGTGAGTCGAGTCCTTCCCCTCCCCTGCTTTTCACTGGCCTCAGGTCCACCAGCACAGCCCCGTGTACCCTGCTGGGGTCCCTGTTAACCCCTTGGGTGCTGATCTCTTCTCCCATCCGTCCCCCCAATCCAGCCAGCCCCTGTGCTGCGACTTTACAGGAACCTTCCCCTGAAATGGCTGGACTGTCTGGAGCCCTGGCCCCTCCCTACAGGCCCTTCCCTCAGGAATGTGAGCAGCGGCTGGCGCTGAGTCCTGACCCCAGCCCTCCAGCTCTTCCAGCCCTGAGCTGCCGCTGCTCCTCGCCCCATAGCGATGCTCCTGCCCCTTCTACGAGCCGCCCTCTCCTCTCCCCCCCGGCCAGTCCTGCCTGCCCAGGGCAGAGTCTTGGTGGGATGGGCGTGTTCAGCAGCTTGGGCCCAGTGGCTTGGTGTTAGTCTGCCCAAGAGGCCCTGGGTGCAGCTGCTGACCGAGTCCTGCGTCTCGCCCCTGGGCAGGATTCTTGGAAACGGTCCCAGCTCAACATCCTGGGCCATCGGCTGCGTCTCCACCTCCTGCTAACCTACCCTTGCCCTGTCCGTCCGTCCCTGGCGTCTGTCCAAGGCCTCCCGGACTCCCCATTTCAGGGCATAAAACCCAACCGTGCTTTCCTCCTTTCCCAGCTGCCGTCGATCCCAGAGAGATCCTCTAACTACAGCTCATGCAAATCTCTGGGTAAAGAGAAACGGGGTAAAAAATAGCTGTGACGACATGGTAGTGACACTACTAAGGCCACCAATCAGGAAGAGGAGGGGGACTGAGGCATTTCTAGAACAAATACCAGAAATATCCAAAAGCCAGGACCTGGGAGTAACGGGACTTGACTGCCCCGGACACCTGGTGGAAAAGTAATACAGCAAAACAAAACCTTTCCACTAAGTTCTTGGGCTGTGTTGGGGACAACTGTCTGTTTCAGAAAGTGGAGGCAGTACCGCGGGGCTCAGCCATTTCAGGCCTGATTCTGCCAGCTGGGAGGAATTGGTAGCAAATGCGAAGTGGAAGGCAGCGGGGGTGACAGTGATCACGAAATGACGGGAGGACGAGGGATTTCAAAGACTTTAACAAACTCCGAGAACTGGTAGGTGAGGTCCCCAGGGAAGAAAATCGAAGGGAAAAGTGGTTCAGGAGAGCTGGCTGTTTCTCAAGGAGATGGTGTTAAAGCACAGCTGCAGCCCAGCCCGAAGCGAAGGAAGGCAGGCAGGAAGAATTGGTGGAGCCATACTGTCCTCTTGTTAGAGCTCTTTAGTGACCTGGGAATCCAAAAAGAATTCCCCAGGAAGTGGAAACGTGGCCAACTTGCTAAGGAGACGTACAAACAAACGGCACCAGTACTAGGGGCAACGTCCGAGGCCCTGACCCAAAACGAGTTACTCCTGGCAAGGGCAGAGGGGTTCCTTAAATACCTCCGGAGCAAGAGAGACACGGGGGAGAGCAGGGCCTGTACTTAGCGGGCTGGAGAGCTAATAACTGATGACTTCAAGAAGGCGGAGGGGTTTAATGTCTGTTTTGCTTCAGACTTGACCCAAAAGGTTAACAGCGACCAGCACAATTAATATTAACAAGGAGGAAGGAACAGGTTAAAGACTTCCATCAGCTAGCTGTGTGTGCATGGCTGGGCCTGATCAGATTCATCTGAGGTACCTAAGAAGCTGGCTGAAGGAATCCTGGAACTGGTAGCAATTATTTTTGAGACTCCTGGGGGGTGGGTGAGGTCCCGGCGGACTGGAGAAGTGTAAATATCGTACAATGGGACCCGGGAACTATAGACCCGTCGGCCTGACTCCGAGAGCTGGAAAGATACTGGACCAAATGATTAAACAGTCAAGTCTGCCGGCACCTGGAGGAGAGCGGGGTTAGACGGACTAGCCAGCACGGCTTTGTCAAGGATAAATCCTCCTTCGACAGGGCTCCTGGCCTGGGCGGGGGAGCAGTAGGCGTGATAGACCTTGCTGTTAGTCAGGTTTTTGACATGGTCCCATGTGACGTTCTCAGAAGCAAGCTAGGGGAATGTGGTCTAGACGAAATGACTGTCAGGTGGGTGCACAACTGGCTGGAAGAAGGAACGCTGTCAAACTGGGCGGGGTCCCTCTGGGGTCAGTCCTGGGTCTGGGACCAGTCACTATTTTCATTAATGACTTGGATAATGGAGTGGAGAGTGGGCTTATAAAATGTGCAGATGACACCAAGCTGGGGGGGGTGGGGTTGGAAGCACTTTGGAGGCAGGATTAGAATTCAAAACAACCTCGGCAAATTAGAGAATTCATCTGAAATCAACGAGATGAAATTCAATCAAGTACTACGCTTCGGAAGGAAAAATCCAATGCCCAAGTACACAATTGGCTAGGCGGTAATATTGCTGAAAAGGGGCTGGGGGTTACAGGGGATCCCCAATTGAATGAGTGATGTAGTTGCCAAAAAGGCTAATATTCTGGCGTGTATTAACAGGAGGGTTGGATGTCAGTTGTGAGACATCGATGTCCCACTCTAGTGGTGGAGTCTTGTGTCCACTTACGGGCACTGCACGTTAGGAAAGATGTGGACAAACTGGCGAGTCCAGATGAGAGAACATAACATAAGAACGGCCCGACTGGGGCAGACCAAAGGTCCATCTAGCCCAGTATCCTGTCTGCCGACAGTGGCCAATGCCAGGTGCCCCAGAGGGAATGAACAGAACAGGGAATCGTCAAGTGATCCATCCCCTGTGCTAAGCAACCAGAATGATCAGAGGTGTAGAAAACCTGGGTTACGAGGAAAGGTTACAACCCCCCTGGGCATGTTTAGTCTGGAGAAAAGACTGCGGGGGGCAGGGGAGACTGGGAAACAGTCTTCAAATATCGTCTGGAGAAGACGGGGGTCAGTTGTTCTCCATGGCCACTGGAGGGAGAAGAAATCGGCTGCGTTCGTAGTTTGGTTCGACACGAGGGAAAACTTTCTAAGGCGAAGGACAGTTGAGCTCTGGAACAGCGTCCAAGGACGGCTGGGGATCCCCATCGCTGGAGGGTTTTAAGGACAGGTCGGACAAACCCCTGTCCGGGCTGGTCTAGGTTGACTTGGTCCGGTCTCAGCGCCGGGGGCGGGGCCAGGCAACCTCTCAAGGTCCCTCCCAGCCCCACGTTTCTATGATTCTGCCCTGCCCATGGCTGCCCCCATGGTCTCCTTCTCTCCCTAGGGCTCGCTGGCTCCTGTGAGCCCAGCCTTAGGCTTCCCTGCTCATGGCTCTCTGCAGCCAGATTTCCCCTTTGTTCCACTGACCTTCCCCTCCCATTCAGCTTTCATGTCTTGCCCCTTCCCCCCCTGCAGCCCCATGAGGACCCACTGGGGTTGTCCTCAGCCCCGCTGGCCAGTGGGGGGCACTGTTCATCGGGTGAGGCGCTTCCCCCCCCCCGCTGGGTCTCTGCCAGCGATGACCCCTCTAAAGCCCCAGTGCTTGGTTCTGCTTTCAGATTTCTGTTCCTTTTATAATATCCTGAAAAACTGCCGGGGTCACAACATAGAGCGGTCAGTGTTCAGCGAGCGGACGGAGGAGTCTTCTGCAGTGCAGTACTTCCAGGTAGGAGGGCCCGCTGCTGCCTCGTCTCCTAGGAGCTGCATGTGTCGAGCTGCAGCCGTCCCTGCCCGGGGAGGCCCCCGCCCGCAGGAAGGGCTGTGCGGTACCCTCAGCGGGCCATGCTCCGGGGCAGACCTGGGGAGGGCAGCATTGAATTGGCCCAGGATCCTCTCTTGCAAAGTATGCCCCAGATTCGTTAATGACAAATGGGAGGGAGGGTGGCCACCCCAGCGCGCCCCCGCCCCCTTCGGGACAGTAACCGGCGTGGGGAGGAGCTCCGTTTTACCCCACTGCCTGCGGGTTAGCGCCCCCTAGAGTGATGCTTGAATGTTGGGCTCAATATTGTCCGTGACGGACGTGTGGCCAGCGCTGCTTTCTGCAGTGCCCTGGGTTTTCCTCGGAGATCTTCTATCCCAGGACCAACTGGCCTGCCCTGCCAAGAGCCCAGCCTGAGATGGCCTGGCCCCCGAGAGGAAAGCCCCCCTGCACCCTGCCCCTCTCCTGAGCAGTCACCCGGCTGCTCTGGCAGTGCGCCAGCTTTGTTTTGGGAAATTCCATCCTCCCCCCGGGTGAGACCCACCTCCCTTTCTGGGGCATCAACGAAGTCTCTCATGTCTCCTTTAGTTCTACGGCTACCTGTCCCAGCAACAGAACATGATGCAGGACTACGTCCGGACGGGCACGTACCAGCGGGCCATCCTGCAGAACCACAGCGACTTCAAAGACAAGGTGAGGAGGAGGAGGAGAAATCCTGCTACCCCTCTGTCAGACTCCAGAGGAGGGCGTGGCCGGCAACTTTGGGATCTCCTCCCTTGGGCAGTTCTCCCTTGTACCACAGGGCAGTTCCCCCACCTAGGGTGTAGGTCAGGGATGTATTTGGCGAAGCGTGGGTGTGTCTTCACCTAGCCTCTGAGATGCTGTCGCCTCCCCTGCTAGGATCCCTGTAGCCTTTCTGCACTGGGTTTGGGATCAAGCCAGCAGCACATGTTCGACCGCCCGTGTCCCGTGAGCCCTTGGATCTGTGCTGTCCGGGGTCAGATAGTCGTGCCCGCCACCAGGTGGGTGTTTGCAGTAAGGTAACGTGCTGCCAGTGGCCCCGGTGCTCTGTGCGCGCAGCTAGTTACACCCGGGCTCTCGGCTCCTGTCTGCTGATAACCACAGAGCGCAGCAGCAGTGTGTTAATTTAAACCCTGCGTCACTTCCCGCATGAGCCACTTGCCAACACGTACAAAGGGAATGAGTGCGACGTGCTGGCCGCATCGGGCTGCTGAGCTGGGCTTTCTGCTGTCTTGGCCAGGCCCGAAGCATCATTAGGTCTAGTCTGACCTCCTTTGTAACAGGGAATTGCTTCCTGTTCCCCTGCACTGAGCGCAGTCCCTGGGGTCTGATTAAAGCATCTCTTTCCGAAAGGCTCCTGGTTAGCAGATCTCGAGAGTGGAAAAGCCCCTGTTCGCTGGCAGTTTGTTCCCCTGGTTAATTGCCCCTCGCTGTTAAAAGTGGGGCCTCGTTTCTGGCTTTAACTCCCAGCCATCTGGTTCTTGTTCTGCCTTTCTCTGCTACGTTAACGAGCCCTCAAGCACCCCGCCGTTTTGCCCCGGGAAGGTCGTAGATGCTGCAAGAGGGGACCCCATTAATCTTCGATGAGCCGAAAAGATTGAGCTGCTTCAGTCTCTCCCAAAGGTGTTTTTCTAGCCTCTGAATGATATTTGTGGCTCTTTTCTGCACTCTCCCCAGGTTTTCAACCTCTTTTTTTAAAACGTGGCCCCAGAACTGGCCGCAGCGTTGGGCTCCCAGTGGCGCCTAGAGGTGAAATCTCTTCCCTGCTCCCCTGTTTTCTATACCAAGGGTCACACCAGCCCTTCTCGCCATACGGGGCACTGGCAGTTCCCTTTGGGTTGCTTGTCCACCATGACGCCTACGTCATTTCAGAGTCTCTGCTCTCCAGTCCCCGGTCGTAGGGCTGGCCACCAGCCCTTGTCCCTAGAGGGATAACTTGGCGTTTGCCTATGTTGAAACTCGTGTTTGAATGGGCCCAACGTGCCAAGCGATCCAGATCGCGCTGCAGGTCTGTTACATTTATTAACCAAACTTGTCATCTCATCAAAACCTGCAGTCAGGTTTGTGTGATGTGACCTGTTTTTCTGTGTTGACTGGCATTAATTAGATTCCTCTCCTTTAATTCTTTGAACCCCTTATCAGCTTTTTTACTATTTTGCCTAGGATTGACGTCCGGTTAGCTAGGTCATCCTGCTTGTCCTTTCTGAATGTGGCTACAAAGCCAGCACATTTCCAAGCTTTGGGAATTTCCTTGATATTCCAGGATTTATTAAAAATTAACAGAGATCAGGCCAGAGATCTCCTCCTTGGCCAACTATTTTAAGACTCTTGGGTGCAAGTTATCCGGGCCTGCTAATTTTAAAATGTTTCTACCTAGTGAATGCCGTTTAACATCTTCCTTCTTCACAAATGGACTGGAAAGTCTGAGTACATCATGCTGCTTCGTTCCAAATACAGGACAGAAATAATTATCGGACGCTTCACCTTTTCTGCATCAGTCATAATTTGCCCGTCGCCGTCTGGCGATGGGCCTGTACCGTTGGCCGGGGTTTTGGTTTTTTTTGGTTATGTGGTGAGTGTAGCAGGAACCAAAGTCATCAGATGTGGGTCTGGTCCCAGAGATGGTGGTGGCGTTTCTCATCACACTGCACCTTCCATCCAAGGGTCCCGAGGCTTCCTGGCGGTAACGCCGCCCTCGGGAGATGGGGAGTCTGTTATAGAGCAAAGTAAGGCATGAAAATGGGAAACGACTTTCCACGAGGCTGCGGCGGAGTCAGGACTCGAACCCAGGAGCCCTGACTCCCCCTCCGCTAGAGGGGACCCTAGTGCTGGGCAGTGGCTGGGATGGCTAGAGGAGGAAAGCAGGACAAGGCAGTAAAAATGCAGCCCGGGTTCTCCGTGACTGCTTTTGGGGGGATCCTAGTGGTGCTTTAACTTCCAGGTGCCCTGGGAGGGGTGGGAAAGTCTGAGGGCTGCATCTGCCGGGACAGTTGTCTTCTGAAACAAGAACCCCCCAGGCCCGTGGGTCCCGTGGTGATGGTACCCAGAGAGCTGGCTCCGTTCGGGCTCCTAGCCCCTCCTGGCTGGCTGGGGTATGGAGCCGTCGGCCACGCTTTGGAGGGCGAGGGAGGGAAGGCAGGCGGCTTCGCAGGGTGGGCAATGACAAGGCTTCAGGAGCCTCCTGCCTCTGGAGCGGACTGCCACGGGAGCTCCATTGCCCGAGTCACCTGCAGCTAGACGAGACAGCGCCCTAGGAAAGGTTCTGCTGGGAGCTGGGCCTCTGGCCGCAGGGCTAGTAGGGCCTTCTCTCGGCGGGGCACTGGCCACCTGCTCATGCCGATAGGCGGCTGCACCCAGAACGTCTCCAGAGCCATGTGTTTTAGCCTGCGTGGTCTGATGCCTTCCGACCCTGCAGGGAAAGGGCCGGGACCGGAGAGCCCCGTGCTGGGACCGGCAGCATCGGGCTGAGCCGTGCAGACGTTGCTCCCGCCAAGGGCTGGGCCAGGGATCGCGGTGCGGCGGCGCTGGCCTCAGCCAGGCCTTGGGAGCGCCCGTCCGCCCCCGCCCTCCTCAGGAGAGGGGTGTTCAGGGTCTGACCCACACAGGCCTTGGTCTCTCGGCTGAGTCTCCCCTTACTGTGACGGGGGCATGGAGCTAGAGTAGGCCCCGCCCTTCTCACAGCCAAGAGCCATCGGAGGGCAGATCACCAGGAGCTGGGCCAGATCTGAGCCGGCGACCTGGAGGTGCCCCCCCCTGCATGGGGCAGTGCTGAAAGTATCGTGTATTTTCCGGGCAGGCAGAATCTGAGAGTGGTGACAAGGCCTGGCCCAGTGGGATCTGATCCGTGCCGGGGGTGTCTAGACTGAATAATACAGCAGCGGCTCCCTAGTCACAGCTCTTGGCTTGCTTCCTGGGTGCCGGGAGGCGCTCTGTTCCTAGCAACCGCTTCCCTAGTGGACCCACACGATCTGGGCACCAGACTGCCTGTCTGACGGGTATTGGCATTGATGGCCACACCCACTTCATGCCATCTTGGTCTGTGCATGTGACCATCCCAATTCCCGCCATCCATCACACGGAGACAGAGAGGCCTAGTGGACAGGGCAGCGAGTGGGACTCTGGAGACCTGGATTCTGTTCCCAGCTCTGCCACTGACCGGCTGAGTGACCTTGGGCAGGTCTTCCACGCTCTGTGCCTCGGTTTCCCCTCCCAGCTTTTGGCTATCTAGCCTGTGAGATCTTTGGGCAGGGGCTGTCTCGTGCGGTCTGTGCAGCGCCTGGCAAAGGGGTCGGTCTCGGTCGGGATCTCTTACAGTAGCACCTATACGCGTAATTAATAATTGAGATTGTTAAGACTAACCAATTAGGCCACCCTGGCAGCCAGGGACCAGGTGGAGCCAGCTGGCTTTGTATGTGAATATTGTTCCTGGAGGGTCTAATTAGGACTTGCGCGGCCGGGGAGCCGCGTGGAACTAGTGTCTGCGCTTGTGCTGGTTTCACTCCTGAGATTTGCAAGGGAGCCGTTGGTGTCGAAAGCTGTTTCTCTCGATGGTTGGGTGCAAGGGCTGGTCTGCAGTGAAGTGTCCAGCTAACACACCTGTGTTGGACTCGCTGGTCCCAGGGTGAACGGAGGAGGGCAGATGCTCCTCCTGCGTCGTCCCTTCACGTGCCTGCTCCTGTGGCGGGATTGCTCGGCCCGTCTGCCGGGAAGCTTTGCCTCCGAGGAAAGGGAAGCTCGGCAGTTCTGGGCTAGTAGCAGCTGGTGTAGAGTCCCTCCCATCCCCAGGAGACCGTCCTCTGGGGGTGCGACCCGAGGGACGCCGGGCTCTGTCGACTCCGGGGCCCGGGAGGTGCTAGGCCTCGGTCCTGAGTTAGAGCCAGCGCTTTCGCCTTCCACAGCCCCTGCCACCCTCAAACCAGCCGCTGAGACTTCGCTGAGCCGCCCCCCCCCCCGGTGGGGCCCGTTTTACAGAGGGAGAAAGCGTGGCGGGATTGAGGTGCCTTGTCAGGTCGCAGCCAGTGGCATATCTGGGAATCCTAACCTGCTAGATCCCAGTGCCGGGGATAGAACCCA
>NW_020665184.1:2616007-2618260 GCF_002925995.2 Terrapene triunguis | reverse complement strand
GATCCCATTCCCCTCCCAGTGCCGGGGATAGAACCCAGGAGTCCTGGCTCCCAGTCCCTTTTTTCTACCCTCTCAGCTGTGCTTGTTTTCAGCTCGGTATTTGTCCACTGCTTTCAGCTACTCTGGGAGAGCTCCATGTTGCTATTGTTTGATCCAATAGGGTTAATTGAGAGTAAACGTTTTTTCCTTTTTATTGGGTGGGATTCTCTCCAGAGCTCGCAGGTGACAACAGTGACTCTGCCAAGGCAGGGGGCCTCGTTCTGTAAATCCCCTGACAGATCAATATCTGGGTGAATCCTCCCAGACCCACGCGAGGGGCAGGCCGAGCTCGGAAAGCCGCGTCTTTCTACCAGGAACGGCCGTTTGGAAAATCTGCCTTTGTGGATAAGCTTTTTAATTTCCGTAGCTTCTTATCAGAAGCCGGCACAAAGATCTGCCTGCGTGTAAGCGCGACTGCTGCAGACGGGCGGCTCGATCTTCCGCCGCCGTGGTGCTAATGAAACGATACGCGCTTTGTGCCCTGCGAAATCCCGGCAGCCTCGGCTCTCTTGTATTTGTGAGTTAATGTCTATAAAAGGAGCCCAGTTAAAATTCACCCAATTGGGGCTCAGGCCGTACGAACCCCGAGACCGCCCTGAACGATGGACAATCTCTGACTCTTAGGAGATGCTGAAATGCAGCTCCCTCTGGGGTGGAGCTTAGCCAGTGCAGTGCCCAGGGGAGATTTGACCCAAAGACATGGGGACCAAACCCCAACCATTGTAAAAGGGCTGTGGGATCATTTTGGTCCCTGCCGGTGAGAGCTTGGTTTGAGGTCTCGGGCAGGTGGTGGGATCTGTGGGGAGTTCAGAGGTTTCAAAGCGGGGTGGGACTTAGCTCTGCTTTCTCCAACTCAAGCAAATATTTGGGAGCGCTCCTTTCCGAGGGGCGGCTCGTTTTTAATCCTCCCATCTTGGTGGAGGGCCCTGAAACGGGAATTCTTCCATCCTGAGCTGCAGTTTCAGCCTGGTCGCTGGCACGTGCAAGCCGCCGGGCGAGCGAGGCATGCCGTTCCCCGCGGCGCAAGCATCCGAACCGAAGGGGCTGAACCAGCCCACTGGGTTGGGCGGTAGATTGAGGGCTGGGGGCGGTTCTCGGCAGCTGCTTCCGCTCACTCTCTCTCTCCTCTCTCCCCAGATCGTCCTAGACGTCGGCTGCGGCTCCGGCATCCTCTCGTTCTTCGCCGCACAGGCTGGGGCAAGGAAAATCTATGCGGTGGAAGCCAGCACAATGGCCCAGCATGCGGAGGTCAGTACTGGTCGCACGGCAGCCGCCGGCGGGCAAACGCTCTCCGCCACGCAGGGCCGGCTCCCACGCGAAAGCGTTTTGGGGAGTTCTCCTCCGCCAAGTCCCAGTGCAGCAGGGCGCTGGGTGCGGGAAGATCAGCCTCCAGGTGGAAGAATCACATGGTTGTGAGGGTGCTGAGCTGCAGCCTTCTGGGGCAGGCATTATCTGGCTTGAAATCCCGTCAGGCCTTCAAGCTTCCTCGTGAGGCTCCCTGGGGAGAGGGGAACGCCATTTCTGAGCAGTGGCCGAGCCAGCGAACGGGACGCCGAGGGTGCGCTGAGGAAAAGCCGCCGTGGAGCGACACGTCCTGAGGACGTGCCCCGGTAGCTCAGCATTGCTGCCAGTCCAGGGAGATCAGCGTCCTGGCACTAACCTCAGGAAGCCGGACCGGCATCAGCCCAGGCATCTAGTGAGGTGCTGCTTAGAACGGCGAAGGCGTCGTTTGACGGTATCTAACCGACATGCAGACGCACCAGGCTTCTCTCTGCTGCGGCGCCCACGACGAACAGACTGACACAACGCTGCTTTTATACTTGGGCTTCAACAGGAGCTGAGGCCCCGCGGGAAGCTGTGGAGTGACATGGTGGTGCACTCACTCGCTATTCTCATCTAGAGAGAGCCCCCCCTCTGCCAGCTGGGGCCTATCCTCTTTTTATAGGTGGGGAAACTGAGGCACAGAGAGGGGATGTGATTTGTCCCAGGGCGCCCGCTATGTTGGTGGCGGAACCAGACATAAACTCAGGCACCCTGCACGCTAACCATGAGACATGCAGGACTCCGGAGCTAGATATTTTTGCGGGAAATAAGGAGAGAAGCTGAAATAGTCTGAAAAGCGAAGTTTGGAGCCAGTTGATGAAACTGGGCCAGCACCAAGCTCAGTTTGTTTATCCAGAGTGTGATTGTCAGGACTTGGACAGCTCACGAGAG
>NW_020665184.1:2591410-2615907 GCF_002925995.2 Terrapene triunguis | reverse complement strand
GGGGGGGGGGCGGGGGGAGAGGAAAATTTGGCCACGTTGTTTGCAGGCAGAACTGGTGCTAGCAGGGTCCAGTGCAACGGCAGCTGGGAGGAGCCAAATCCATGCAGCTGGTGGAGGCTGGAAGGATGTTCTTCAGATGATGCCACCAGGGTAAGGTCGTGGCAGAAGGAGGCTGTGGTGATGCGTGACCAGGACAGGGCTGAACGACAGGGTAGCCCTGCTTTTCTGGTCTCCTGAAGTCTGCAGTCTGGCTGGAAGAGAAATGTTCGTCCAACACGATCCAGTGAGTCAATCCCGGGGTAGCTGGATGAAATTCTCCGGCCTGTGCAGGAGCTCAGGCTGTGGGATCTCGTGGTCAGATCTGTGGACGGGAACTAGCAAACGGTCAGAATGCTGGAGGTGGGGTCAGGAAATGGCAGCTTCCTTGGAAGCGCACACCTCTGCGGAAGACAGGGAGTGACTGAAGACCCCACTGAGGAGACAGGCTGTTGCTGTGGGGTAGCTGCTGCTATCTGCCTACTTGGTTGCAAGTTGTGGCAAGTGTGTAGAAATGCTGGATAGCTTTGGCATTCTCGTATCTCCCGGCTGCTGTGGTCCTGCCCGCGGGACCCCAAGATGCTGCTGGTTAGTTATCTCTGAAAGCAAAGACCCGAGGGGCAAGCTCCGGAACCGGTGTTGTTTTCTTCAGGGAGCTATTGTCCTGGAGTCTAGATCCCTTTTGTTAACCGGTCGCTCCGCTGACAAACTATCGCAGACCCACATAAAGCTCGGATTACTGGGGGCTCTGTGCGGAGGGGCGCTCGTTGCATGCTGAAGTGTTAGCACAGCTGTACTGATGCTTGGACTCAGAGGCAGGAGCCGAGTTGGGGCGTGTGAGGGGAATCTGAGAGAAGACCAGAAAGGAAAGAAACTGTCTGATATATTGGCCCAGAGAACCTGAGGGTCTCCTTGAAAGGATCCTCCTGGATGGCTCACCAGGTACTCTAGCACATCGCGTCAGAGAGCTGGGATTACTCACGCTTCAGGCTGGCAAGGGAGGGGAGCCGAGAGCCAGAGTCCAAAGACCATCCGGCCAGAAGTTGCTCATTTCATAGCCTCTTCCCGGTTCCATGCGCTCTGGTCTGTTGCTGTGTATTTGCAGCTTGGCCCATTCTTCCTTGGCAGATCGCCTTTCCTCCCTGAAATGTTCTCCCCCAGTCAGTGACCAGAAGCCCCCATCCATTTTGTATCATTCCCTCTCCCAGTAAGGATCACAACCCGAATTCCCAGCACGTACAGACTGAGCTTTGACTGGTGTGCTCTCGACTCACTGTGTGGCCCGGGGCAGGTCACGTCGTCCTCTCCTGCCTCGGTTTACCCATCTATGTGATGCGGGTGTCGGGAGGCGCGACCAGTTAACCAAGTGGTTGGAAGATGCCCAGTGCTGGATACGGGGAGGAAGGGGGGGTGAAAGCACTCGGAATCTTTGGGCGGAAACATAACCCTGTCTTCAGAAGATCCCCTGCTCTTAAAGGCTCTGAGGCAAATTCATCCCTGGTGTCACTGACATCACTGCAGTTGCACCAGGAAGGACTTTGGCCCAGTCTCGCTCAGCTGGGTGAAACTGACTGACTTTGCCCCCCTCTCGCAGTCGTCCAGTTACACGAGATCATTTTGGCCCTGATGGTTTTTTAGCACAATTTGTGATAGTCCCAGCAAACCCCATTGCCTGTTCCTGGGCTGGCGTCCGCCGCAGATGCCCACAGACCATTCGGGATCATGGGGCTGGCTTAGACCCGGGAAGTGGGGGCCGCCTCTTTTCCTTTCTCTGACTCCTCCTTCTCCTCACCCAGGTTTTAGTGAAAAGCAACAACCTCACGGACCGGATCGTGGTCATCCCCGGCAAGGTGGAGGAAATCTCGCTTCCCGAACAGGTGGACATAATTATCTCGGAGCCAATGGGGTATATGCTCTTCAACGAACGCATGCTGGAGAGCTACCTGCATGCCAAGAAGTACTTAAAGCCCAGTGGTAAGTGATCGGTGCTGAGCGAAACACCCCGTTCCGCGATGTTCCTTTCCCCCCAGACGTGGGGCGGCGTGTGTTCAGGGGCAGGTGAAACCCAATCCCTTTTCAACCACGGTCTCCATGTTTAAAGGCAAGCTGGTTCAATGTGGGTAGTGGGGATGGTAGGGCAGATAACCTGCTCTTGAGGATGCTCTTGGATTTCCATTGCTGGGGGAATAGCGGCTGTGGAGCCCGAGCGACCAGGGTCTGTGGGGCAGAGCGTTACACCCGAATCGGGTCGCCTGTGATTGGGGCTGGCGAGGGCGCGGGAGTTGGGTTTTGTTGGCTGTCTGGCTTTCTCGCTATGGTCCACGTTGGGAAACGCAGCCCGCTGGCGCGCCGGTGGGAGCTGCGTCTGCAGGCTCCAGCGTCGTACGCTGGGACAGAGACCGGCGGCATCCTCGCGGGGGTGAGGGATTCATGCATCACACTTAGCGTGTTTAGTGACGGGGGGTGGTTCTCAGGTCCTGGCTCCACCCATGGGTGTCTAATGCATCGAGTGACATGGTTTCCTTGCCCTGATGGCGTGAGGATAGCCACTCGGTGAGCCCTCAGCGGCCCAGGGTCTCCGAATACAGCCTGCAGGGCCCCACACGCAGCTGCTCCAGAGAGAGCCGCGTGGCTCTAGAGCATTGCATGCTGGGACGGCTAGCCAGGCAGCTCCTCCTGTATTCAGGGCAGCTGGATCTCCTCTGTTACGGAGGTCAGGTCCGGGTTCCCAGGCAATACGGCCGTTCTGCTAGGCAGAGTCTGGGCCGCGTGAGCTGGTGCCCCGGGTATGTAGCAGGCCCCTCCAGCAGGGAACCCTGGTTCGGGGCCTGATTCAAGGACAAATGCTGCCCGGTGGGGTGGAGCGGAGAGCACCCTGCATGGCATGGTGGTGGGCTCCACCTGCTGGTAGGCTGGGGAACGACCGGGCGATCCAGGCGGGTGCATGAGTCGTGGTTTTGACCCCTCCAGCCCAGGAAGTGCTCTGCGCCGCCGAGGGGCCTGAGCTGCCCCATCGGGCATTTCAGCAGCAAATCAGGCAGTCAGCTGCCCTCCTGGGCCTCGGGGCTGGTGCGAAGAGGGGCCCGATTTCATCTCGTGACCACCAGGCCCCTCCGGCTCTTCAAAACCAAGTTCCCTTCAGCATCTGCTGCTGCAAAAATGTGACCACAGGGGAGTGGCTGCAAGAGCTTCCTGGCTGGAGGCTGACTCACGGCGCCCTCTCCTGGCGTGGGAGGGAAGCAAAGGGGCTGCCTCCTGCGAAAATGGGAAGGCCTGGGCTTGTCTGTGGGTAATGTGCTCCTTACATGGGGGTTGGGGCGGGGGCGCAGGGCAGTAGAGTGAGAAGCTGCTGCTGTTGCCCCTGGAAATGACTCTCCCCCCAGGCCTGGGGATGGCCAGGCTGCCCAAGCAGCGTGGGGATAGCTGGTTCCCTTTTGATGTGTTTGCAGCACTGTCTCTTTAAAAAAAAAATCCTCTTTTTACTATTCCCCCAAACGGATCGCTTGCCATCAGACCGGCTTAGCCAAAGCCGGCGTGTGCCTTGTCGCCGGGCTCCCGAGTGGAGAGGTGATTTGCAATGCAACGAATCTCGAAATGTAATTAAATTGTGTTCCAGGCAATTTCCCAGAGGAGCTGACACGACTCATCAGCCCTAATGTATTCCGCCCTCCCGAACAGGCCTGACCCCGTCCGTCCCTTTGGCCAAATTTGAGTCACTGCCTTCATCCAAAAGAAACGCTCCTAGAAAAATCAATAGCCGAGGATGCGTGTAGCTGCCTTCGTTACTGGGGGAGGGCTGTGGGAGGGCGGGACCAGATCAGTTTTTAACTTCCTGGAGAAAAGGGTCTGGAACAGTCTGTTGCTTCTGGTGACGAGAAAGCAGCATGTGTGTATGGTCTCGTTAGAGGTGTTGGTATTTAATTAAGCTTGGCAAATTAAACTGTTCCAATATGTTGCATAGAGGTGGGGGATGGACTCTTAGCGCCTCTGTTCCCATGCTGTCTTGAAAACCTTGATGCTTAACTTCTCTGCCATCTGTCTGCAAGAGCAGCCAGCTCTGTCCTGACCTCGCGCTGCTCAGACGAGCCTCCTGCTCTCTCCCAAATCGGTTCCGATCTTACCACACGCCCGCTTGAGGCCTGATCCTACAAACTCCTCTTAGCTTCAGGCTGAGCGTGGCCGCAGGCTTGGGCTCTGTCTCCGGACGTAGGATCTCCCTGGCTTGGTCGGTTCAGAATGTTGATTTGCGGGTCTTGTGTTTCAAACACGTCGTATCTCCTAACCCGCCAGGACTTCAGCAGTGCTTGCGAGCTCGGAGCGCTGCCATTTATAAAGATGAGGGAGGGAGACATTACGCAGGTGAAGAGCTGTTTTAGGCTGAAATTTAAACAGGGGAAAAAATCATCCCCCAGCCTGGAAGGGAGACCAAAGGGGGCGGGGGGGGAGTCTTTG
This sequence comes from Terrapene triunguis, assembly GCF_002925995.2. Lineage (NCBI taxonomy): Eukaryota > Metazoa > Chordata > Testudines > Emydidae > Terrapene > Terrapene triunguis. The sequence goes on along the minus strand of NW_020665184.1, from coordinate 2,611,419 downwards.
GCGTTTAACATGCGGGCAAACTAGTAACATCAACCACGTTGATATTTCTGTTCTCGCCGGAGTCATCTGCCAACAGGCCGTTCTTGGTCGCTGCTTGTGTTCGCGGCAGCAGTGCCTGCCCTCCACGCTGATTACCCCGGAGCAGAAGCCTTCGGAGCTTTTCTGGATATAAATTAGTAGGGAAATGGACGGGCTGAGCGAATTCAGGGTGAGCGAACGGGGACTTTTAGTCCCTCCACTGAGTTGCTGTGGCTGAGCCAAAGATTAAAGGTGGAAATCGGAATCTGACCAGTTCGGCGCTGCCGGCGACTCAGCCTGGGCTGCCTGCGGAGCGAGACCTGCTGGCCCCTTTGGAGCCGCTTACCGGAGCCGCTCCGAGGACAGCTACAGTGTGGAAATGTTGCAACGTCTCCAAAGCGCAGACTTTCAGCCGCTGCCCAGGATCGGGGCCCCCTGTGCCAGGCGCTGCAGGAGGCGAAGCTGGGCATAGGAGCCAGGTCTCCTGAGCTCCAGTCTGGTGCCCTGCCCTGGGTCACGCCGGCTCTCCTGGCTACCAATGCGTCTTTAGTGGGGGTTGGGGGCACGGGGTGGGGTTTTGTAAGTCCAACCAGTCAGTTCCCACCGTCCACGGGCGCCTGCTTTCTGCCTGCCCCTTCCCCCGATGCTGGGGAGATGGTGGGGTCTGTTTACACTGCAGTTAGCCACCCGTGCCAGCCGACTCGGCTCATGGGGCTGTTTCATTGCTGTGTAGATGGGCCTCCCCCCCTCACGGGGTCCTAGCGCCCGGGCGCCAGGCTGAGCGTCTGCGCCACAGTTAAACAGCCCCTTGGCGTGCACCTGAGTCAGCCTGCAGGGCCAGCCGTGGGTTTTGCAGTGCAGTGTAGACGCACCCAGAGAGGCTACGCCGGCCAGCCCCTCTCCCTCCCAGGGGTGGGCGTCAGCCAGGAGGAAACGAACCAGCTGTTTGCCGGGAGGGAGGAAATGAACGACCGAGTCGGCTGTTGTTTTCTGGAGCGGGGCTCGGGTCGCTGGCCTGGAGCTGTGCTAGGTAAAGGGGAGGTGAAGAGGTTTTAAAGTGGTGCGTAAAGTGAGGGGGAGGGAAGAGCTGCGCTACCAGTCTAGTCCTGCCCACGCCACGCTGGGGTGGAGCAGTGCTGCTCTCCGGCACGGTGAAATCTGGAGGGCGGGGCCCCCATCAGCCCAGGGATAAGCAGGGTCGCCAGCTCTCGGGATTTAGAGCCCGAGTCGGGGGATACTTGGGGGATTTTCGTCAAGCCGCAGCTCCTGGCGCCACGTGGGTCGGAGACTCGTCTCTAAAGTCAATTTTGTAACCCTGGAGACTGGAGAAAGGCCTGGAAATGTGAACCTCCCACCCAGCTGTTCTCACTCGTTGAGTTCTCTGGGTGCTCAGGGTTGGCAGTTCTGCCGAGGTCCTGGGCTAGCTACGGATCCAACCCCATTAGCTAACGAGTCAGACGTGGCCTTAGACACTCCAGCCTTTAATCTTGAAACTTTAACCGCTAAAGCCACCGAGCTGTGCTCCGATCCCAAACTCTGCCGCCTGGCTTCCTACAGTCCAGCCTGTCCCCTGTCCTGGAGAACCACGGAAGGGACATTCTGGCATTAGCAGGGCTTCAGAGAACGTCAAAGGGCTTGATTAGGGGCCTCTGAAACTCTCCTGTGGGGAGAGCTTGCAAAGAGCGATGATTGACCTTAGAGAGGGGACCTAAATCTCTGGCGAACTGGGGAGAGAACGGGGGATCGGGGGCTTCTCCCGATCTCATCAACCAGGGACTCAGTGAAACTGAAAACCAGCAAATTCAAAACCAGTCCGAGGCGATCCTGTTCCACATATCGTGTCCTTACACTGTGGAACTCCCTGCCACTGGATGGCTTTGAGGCCAAGGACTCGGATGGATTCCAAGAGGTTTTGGCCTTTTCTGCAGCTCCCGAGAAGAGCCTGAGCAGTTGTTAATGGTAGAGTTCTGGAGCTGTAAAGCCGTCTGCTTTGGGGTGCAAGTGAGTCAAACTGTTAGAGATTGGGAGGCCTTTGTGGGGGGCAGATTGTTCCACGTCTGCTACCGCAGGCCTCTCGCACCTTCCTCTCCAGCAGCTGGTGCTGCCTGCTGCCGGAGGCGGGATGGTGAGCGAGATGGGCCTCGGGACTGACCCGGCCTGGCGGAGCCATCGCGGGTGGGTGGTGAGAGCGATCGGGCTGGAGGAGACGGCGCGCTCTGGGGGCTGCCGGGGAAGGGGATAGAGACGGGGGAAGCAGCTTGGGCAGCGTCGACGGGCCCCGCTGTCACAGATCGCGGTCGGCAGCTATGGCCCTATGGCAGAGAGTCCAGATTGCAAAGCCAGGTGGAGCCGTCTCCCCCAATGGCCGGCTGCCGAAGTGTAGCGCTCGGCCCCCTGCCCTCCGCTGCTGACCTGCCGCAGGCCGCGCTGTTTGACCGTTCCTCGGTGACCTCGTTCGGGCGAGGAGGCCGATTTGTTAGCTGGGGGGACGGCTCTGTGCCCCCGTCGGTCTCCGTCCCGCCCAGCCGTAACCCTGGTGGGTTCGATGTGCTTTGAGACCTGAACGAGGCAGGTGAACGACTGGCTTAGCTCTGATCTCTGCTTTGGGCTGCCAAGGGGGTGTTGTGCCCCTGCCAACTCTGCAGCCCCCACACAGTTCAGTACCGACCGAAATGGACTAGATCGGGTGGCATACAGGCCAGTTGCTGCCTGGGGTGGAGCTTGGCCAGAGAGCCGGGCTGATCCCAAATCAATCCTCACCTCCTTCCAAACACATGTACCTTGGCTCTGTGCTGGGGAACGCCCTGGAAAGGGGCCAGGCGCGCTCTGACTTAGCCAGGGCTGGGCTGGGGAAAAAACACCCTGGGAAATTTTTGAGCGGTGGTGGGGAAGAGAATTTTTTTGGTTTTAGTTGAAAGTTTCCGCTGAAAACGTGAAAGTTCACTATTTTTGCTGACAGTGAGCAGTGCAGTGCCTCATGGGAGATGTAGTCCAGCTGGGGATCCCCACCCATAGAGGAGACTGAGGACACAAGGTGCAAACTACATCTCCCATAATGCATCATGGTCTCCCTCTCACGGGGGGGGGGAGGGAGGCCCTGGTGTATTGTGGGAGATGTAGTCCTGCCAGGGATCCAAAGGGGACCCAAGGTGCTTTGGGACGTTTGCGCTAAAAGTCGATTCTTTTCCTGACACGTTGTGTAGCTGATGAAGCGTTTGGGAGGGAAAACTCCCATCCAGGGCCCGGGTAGCCTGGCTCTGGCGTGTGGGGCAGCCTGTGCTTGAGGGGTAGGACGGGACTTGGCGTAACCCTGCGGGGCGTGACCCCCTCTGCTCCCCTTCCAGGTAACATGTTCCCCACGATCGGCGACGTGCACCTGGCCCCGTTCACAGACGAGCAGCTCTACATGGAGCAGTTTACAAAGGCCAATTTCTGGTGAGTCCTTTCCCTGGCGCGAGGCTGGTGCCCTGCCCGCCGGCGTGTGCCCAGCAGCTGGTTCAAGGCATGGCGGGGGCTTTCACCGGGAGGAGATAGCGCCCCCCCGCAGTGGGAATATTGTGGAGGGTGGATCTGTGTTTCTGCCCATCCCCCAGTATCTCTCAGAGGCGAGCGTGTGCTGGAGCGGGTAGGACAGCCCGGTCCTGCCTCCCAGCCGCCGCGGGTTCTGGCAGAGACACCCAGGCCGGGGCAGGGGCACGTGTCAGCCACCAAGATGGGGTGGGGACAGCGTTTGATGCTCAGGGGGGCACCAGCCACTAAGGAACTGCCGGGACTCCCCTTCCCAGCCTGGAGCTGGCGCACCACCCCCTCCCCCCTCGTTCACAGGGCATTTCCACCCCCGGCTTTAGCCCCGATGTAAGTGGCTCCATAGCCCAGGTGGGCGTGGACCCAAACACCCTGCGTGTAACCCGCTTGGGTCTCGGTCCAGTTCCCCAGGGATCAGGCCCCCAAAGCACTGTCTGTGTCGGTCCCATTGTGGTCAGCCTTGGCCGAGGCGAAGGACTGAATGGCCCCTAGAGATAATCCCCTCCCACTGCGTCCCCGCCACGCCACGCCAGGGTGAGGCGGGTTTAGCTGGCTCTCCGGGGTAACACCCAGGGTACATGGCATACGCTGCTTTGATTTGGCGCCCGCCTGTCTCACAAGAAGATGCTGAGCTGTCGTCTGCTAATACTGAGTCCCCCAGGGGGTTCCAAGCGATGCCCCGATCTCCTTGGCTTCCCCGGTCAGCCCCAGCTCTGCTCTGATCCGCCTCGTGTCTCTGCCGGAGCCCCAAAGGGACGCGCCTGTCAGACGCGGAGGCTTAAGCTCTGCTTCTGGGCAGCTGTGCGCTTCCCGCGGGTTCCCACACCTCCTGAGCCGGGTGGGTGGAGCTGGTCAGCGCAGGCAGGTTTCCATGGGTGTCTCCTCTTGCAGGTATCAGCCGTCCTTTCACGGTGTGGACTTGTCAGCACTTAGAGGAGCCGCGGTAGATGAGTATTTTAGACAGCCTGTTGTGGTGAGTTGTGGGAACCAGCCGCCTCCGCCCCGGCTCCTTCCTCTGGACCCAGATCGGGCTGTTTAAATGGGCTGGGAGGGACTCGCTGGGCTGCCGCTGGAGTGAGATGCTGGTAACTGGTCACCAGAGCGCAGCAGCACTGCGCAGCTGCTTAGGGCAGGAAGGGAAGGCCGGGCTAGTGGGCAGAGCACAGGACTGGGGTGCGGGAACCCTGGGTTCTGGTCCCGGCTCTGCTGCTGGGTGACCTTGGGCAAGTCACGTCTCCTCCTGTGCCTCAGTTTCCCCATCCCTCAAATGGGGAGGATGATATTGACCTGCTTTGAGATGAAAGTCATTGGTGAGCCTCTGAGTAAGCAGCAATCAGATGCTCAGTAGACTCCCAGGCTGTGCAGGGGCCTCCCGCGGGAGGATGGTGCTCTGGGGAGGCGTTCCTGCTCTGTCCCCCTCCCGGGGCGGCTCCTCCGCTCTCGCAGCACTTGTTAGCCCTGTGCCTGGGGGGGCGACGGGAGATCACACCCGGCACCTCTCCTCTTGAAGCCCGAGTGTCTGCTGCTGGAACTGGCTCCTCGGCCCGTCTGCAGCCCGGGCTCCGCTCGAGGGGACAAAGCGCCCTGAGTTGGGCTGGGCTACGCCGTTCCTCCCCCGGCACAGCTGGGCAGCGGCAAAGGGGACGCGGCTCCAGCCACGGGCACGCTCGGGCCGGCTCGCCATTCGCTGGCCTGACTTGCCGAAGGTGAGGGGGGGCTGCGCTGAGAGGTGACCTCTTGCCTGAAGAGACAGATCTGCGATTCTGACCCTTCGGGACCCCTGGCACTTCCCATGAGAGTCAGGGCATTAGCTCAGCATGCTGTCCCGGTCGTTCCATGCCACCTCCCTGCGTCCCCCGGGATGGGCTTGGGCTTGACTTCCCAGCGTTCGCTGTAGGGCGGTGTTGCTCTGAGCTGCTCAGCTGCCTTCCTCCCCAGAAGTGGCTGCATTTCAGAGGGCGTTTCCGGAGCTTCCCAGTGTTCGTAAACCTGGAGAGAGCCGAGTGCATTCTCCCCAGTCTCTGTCAGTGGGATCCTAGCCCAACGCGGGATGCCGGCAAGAACATGACCAGTTTGGGTCGCTCAGTAGCAGAGTCTGTGTCTGGTTCCTCGGGCTGCCCTGCTGTGTCCCGTTTCCTGTCTTCCCCGCCGCTGCCTCTGCAGCTCCCGACTCGGTTTCCTTCCCAGCAAAAGCTCTTGTGTACCGCACCGTGCACGCCTGTTAAGGGCGCATCCTCGCTGCCAGGCTGGAACGAGGCTGCGCTCCGCGTTACCCTTCGGCTGGCGGCCCTCCCGTCGTGGCCAGGACGCTGACCAATGTGCCTCTCTCTCCTAGGACACCTTTGATATCCGGATTTTAATGGCGAAGTCTGTTAAATATACGGTCAACTTCTTAGAAGCCAAAGAAGGCGATTTGCACAGGTAGCTGTTTGCTCTTTCCTAGCGGGAGGGTGGGGAGGTGGGAGCTGATCTCTGCTCTCACAGACTGAGCCCAGCCGGCCGAGCGGGTGGCCGTGCAGGGTACCTTGACACGCGTGCCTGGCCCCTGGCGTTCCGATAGGTCCCCTCCACCCCCAGTGAGGGGTGGCCAGGCAGAGTGACCAGTGCCCACCAGCTGCCCCCCCCCCACCCGTCATGCTGCGGGGGAGGGGGGTCGTGTCATTAACCCCGCCTCCCTGTCTAACGTGCTTTGGTTACTGTGGAGGTGCCGCTGGCAGCCAGGACGTTCAGAGCCGCAGCTTCCAGTCACTTTCAATCATCACTCTGCGGTTCCTGCCCCAGCTCTGATTGAGGTTCCCGGTCACACGCCCACCCTCCCCTTCACCCGCAGCTGAGGGGAGACACCTCCATCTACCCTGTCAGCCACTGCAGCATTTAACGTCCCAGAACGCAGTCCTGCCTCGCCCGCCCCCGGCAGGAACTCTCCCAGGATTGCTAGGGCTTTGTCCAGCCTAGACTGGATATGCCTCCTCCGGGACTAGCGCGGGATTGAACCCTGAACGGAAACCCACCAGCCATCACGAGAGACCAAAGCTCAGTGCTGGCCGCTGTACGGTATTTATTAGGGGAATTAGGTAGCGCCCGGGAGCTCCAGTCACCCCCCAGGCCCCATGTTGTGCCAGGTGCTGCATGGTATTTATTAGGGGAATTAGGTAGCGCCCGGGAGCTCCAGTCACCCCCAGGCCCCATGTTGTGGGCACTGGTACAAACACAGACCGAAGATGGGCCCCGCCCCACAGAGCTCCAGTGGCCACAACCCAACGCGCTGGAACGTGGGGGCTCCGTAGCTTCCGTCAAGTGCAGGGCCCCCCAACTGAGGGACTTGGCCTCGCGCCCTGGCCGGGGGGGGGGTGCTGGAGGTGTGAACTGGGAAGGGATGATCCGCTGCCTGGCTGTGAACCCCCCACACCTCTGGGCGCCTCTCCCCAGGTGCCCCCGCCCTGCGGCTAACTGCTTCTCTTTGGTTTGCAGGATAGAAATCCCCTTCAAGTTCCACATGTTGCATTCAGGTCTAGTCCACGGCTTGGCTTTCTGGTTTGATGTAGCCTTCATTGGTTCAATGTAAGTGGTGGGGCCTGCCCCTACCTCCCAGCACAGCTTGGGGTTTGTAAAACAAATAACTGGCTATCGCTCCTAGTCTACATTGCAAAGAACTGGCAAGTTCCAATTCCGTTACCTTCTCACTTGTCTTCCTGTCTCGATAACCGTCCTCGCTTTCGCCTAACCCCGCTGCAGTGAGACCTCTTTAGAGAGAACTCTGAGCCCCAGCCCCTGGTCTGGTCTGGTCTGATCGCCACTGGCCCATGCGGGGAGGGGGGGCGCTCCATGGGGAGCCTAAATTCCCCTGGGATCCTGGATATGCCACGCGATTGGGGTGGGGTGGGGTGGGGTGGAGGTTCTCCCTACAGATTCTTCCTAAAGAGATTTGACTGTAGACCGTTCTGGCTGGCCTGAGCTGCCGTTTTGTTTTCGATACGTGTATGTTGACTGAAGATGCTTTGAATTTCTCGGTGCTTAACCTGGGTCGGCGCTAGGGCCTGGCAGGAGGGGAAAGGAGACGTGTCCCATCCCAACGGCTGCTCTTCCGAGCCATAGCGAGAGGCCTGGTCCTGCCCATCTTAACTGCATCAGTGCCTCTGGCACAAGTGTGATCCGTGAGATTGCACTAGTGCGATGCACCATCCTGCTGTATGGCAAAGCAGCTGGTCAGTTCCCTGGACTGCTGTGCCACCCTCTCGCTTGTAACTCGGTGCCCCTCGGGAGCAGGGCTTCCCACACCCCAGGGAGCTGCCGCTGCTCCTTCGCTCCTGGCAATGAGACCGGAACCTGAGCTGGAGGCTGGGACCGCAGAGATCTCAGTTCAGCCTCTCACCTCCCTGCGTGTGGGCTCCGTACTAACTGGCCCACTGCCTCTGGTCTGGTGCCCCCGGTGGCTGGGCTCCGCTGGGCCGGCTGCTGCCACCTCGGGGATTCACTTCTGGAGCTCATCCTTAGCGTAGCTGAGACTCCGATTTCCTTCCCCCGCGGCTGGACGGGCCTGGTGGGACACTGCGGCTGGCGCTGCCCCTGTCCCCAGCACTATGGGGTGGGAGGCACCGGGGAACAGCCACGTGGGGCTGCAGTTGGTTGCTTTACAACCCTCTTGGGCCAGCAGAGGGCGCCTCTGCTCCCACCTCCCTGTCCCCTGGTGGCGTGGCTGGCGTGGACGGTGCCCCGTGCTGCAGCCAGTCCCCGCGTCGGTTGCTAACAGGCGCCGTCCCCTCTCTCCCGCAGGATGACCGTGTGGCTCTCGACGGCCCCCACCGAGCCGCTGACCCACTGGTACCAGGTCCGGTGTCTGTTTCAGTCTCCGCTTTTTGCCAAAGCCGGGGACACGCTCTCAGGGACGTGCCTGCTCATCGCCAACAAGAGGTAAGGGCGGTGCGGGCCTGGGGCTGGGGGGGCTCCGGATCCCAGCATGCACTGCTCCGGCAGCCAGGCTGAGCATGCACTGCCCCTCGGCAACCTGACCCGCTTCTGGGCTGGTCTGTGGGTCCTGCCGCTGCGGGGCCCAGCCAGGGGCTGGGAGCCATTGGAAATGCCTTCTGTCGACTCAGCCCGGTCACCCCGACAGCCACCATCTCGACTGGCTTCCTCCCCGCGGCCGGCAGAGCGGGGCTGTCAGCCCCAGGTACAGCTGGGAGCCGAGGCCCCGCAAGGCCCAGTGACATGCTCAAGGTCACACGGAGCCTGTGGCAAGCAGGGGTTTGAGCCAGGTGCTGCTCTAACCACTGGGCAGCCCTCCCCTCTGCCCAGCACTAGCCTGTCCTACCCCACGTGCCTCCAAGCCCGGCTAGACCAGCAGCGACCGGAAGGCCTGTGAATCGAGTTGGGTGGGGGGGTGGGGTGTCTCAGGCCAGTTCTCCTTGGGGGACATGCAAATTGCCCCCCCCCCTTTGCTAGCCTGCTTGGGCGTCTCCTCTCCATGGCCAAGCCCTCAGTGCCCCCTTGCCAGCCCCTGCGCTGTCCCAGCATTAGGCCCAGCCCTGCCGGAGCTAGAATTCGCCCCGGGGGGTGTCTCTGTCCTGAGGTTTCTCCTCTTCCCCGGCTCGGCCCGGCCCATCTCGCTGGTGTCTCCTGCTCCGGCAGGGCCGGGTCCATCTCTGACGTGCGTCTCCCTCTCCGCAGACAAAGCTACGACATCAGTATTGTCGCCCAGGTGGATCAGACGGGTTCCAAGTCCAGCAACCTCCTCGACTTGAAAAACCCCTTCTTCAGGTACGGCCCCGCCCTGCGAGCCGGCTGCAACCGGGGGCCGGGCCCCCCCCTCCCGGGTCACTGGCCCCGTTCTGCCTGTGGGGGGGCCTCGTGCTGACCTGGCTGGCTGGGCAGCAGCGCATCCCCCCTGCAGCGAGCTGAGGTTTCTCCCGTAGCCCCGCCAGGCCTCGCTGATGTGTCGTCACGTCTCTCTCAGGTACACAGGCTCGACTCCTTCCCCCCCGCCGGGCTCTCACTACACGTCTCCGTCAGAGAACATGTGGAACACGGGCGGCGCCTACAACATGAGCACGGGGATGGGCGTGGCCGGTAACGTACCCTGCTGTCCGGGGCTCCTGGGGCAGGCGGGCTGGGGGAGCGGGGAGCCCCCGGGGCGAGCGGGCTGGGGGGGGGCGGGGAGCCCCCGGGGCCGGCGAGTGCAGACACACAACCCGCCTTGTGCCGAAGCAGCGTTAATTGGCTGCTGGATCCATGTCCCGCTGAGCTGCCAGCGGTGCTGGCTGGACCCACGGAAGGGGCCTGGCTCCGGTCGCTGCCCCAGAGCCATGGTGCGGGCAGCCCTTGCCCACTCCCAGCCACGCCCCTCCTGCTCCGGGCACTGCCATTGGTCTGCGCTTCCCCTTGGGAAATGTGGGGGATCAGCACCTGGTACCCCCCAAGCCAGGCCTCTGCCGAGCTGGGATCGGCTCGCCGGGGCTGGGACCTCGGGAAACGCCCCCCTTCCCCTGGTGCAGGGCTGGGCACGTCTGTCCGTCCTCCCCTCCCCCCGCCAGCTGGGAGCTGCCCGGGCCGCCAGGGCTCCAAGGAGGGTTCCTTGCTGCGGGACTCGTCCTCTGAGCCCCTGGGAGGCACCCGCAGCCTCCGTCCCAGTGGGGAAACTGAGACCGCGAGCAGGAGAGTGACTGACTCCGTCTGAGCCTCCAGACCCTCCCCCCATTTCTGTGCCACCCTCCCCTGCATCCTGCCATGGGCACAGGGACCCCCCACCGCAACATGTCCTGGAGTCCCGGATTGGGGCCTCTGGGGCTGATCGGTGGCCGGCTTCTCTCCAGCTCCCTCTTGTGGCAAGTCCTGGAACCGCCTCCCAGCGTGGAAGCTGCTGCCCACCCGGGCCCCGAGGCGGCTGCGTTGCCCTCGACACGCCAGCCTGTGCTCGGGACGTGCTGGCCGGCCCTGGCCCTGGGACCCAGAGCCTGCAAGCAGGGGCCTGGGGGCTGCTGGGCAAAGCTGCTTCCTCTGGCCTCAGTCCCGGGGTGGCTGAGCTGGGCTGGCCCAGCGCCCGGCCCTCCCCAGGGCACTTCCCCACGGCTGAGACCCCTGAACCCAGCCCCAGGGACTGTCCCAGGCTGCCCTGGCCTGCGGTTCCCCTCAAGCCTGGCTCCAGTGCTGGGGACCCCTCGGCCGCAGGGGGGCAGACGCTGAGGTCCTTGGATAGATTCTCTGGTTTTGGGGTCCCCAGTGCTGTGGCTTGAGGGGGGGGCACATCCCATTGCTGACCCCTCCCTATCTCTCCCCCTTGGTGCAGGGATGCCCACCGCCTACGACCTCAGCAGTGTTATTACCGGCGGCTCCAACGTCGGCCACAACAACTTGATTCCTCTAGGTGAGTCTCCGCATCTGAACGGGAATCCCCTGGCGGGACTGGGGGGTGGGGTACAGGGGGCCCTGGTTGGGGGTCTCTGGGGGACATGGCCCCTGGCAGCTCTGGGCTCCAGCCATGGCAGAGGGTTTGATGTGTGGCTCTGGGGGAGGCCCCAGCTGCCTGGACCAGCTCGCTTCAGCCAGCAGGTGCCGCAGTGTCCCGTTACTTAGGGGTAGTGCCTGGGCCCCACTGAGATGGGGGGCGGGCCCAGACCCCAGCTGCGAAGGGCCCCCATCGCGCTGGAGCTCAGGCTGAACGTCACGTCAGAGCCGCGTCCGTAAGGCCCCCGTGTCGCGCTGACTCCCGGCCTCGTCTCCCTGCTCCAGGATTTCAGTGCGTGGCGCTGCAGCCCCAGGGGCGAAGGCTCAGCTCCACTCTCACCAATCCGGGGGGTGGGGCCAAACCCGAGCGGTGCCACTGCCCCGGAGCGGAGGAGCCGGGCACAGCCCAACCCCCGGGGGGGCAGGGTCGCCCCAGGGTCTCCACCCGCAGCCCATTCACTGGGTTGCCACAGGCCAGGAACAAACGGGTCCTGAGACCCACTGGACTAGAGCCCAGCTGGGAGTCGCTTTTCGGGGGACAGCAGCGCCCGCTGCTGGCAGGTTGTGGGGGTGTGGCTGTAACCCTCGGATGTTGAGCAGCCGCTAGCCCCCGGGCCAGTGGGAGGCACAGAGCTCCCTGGGCACAGGCCTGTGCTGCCACGGGGGCGCAGGGAGGCTGGGACCCTGGGGGGCCCCTCCCTTGCTCACGCAGCATCTCCCGTGTCTCCCTGCAGCGGCCAGCGCGGGGATTGTCAATCACACGCACTCCAGGATGGGCTCTATCATGAGCACCGGCATCGTCCCAGGTAACACGCCCGGCTCCGTTCCCCAGGGATCTCGGCTTCCCGAGGGCGTCCTCCCGCCTCCCCTGCCGCCCGCCACGGGCCTGTCCAAGCGGCTGCCAGCGCCTGTAACTCGGGCTTTGGCCCGACTGCGGAGTCCCCTCTGCTCTCCCCGGCAGCCCCCAGCGGCGCTGCCCCCTCTCGTGGGGCGGGCGGATCTAACGGCGACTCCTCTTGTCTCCTCCGCAGGCTCCTCCGGCAGCCAGAGCGGAGGCGGTTCGAGCGCTCACTACCCAGTCAACAGCCAGTTCACCATGGGGGGCCCTGCCATCTCCATGGCCTCCCCCATGTCCATCACCACCAACACAATGCATTACGGGAGCTAAAACGTCTTTGCCCCGTCTCTGAACTGACAGCGCCAGGAAACCAAATGAAGACGCCCCCTCCCCCTCTCTCCCCGTGTGCCGGCTCGCTGGGGCCGTTTTTACCGGCCCACGAGCCCAACCCGCCCCTCGGCTCCTCCGCTCTTTGATATCGGACTTGGACAGTTTTTTATGAAATGTCGAACCTCAGATTCTCCGCCCGTGTGGCGCCCCCAGTGCTAGCTGCCCCCTGCCACCCGATCATGTAGCAAGTCCTTTTAATTCACCATCTTCCATAATCGCCGGGGCTGGGCCGGTCGGCAGCCACGGCTCCTGGCCGGGTGTTTTGCAGAGATGGCCTTGTGCAGCCCCCATGATTCCTCCCTAGCCGCAGCTCTGGGGCTTTCAGGCCCCGTACCCTGGCCTTGCCTCACTCCCTGCTGGTGCGGGGCGGCTGGGCTGGGCAGTTGTCACCAGGCAGCCAGAGGCGAGGCTGGCGGAGGAGCCCATCGGAGCTCCTGCCCCCAGCAAACCCCTTGCCTCAGGGGGAGGGTTTTTTATCACCCCAGCCCTTGTCTCTGCTGATGCCCGAGGCGGGGGCCCGGCTGCTTATCAAGGCAGCTGTGACCAGCAGGCCTGGTACGTGTCTCGTGGGAAATGCCGGGGTGGCAGGAGAGCGTTCAACACACCTTGAATGTCCCCAAACCCGGGCTGCCGGATCCCGAACTCCCTCGTGTCCCGGGGAGCGGCAGTGCCAGCATCTGCTGCCAGCTCCACGGCCCCTCTGAGCAGCCGGCTGGAACCCGCTGGGTCACCCTGCCCCCTCCCCTTGGCAGAGCAGAGCCAACCTTGCCCACGTCCCTGGCGCTAGCTGCCGGGGCCTGGAGCTGTGGCCTCTGTGGAAGCCCCTGTAGCCCCTCTAGGACAGTGCAGTCCGGCAGTGTAACCGCCCCCCAGGTAGAGCGTGGATTGGTTTTCGTTTTGTTTCCTTTCCAAAAGCCCCCGCGGTGATTTTTCGAAAGGATTTTGCAGGGACCCCTCTGGAGAAAATGAAATAAAGGAATTATGTGTTTCACGGAGGCAGTTTCCTTCAGCTCTCAGCGGGCCCTGCCGCGCTGGGCTGCCCAGGGGGCGCAGTAAAGCAGCAGTGGTTCGAAGGGCTGTTGGCATGGGGGGGGGGTTGATGCCCCTCGCCAGACGCAGCTTCCCTCCAGCCGTCAGCGCCGGGCTGTTCTCCCAGCCTCCTCCAGCAGCCGGGAGGGGAAGGAACCCAGCCAGGCTGAGTGACGCCACAAGCCCCCTCAACACAGGAACCAGCCCCAGTCCCAGGGGGGCAAAGCCCCAGTTGTTTATTTCAATCACCTTTGCATAGAAAACAGCTGACAGCTCCCAGTCCTTGGGCCGTGCCCGGGGAGCAGCCAGCACTGCCCCTGCCCCCCCATGCCCTCGAGATGGGGGGCGGGTGAGTACCTCGCCTGGCAGAATTCCCTGTGCTCCGTCCCAGCAGAGCTGGGGCTGGGTTACGTGGGACGCTCCCGGCCTAGCCCCGGGGAGGAGGACAGCGGTGCCGAATCAGAACCTGGCAGTAGGCTGCAAACGCCGGCCCTGGGGCCAGCAGAGGTGTCGGGCTCCCTGTGCCGCAGGGATGCCCCGAGAGCAGGGCCCGGGCTCTGTCCTGGCAAGACGCCTGCCACGCTAGCTGGGGCCTGGGGGGTGCTGGTCTGGGTACAAGTTCATTCCCCTAGTCCCAGCTGGGAATGAGCCAGGGGGAGGGGAAGAATGAGACGTGCCGAGTGTCCCGGGCTCAGCCGCTGGCCAAGCTGCCGCCCCCTCCCTGTGCAGCGTGGGGGAGAGGCCGGAGGACGGGTCCGGGCCCCGGCCCAGCAGCGGCTCTGGGCTTTCGCCTGCGCCCAGTGCTGGGGGATCCACACCTACAAAAGCAGAAGCCCAGCGTGAGCGGGACGAGGTTACAAATCCCCCCCCCCGCAGCTCCTGTGGGGCCAGAGCTCAGCCCAGGCGGGGTCCCCCGGCGCCGACTTTCCCAGCAACGGCCAGTTTGGCCATTGGGCCCAGCCCCCGAGGGGGCTCCGTGGCTGGAGGGGGCTGGCGCTAATCCAGCCCCTCGGAAGACCAGACCACTCCCAGCTGCTCGGGCTCCCCAGTTTTGAGGACAGAGAGACTGAGGTCGAGGATATTGCTCTGTGGGGAAACTGAGGCACGGGGGCCTGCCTCAGAGCTGCTGGCCCATCCCCCACTCCCAAGGAGCAAGTTCTGCCTCTTTCCAGCACCCGCAGCCCTCCCCCCACCTGCGCGTTCTCCTGCAGTCTTACCTCACTGGCGGAGCGGGGCCGAGGTATTGGCCGGGTGAGGGAGCAGCACCGGGGGCTGCTGGGCTGTGACCAGGGGGTGCAGGGGAGGGATGGTGCTGGGCAGCGTCTGGAAAAAATAGAGCTGGAAAAACAACAGGAGGGCATGATCAGCTGGGGTGGAACTGGCCCCGCCCCTCTGGCTGATTGCAGGTCATGCCCTGCAGAGCATCTGCCCCAAGGAGGGGAACTATGGCCTCCGGACCACAGAGCACCTCCCACTCTGAGGCTAGACAAAAGCCCCCTCTCCCAGATCTTCCGTGCCTCAGTTTCCCCATCTGTACTGGCGGCTGGGGCCAGTACCACAACCCAAGCAGGGCCCCCGCAGCTCAGGGCCTGCATCTCCTCTTGCAGCAGCACCGCTGGGGAGAACAGGAGCCGCCGAGGCCCCGCGGCTCTCTTCTCCGCCCCCCCAGGACTGAGCTAACAGCCACGCAGGGCAGCCCCGTTCAGACCTTGCAGCCGACGGCCAGCAGCACGTGGAGCGAGACGATGGCGGCCAGCGTGGCCAGTGTGGCCAGCTTGCTGTCGGAGCGGAGCAGCGGCCAGAAGGCGAGAACCAGCACAGCGCCTGAGAGCGCCGCGGCGAAGGCCAGCAGGAGCCACTGGAGCCAGGCAGCCGGGATCAGCCACAGGATCTGCCCGGGGGGGGGGAGAGAAGGGAGAGGGGGGTCAGCCCCGCCAAACCACCTGCCCCAAGGGAGGCAGGGCCCCGAGGGCCGGGTTTAGTCCGGAGCAGCTTGGTGGGGGCTGCTCACCGAGGTGGGGATGTAGACGAAGAGCGAGTAGCCGTACACACAGACCGTCTCCAGGAAGCTGTAGGAGCCCACGTGGAGGCTGAGTCCCTTGCGCCACTGCAGGTAGCCCCAGAGGGCCAGAGGCACCAGCCAGGCATAGCAGTAGGTCACAAGCCCGGCGATGGTCACTGGGGAGAGGGCAGAGACGCTGGTGACCGCCGGGCAGGGGGGAGCCAGAGCTCTGCCCCCCCGCCCACAGATAACAGCAAAGACAAACAGAGCCAGGGAGAGAACCCAGGAGTCCTGGCTCCCAGCCCCCCCGCTCTAACTGCTGTCTGTGCTGCCATTCACGGCCGGTGGGGAGGGGAGTGGGTTAGAGGGTGGTGGGGCTGGGAGCCAGGACTCCTGGGTTCTATCCCGGCTCTGGGAGGGGAGTGGGGTCTAGTGGTTAGAGGGTGGTGGGGCTGGAAGCCAGGCCTCCTGGGTTCTATCCCGGCTCTGGGAGGGGAGTGGGCTCTGGTGGTTAGAGGAGGGGGGGAGGCGCCAGGACTCCTGGGTTCTGTTCACACTTCGTACGCGCTGCGTGGCCCTGGGGGAAGTCTCCCCGCTGGCTCTCACCTTTGTGGAACTGGGGGCTGTAGTGGAAGGAGGGGTCGCCCCGTTTCTCCAGGGCGTGGGACACGTTGCTGCTGACGGCGAGCGTGAAGGCCAGCGTGGCGCAGATCCAGAAGGGCCCTGGGGAGGCAGAGGGGGGAGGGGGAGTTAGGAGGCGCGTCGACAGGAGCCGGACACCAGCGCCACAAAGCTGCCCTGCACCCATCAGCCCTCAGGGCTCCCCCCGGATCCCAGCCTGGAAGCTGACCCAGGACGGCCCCGGCGCCGGGTCACGGGGTGCGGACGTCTCTGCTCCAGAGCCGCGAAGAAGGGAGCGTGGGTTAGCTGAGTGACGAGTGAGCCCCTCGGCTCCCACTGGGAACCCCGGGATGTCGGGGGGCTGCAGCTCGGTCTGGCCTCGCCGTACTCACCGTACAGGTCAGGGTTGTTCCGTAAATGGTGCCGTACGAAGTTCTTCCCAGGCAACGGCAGCAGAGACCCCTTTATCCTGTCCAGCACCTGGCGGATGGGAACAGACCAGGGTTAGTGGGACGTCTCCGGAGCCACCGCTGCCTACCGTACTTCGCCTGCGAGCTCCGCGGGCCAGCGCCTACCACAACAGGGACCTGCCCCTAGGACGGTACCAGCAAGACTCCCCTTTACCCTCCCCGCCCCCCGGGACACCCCGAGTTACAGGCTCCAGGCCGGGCTCACGGGGCACAGGGAGCTGGCCCGTGCTATGCAAGAGGTCAGACGAGACCCACAACGATGGACGCGTTCCCGTTTCTCAGCTGGGACCGTGCTGTGGGGCTAGTCTGTGTCGATCTGGTCCCGCTTCCCCGGCCTCGGGGCCCAGCCCAACGCTGCAGGCCGGTCGCAGAGATGGCAGGGAAAAGGAATCGGAGGTTAAGGCGTTCGGCTCCTCGGACGAGCGGCAGAGCGCAGGGCAGAGAGCTCGTCCGCACCTCTGGGGGGGTGTAACAGTGAGAGCCACCCCCAGGGACGAGTCTGGCCTGGCCCCACTACAGCGCCCGGCTGCTTAGCTCAAGCTGCAGCAGCCCCTGGCGTTTCGTTCTGGAGAGCCAGGATTCAATGCCCAGGATCGGGTGACCCGTTTCCATCCAAACCAGGCAAGTTCTGAGCAACGAGACGCGCTAGCTTGGGGCCTAAACCTCTGGCCAGGCCTCAGCATTGCTAGTCACTGGAAACTTTTGTTTTAGGAGCCTTTTCCCTTCAGCAAGTGCCGACCGGGGGTCCAATTGTAACTACCCGCCTCAGTTCGGTCTAAACTCGGCCGAGAGCCGACCCCCGGCGGGCCGGGCGCTGCCCCGAAGCCGGCCAAGAGCCGATCCCCGCCGGGCCGGGCGCTGCCCAGAGACATGAGAGAAGCTCCCTGCCCTGAAGATCAAGGAAGGGTCATTTCACAGGCAGGGAACTCCCCCGGCCTGACTTGCCAAGGTTGTGGCAGAGCCAGGAACACCCTAACCACGAGACCAAGCTCCTTGCCAGGGGGCTGCGTCTGCCGCCATGGAACCGTGTGTCCATCCGAGGACGACCCTGCCTACCCCGAGTGCAGGTCTATGTCCTGCCTCCCTGGGAAATGGAGCCGCTGCCCCCTGGCGGGAGGCTGACGAGCTGGGCCTTTCCAGCCACCCTCCGAGGGCTGCCGCAGCCAGGTTGCCACGAGGGCCCGTTTGCCCTCCAAGCTCTCCCCAGTTTTGCTGCTCCCGCCTGTGTCACTTTCCAGCCGAACGGCGGAAACGTTCGACAGGGAGATTCTGTTACCTGGTAGGTGTCGACATCAAAGAAAGTCTGGTAGTATTCGAAGGTCCAGAAACTGGGCTGCTTCTTCTGGCCGCTCAGGAGCTGCGTGGATGAAAAGGCGCGTGACTGGCTGGTCCTCGGCCCACGTGCCAGACAGCCAGGTTTGCCTTGCGGCAGAGATCGGAGCTGCGGCCAGGACCCTCTGTGATCGCGGACAAGCCGTCGGCCTTTCTGCTGGACCCGGGGATCAGGGTCGATTTCTGGCACGGGTGAGTCCCTCCCCCTCTCGTACCTCGGCTGTGGCCATCGGAACCAGGGTTCTTCTCGGCAGCCAGACAGGGCCCCGATTCAGGGAAGGGCTTAAGCACGTGCTTGGGCCCCACCCAGCTCCGACTGGGCTGGTGGCTTTGGCAATGAGGATACTCGGGCTGGGGGCCCGTCCAGGCTGCCTCGACCGGCAAATGGCAACTAGTCACTACTGATGGGGCAGCTGGGGCCCTGGGAAGGGGTGGGGCTGACGCCCTCTAGAGGGGAAAGACCCTGTAGCCCACGCCAGCCAGTCCCCGTCCCCGCTCAGCTTTTCCTCTCACCTCAGTTTGATCTGTCTCCTCCCCTAACTCGCCCTCCTCGTAGCCGGCGCTCACATTCACGGCCACGTGGCTTTGCCGCTCGCTGATGCTGGTGGTTGTGGCATCAGGGTTCACGGCCAGCAAGTCGGCTGCCTCGTCGAATTCTGCAGGGAAACCCCCAGCGGTCAGAACAGGTTGGAAATCAGCGTCCACGGCCCTGGGATCTCTTTGGCTGGCAGCCGCGTCCCGAGCCCTGCTCTAGAGCTCCCAGGGCAGACTAAAGCCCTGTCCGTTCTCGACGGTGCTGGCTCAGATCTGCCCAAACCCGGGTGAAATCCCTGTATCCAACCTGCCCTTGTGCAGCCCCGGCCAAGCCTCCGGAGCACATCCACTATCGTCCCCCTCAAAGGGTCCAGACCCCCCTCTCCTCCCCGGGGAGGCCCAAGTCGAAGGCGGAAAGAGGAAGAGAAGGGAGGGGCCAATTAGCTCTTTTCTTACTTGATGGATTTCAGTTAGGCCAGAGCAGGGGCTAGGTCAGATTAGGAACCCAAATATCACCAGCTGGGGTCAGCCTCCCGGACTGGCCAGGCCCAGCTGCTGCAGAGGAAGATGCAAGAAGCCCTGCAGGTGGCAGCGCTGGGATAACCTGCCCCCAGGGACGGTTTGCTCCTGATCACAGGTTAGATCAAGCCCTGAAGCACCTTCCTAACTTGCTTATTTACTGTTCTAACTCTGGACACTTCATGTTCCCCATAACAAAGTCTAGTCCTCTTTCAGACCCTGTTAAGTGTTTGGCTTCAGGATATTCTTGTGGGGGTGAGTTCCGCAGGCTAACTGGCCAATCACTGCATGGCTTTGCTTTAATCAAACTAATACTCCCTAGTTCTCACATAGCATTTTTCATCCACTGATCTCACAACGGAGTCAGTATCATTATTCCCATTTACAGATGGGGAAACTGAGGCAGGGAGAGGGGAAGTAACTTGTCCAAGGTGACCCAGCAGGCCAGTGGCAGAGGTAGGCACAGAACCCAGGTCTCCTCAGCGCCCGCCCAGGGCAGGGCCCTAGGGGGAAATGAGCTAACAGGACAGATCTGGGGGAGGAAGGTGGCTCCAGGCCTGAGATGCAGAATAGCTCCTGAAATGCACCAGCCTCTAACCCACATTTTCAGGGGGTGATGTTCAGCACAACTAGGGGAGACCCAACTACGTTACCCGGAGGAGTTTGGAATCCCACGTGAGAAACCACAGACGAAACTACCTCTCTTCTCCTCTCCCTCCCACCTTCCCCCCCTGAATTGCCACTTTACGGAAAGCAAACGCTCACCATGAAACTTGAGCTCATCTGACGTGGCCATGGCTGCAGTTATCGCATGTCCGGGACTCCGCTGCCGGGGCAAAGCAAACAGCGCTTGTGACGAGCGGCTGGGAACAGCGACGCGCTGGGCCCCTATGGGGCACGACATCGGTTCATGGTCTCGCCCCACGGTGCGGGGGGGGAGACCAGTCACCGAGAAGGGGAAGTGACTTGCCCAGGGTCGCACAAGGAGTCAGTGATGGAACCCAGGTGTCCTGAGTCAACCCAGTTCCAGCCACCCAGAGGACGCTCCCTCCCAGAGCTGGGGATGAAACCCAGGAGGCCTGACGGCCACCCCCCAGCTCCTGCCCCTCGGATGCTACTTCCCCTTCTGCGCCGGCATTTCATGCCAGGCAGCGGGCGAGGTCCCTTTAACGCTGGGGTTTCACCGCACGTCCAAGGCAGGGGCACAATCATCTCCAAGGCACCAGCTGGGCCAGGAACCTGGAGCGGGGGGGCAGGCTGGGGGGAGCTGGGGGGGCAGGAGGGGGGGGGG
>NW_020665184.1:2584351-2591310 GCF_002925995.2 Terrapene triunguis | reverse complement strand
CTCCAGGGAGGGGGGGGGTAAAGGATTCAGCAGGGTCCCCCCCCCCAGGCCCTCCCCGCCCCCCCCATCTCCCAGCAGGGCTCAGGCCCATTGTCCCCATTCTGCAGCGGGGGAAACTGAGGCAGGGGCCCCGCGGGAGCAGACTGGGGCTGCGAGCCATGGGGCGGGTTCCTGCCATGGGGGCACCGGCCTGGCCGGGGGGGGGGCTTAGACTGACCCCCCCCAGCTGGGGGCGGGGCTAATGAAACAGCCCAGTGCCCCTCCCCCGCCCCGAGCCCCCCGGTACCTGCCCGGCCTCCCCGCCCCGCTGCTGCGTGTCGCTCTGCGCCCGGCCTCGCGCACCGCCCGCGCGCGGGGGAGCTCGGGATTTCTGTGTGTCTCCCCCCCCCCCGGCCCCGCTGAGATGGTCTCGCCCGGCCCGGGTCCGTCCCCGTCTCCCGGCCGGGCGGAAACCACTTCCGGGCCCGGCAGCGAGCGGCCCATGGCGGGGGGCGGGAGCCGCTGGCAGCGGATCGCCACCGGCCGTTTGGGTGAGGGGGCGGCCCGGACGCCTGGGTTCTTTGGGGAGGGGGGGTCAGAGCCGGAGAGGGGCGGCCCGGACGCCTGGGTTCTTTGGGGAGGGGGTCGGAGCCGCAGGGGGGTGGCCCGGACGCCTGGGTTCTTTGGGGAGGGGGTCGGAGCGGGGAGGGGCGGCAGCCCGGACGCCTGGGTTCTGTGGGGGGGGGGGGGGGGGGGGCGGGGCGCGGCGGCCCGGACGCCTGGGTTCTTGGGGGAGGGGTTCGGAGCGGCAGCCCGGACGCCTGGGTTCTTTGGGGCGGGGCACAGGCCCGGAAACCTGGGTTCTTTGGGTGGGGCGCAGGCCCGGACGCCTGGGTTCTTTGGGGCACGCATTAGAGCAGGCCGCTGGCAGCCCGGTTTCCTGGGTCCCGTTCCCAGCTCTGCCCCCCCAGTGATCATCCCCAGACTCTTCTCCTGCTTGAGCTCCCCCCTAACCCCACCCATCCCCCCAGTACCCAGACGTACCCACCCCCAGCGGCCTGGGGTGTTTGGGCCTCGCTCCCCGGAGCCGGCAGCCCCTGAGCTTCCTCTCCCCGCGCAGGTCGGTGGTGCAAGAGCCTCCTTCAGGATTACGCCGACGCCTGCCGGGATGTGGCCCTTGGCTTCAAGGAGCGGCCTGGGAAAGCCGGACTCTACCTCTCGCTGCTGGCCGGAGCCACCGTCTGCAGCCTCCACGTCCCCTGCGACGCCTCGTTCGAGTCCTCCCTCCTCGAAGCCTCGGGCACCCTCCTCCTGCTCTCCCCCTGGATCCGGAACGGCAGCTCCGAGGGGCACGTCCAGCGCCTGATGAAGCTCCAGAACCAGGGGCGGCTGCGCTACCAGAGCCTGGTCTTCTTCTCCCTCGTCTACCAGGCCCCCTTTGATGCGGAAGCGGCTCTGTACCAGGCTCACTGCAAACACCTGAAGCCGCGCTGGACGGACTTTCCCGCCCGGATCCTGGACGTGGGGTTCTTGGGCCGCTGGTGGGTTTTAAGTTCGAAAATGAAGGATTCCGACATCAACGAAGAGGAATTCAAGTATCTCCCTGAGCATCTCAGGACCATCTCCTCCCGGAACCTCCACTCGGCGGCCAACGAAAAACTCTTTGACGAGAAATACAAACCCGTCCTCCTGACAGAGGAGCAGATTGAGCGGGCGGAAAAGGAGGAGCAGCAGTCACTTCAGGGAGCCTTAAACCAATGATCTGAACAAAGAGACGTCCGGTTTCTGGGGGCTCCCGGGGCCGCTCGGTCTGGGAGCTGGCGCTGGGGGAGGGGAGATGAAATACAAAAAGAATCCGGTAATGAAATATAATTGTGCTCGTGGCCCAACTGTGCTGAGCTCAATAAATCAGTTCTGTGAGTTTTCCAGTCACGGATGAGCTGTTCCTGGGATCCGTTAGCCACTGGCTCCCCTTAACTCGCGGTCGCCGTGCTGGCCCGATGTTGGGCGTTCCAGTCCAAGGCTGGTCCGTATAAAGGAGCTGTATCCAAAAGGAAACCACCTCCTTGTTCAGTCATTGTTTGGGTGGGGGAACAGCAGTGCACTAGTGGAAGTGGCAATGGTGATGCAGTAGGGGGCGCTCTCCCCTCGGAGGCCGTGCTGATCACAGTGCCCCGGTGTGGTGCAAGGGGGTGGTGTGCTGCAGGGTGGGTGCCTTCCCCCCCTCCTGAGCCCGTTCTGGCCCCAGGGGTCCGTCACGATGCTAGGAGGTGCTGTTCTGCTGGACGTGCTGCTTCTCAAAGGAGACGTAAATCCAAGGATCCTTGGCACGTCTGCCAGCTTCTCCCCCAAAGGTTGCCCAGGGTGGACACTGGTGTAAGAGAGTTCCTCAGTCACGGGCCTGGCTCTAAAGAACGGCCAGACTGGGTCAGACCAAAGATCCATCTAGCCCAGTGTCCTGTCTTCCGACAGTGACCGGTGCCAGGTGCCCCAGAGGGAATGAACAGAACAGGGCAATTAGTGAGTGATCCAGCCCCTGTCATCCAGTCCCAGCTTCTGACAGTCAGTGTCTTAGGGACACCCAGTGTCTTAGGGATCCCTGCCCATCTTGGCTAATAGCCATCGATGGACCTACCCTCCATGAACTTATCTAGTTCTTTTTTAAACCTAAGTATTCTTTTGGCCTTCACAACATCCCCTGACAATGAGTTCCACAGGCTGACTGTGCGTTGTGTGAAGAAATACTTGCTTTTGTTTGTTTTAAACCTGCTGCCTGTTAATTTCATTGCATGACCCCTGGTTCTTGTGTTATATGAAGGGGTAAATAACACTTCCCTATTCACTTTCTCTACCCCATTTGTTACTTGACAGACCTCTCTCACATCCCCCCTTAGTTGCCTCTTTTCAAAACTGAACAGTCCCAGTCTTTTTAATCTCTCCTCATACGGAAGCCGTTCCATACCCCTGATCATTTTTCTTGCCCTTTTCTGAACCTTTTCCAATTCTAATGTATCTTTTTTTGAGATGGGATGACCAGAACTGCATGCAGTATTCAAGGTGGGGATGTACCATGGATTTATATAGAGGCGTTATGATATTTACTGTCTTCTTATCCATCTCTTTCCTAATGGTTCCTCACATTCTGTTCGCTTTTTTGACTGCCGCTGCACATGGAGTGGATGTTTTCAGAGAACTATCCACAATGACTCCAAGATCTCTGTCTTGAGTAGTAACAGCTAATTTAGACCCCATCGTTTTATATGTATAGTTTGGATTGTGTTTTCCAATGTGCGTTACTTTGCATTTATCAACACTGAATTTCATCTGCCATTTTGTTGCCCAGTCACCCAGTTTTGTGGGTTCCCTTTGTAGCTCTTCCCAGTCTGCTTTGGACTTAACTATCTTGAGTAATTTTGTGTCTGCAAATTTTGCCACCTCGCTGTTTACCCCTTTTTGCAGATCATTTGTACATCTGTCCCAGTACAGATCCCTGGGGAACCTCGCTGTTTACCTCTGTCCATTCTGAAACGTGAATGGAGATCAGTAGTACATGAAGGTCAGTAGCTGCTGATTCTGCGCTCTAGAATCATTGCTTTCATATTACTTATGGCTCCTTAGACAAAAAGTAAGACTTCAGCGTGTGTGCTGGTCTTCAGGGGGCATGCCCAGAGCAGCATTGCATTGAAAGGGATAGATCCGGTTAGTCTCTAGCAGCCAGGCCTGACTCCTAGACGATATTTGTCTCTCTAGAGTGAAAAGAGCTTGCATGCTGACATTCGTGCCTCTACGCCGACCTGAGCGAACAGCTGACTTTGGGTCATGGGCCAAACCAAAAAACCTTGTGGGTGGATTAAAACGTTCCCTTTGACCCACAACCACGTTTGGTTTTTACTTTTTTTCACTCTTTAAAAAAACAGCAAAATGAAACTGAAGCCAATTTCTAACCCAAAGCCTCTTTGAATCAAAATGTTGGGTATTGAAAACGGCGGTGTGAAACGTTTCAATTTCTGACCATTTTTTTCCCAACCAAAGCGATTTGGCGAATTTGACACAATTTTAGGGTCCTAGCAACACGAATTAGCAAAATGTTTCCATCGATCCAAACCTGCATTTTTTGAGATGGTGGTGGTGGTGAAAAAAAATGTCTGTAAAATTTCACCTCGCTTTAGTTTTCAGAACAAGTGGAAACTTTTTCCTGTTGGATCCTAAAGAGACAGCAGAGGGCACTGGAGAATTAAGGGAAAACTTCGGCAGACGAGTAGCGCTACCTTTGCAGTTCTCTTGTGGGCCGACGTTCTCTGGAGCAATGGGCCGTGGCTGGGTTGGCCCCCCTGGGGATGGGTCCATGATCAATTTATGGGTGTTGCGGATCTGCCCCGGCTTTGGGGGAACTGCCAGTCCAGGGACTGATAGAATCGCCCTGGGGCAATCGGCACGTCTCTCTTCTGGGAAAGGTGATGGGGGAAGGCGGGAAGAGAACATGGCTTCACAGGCCAACCTGACTGTTCGGCGGCTGGGTTGGAATTGCGAGGCTGCGTACAGGCGCACGTCGGGTTCTTCTGAATTCTGTCCTAATGATTTATTCACCCATTTAAGAAGTGATCAAACAGCTGCAGGGGCTGGGCTCTGAGAGGCTTTCACAGCGGAGTGATTCCTCTTTGAGTCGCCGGAGTCTTTGACCGCGGCACGTCGGCTCAGCCTGCCTTTGAGCTCCGCTCAAGACAATAACCGGCCTCTGGGCTGGGCTGACTCTGTTCTCTGAAGGCCCCTTTAGGCCGATCTGGGTCCTCTGACAAGCCCTGCTGGGAAGGGGCCTTCCTCCTGGCCCTGCACCCGCCTTGTTTCCAGTCTCGGGTGTGGAGGGGAAAATCAGGAGAGCAACCAGAGCTTGCTGCATTACAGCTATTCTCTGCTTCCCAGGGGGCAGAGCTTGAGTTAGAGCAGCCCCAACGCTGCTCTAACTTACACCAGGGGTCAGGCAGCCCCAGAATGCAGGAGCGCAAAGGGAACTTAAAGCCACCAAACTCCTTTCCTTCCCCAAGCACAGGGAGAGGGGAGCTGAGAATCAGACCCACAACCGAGCCAGTGCTCGGGCCCCACTCGGAGAATGAGAGATGGGGTCGGTGTGTTAGACACACACTATGGGTGTGTCTCTGTAAAGCTAGAAAGCCCATGAGCGGGTGACTGCGCATGTGAGGAAAGAGGGAGGTGTGTGGTATGAGGTGGAGAGGAAAGCTAGAAAAATCTGTGTGTGAGAGAGCCCAGAGAGATACAAGGGAGACGGGGGGTGTTCGCAGTGGTAGAACTGTAGGTTCTGGGCGTGAGAGAACTGGAGAGGCACGGAGCTGCCGTGAGCGGGAGCGTGCTTGGTCTGGGAAAAGAACGACCCATGATCTCACCATTCGCTGTCCAGCAGTCAGGCATGTGGGACGAGGCCCAGCTGACCGGGAGCTTCAGTAAATCCCGCTGCAGGAACAGCCCGTCTCTGGCGGTGGGTGGGAACGGGAGCCCTGCAGTTCTGATCTGTGCATAAGCTCTCAGCGCCTTTGGGACAAAACGGCTCTCCTAACCCAAACGGCTCTGAAGGTCTCCGTGCAGCAATATCTGCTGTGTAAACACAGAGGAAATTTGGGTTTTAGTAGCAAACGGTCCCTGTTCTGTGTTTCTTACTCTCCTTTGGCACGAGCTGTATTGCTCCTACCTGGTTAATTTCACGCCGTAGCGTGTTTGTCATGCAGGCCTTTCCTTTATTGCCTTCCCCTTGCTCCTGGCAGCTGTCCGTTTCAGAGAAAACCCCGTTGTCTTTAGCAGAGTCGAGCCCTACGCACCAAGTAACGCCCCTGGCTCCGATCTCGGTGCTGCTTCCGGCCGATGCAGAATTTGTCTTTGCACCTGGTATGAAACTGCTGGGAAGTGTTTGATGTGAGCTGTTTAACAAGCCCAGAGGTGGCTGCATTTTAGCAGCGGATGAAATTGTATCTCCGTCTTCAAAACTGGAATAATTATACACCTCTACCCCGATATAACGCGTCCCGATATAACACGGTAAAGCAGCGCTCCGGGGGGCCGGGGCTGCGCGCTCCGGTGGATCAAAGCAAGTTCGATATAACGCGGTTTCACCTATAACGGGGTAAGATTTTTTAGCTCCCGAGGACAGCGTTATATCGGGGTAGAGGTGTACCTCCTTTCTTCCCACCCTTGGTTTATTCAGACTGAGCTCTGCAGCGCAGGGACTGTCTCTCGCTTAGTGTCTGCGCAGCGCCCAGCACGATGGGGTCTCCATTCTCAGTCAGGGGGCTTTGCAGTGCCTGCCACAATGGGCCCTGATCTTGGCTGGTGGTCTGTGCAGCGCCTGGCACCACGAGGACGCCGATCTCCTTAGCTTATAATAGACACTGGGACCCTTTAGGCTGAAAAGCTCACCACATAAGTACTCCACTTAGGGGCATCTGGGAAACTGCAGACTCGATGGCCAATACATTACACCCGTTAGTGACGATCTCTATTCTAGGTGGAACTGTGGCTTATTTCCCTGGTTCCAACCATCCTATTCAATGCAGCTCAATCCACAGCCCTCCTTTTCCGTTGATGTAAAAGTCACAGCTTCGTCCGTGCAGGTCCCTGGCATTGACGCACCCCGAGACAGGCCACCGTCAGTGTTTCTTTACCACTATTGTGTTTTCTGTTGCCATTTACTTCGCTGCGGTGGCATTTGCTAGATCCCCAGGCCAGAAGCCATCGCTGTGACCATCCAGTCTGACCAGGTCAGAGCCCTGCCCCCAATTACTTCCTAGAGCGGAGCTTTTAGGGGCACGTCCAAGCAGGGATGGAGAATCTCCCCCCACCCTTGGTACGTTGTTCCGAGGGGCTATTTCAGCAAGGGGCACTGGAGCAGATTGGTGGCTGGTTTGAGGAAGCAGCAAGTAATCATAGAATCATAGACTATCAGGGTTGGAAGGGACCTCAGGAGGTATCTAGTC
>NW_020665184.1:2457402-2484351 GCF_002925995.2 Terrapene triunguis | reverse complement strand
GGCAGACGAGTAGCGCTACCTTTGCAGTTCTCTTGTGGGCCGACGTTCTCTGGAGCAATGGGCCGTGGCTGGGTTGGCCCCCCTGGGGATGGGTCCATGATCAATTTATGGGTGTTGCGGATCTGCCCCGGCTTTGGGGGAACTGCCAGTCCAGGGACTGATAGAATCGCCCTGGGGCAATCGGCACGTCTCTCTTCTGGGAAAGGTGATGGGGGAAGGCGGGAAGAGAACATGGCTTCACAGGCCAACCTGACTGTCCAGCGGCTGGGTTGGAATTGCGAGGCTGCGTACAGGCGCACGTCGGGTTCTTCTGAATTCTGTCCTAATGATTTATTCACCCATTTAATAAGTGATCAAACAGCTGCAGGGGCTGGGCTCTGAGAGGCTTTCGCAGCGGAGTGATTCCTCTTTGAGTCGCCGGAGTCTTTGACCGCGGCACGTCGGCTCAGCCGGCCTTTGAGCTCCGCTCAAGACAATAACCGGCCTCTGGGCTGGGCTGACTCTGTTCTCTGAAGGCCCCTTTAGGCCGATCTGGGTCCTCTGACAAGCCCTGCTGGGAAGGGGCCTTCCTCCTGGCCCTGCACCCGCCTTGTTTCCAATCTCGGGTGTGGAGGGGAAAATCAGGAGAGCAACCAGATCTTACTGCATTACAGCTATTCTCTGCTTCCCAGGGGGCAGAGCTTGAGTTAGAGCAGCCCCAATGCTGCTCTAACTTACACCAGGGGTCAGGCACGCCCAGAATGCAGGAGTGCAAAGGGAACTTAAAGCCACCAAACTCCTTTCCTTCCCCAAGCACAGGGAGAGGGGAGCTGAGAATCAGACCCACAACCGAGCCAGTGCTCGGGCCCCACTCGGAGAATGAGAGATGGGGTCGGTGTGTTAGACACACACTATGGGTGTGTCTCTGTAAAGCTAGAAAGCCCATGAGCGGGTGACTGCGCATGTGAGGAAAGAGGGAGGTGTGTGGTATGAGGTGGAGAGGAAAGCTAGAAAAATCGGTGTGTGTGAGAGCCCTGAGAGATACAAGGGAGACGGGGGGTGTTCGCAGTGGTAGAACTGTACGTTCTGGGCGTGAGAGAACTGGAGAGGCACGGAGCTGCCGTGAGCGGGAGCGTGCTTGGTCTGGGAAAAGAACGACCCATGATCTCACCATTCGCTGTCCAGCAGTCAGGCATGTGGGACGAGGCCCAGCTGACCGGGAGCTTCAGTAAATCCCGCTGCAGGAACAGCCCGTCTCTGGTGGTGGGTGGGAACGGGAGCCCTGCAGTTCTGAGCTGTGCATAAGCTCTCAGCGCCTTTGGGACAAAACGGCTCTCCTAACCCAAACGGCTCTGAAGGTCTCCGCGCAGCAATATCTGCTGTGTAAACACAGAGGAAATTTGGGTTTTAGTAGCAAACGGTCCCTGTTCTGTGTTTCTTACTCTCCTTTGGCACGAGCTGTATTGCTCCTACCTGGTTAATTTCACGCCGTAGCGTGTTTGTCATGCAGGCCTTTCCTTTATTGCCTTCCCCTTGCTCCTGGCAGCCGTCCGTTTCAGAGAAAACCCCGTTGTCTTTAGCAGAGTCGAGCCCTACGCACCAAGTAACGCCCCTGGCTCCGATCTCGGTGCTGCTTCCGGCCGATGCAGAATTTGTCTTTGCACCTGGTATGAAAACTGCTGGGAAGTGTTTGATGTGAGCTGTTTAACAAGCCCAGAGGTGGCTGCATTTTAGCAGCGGATGAAATTGTATCTCCGTCTTCAAAACTGGAATCATTATACACCTCTACCCCGATATAACGCGACCCGATCTAACACGAATTCGGATATAACACGGTAAAGCAGCGCTCCGGGGGGCCGGGGCTGCGCGCTCCGGCGGATCAAAGCAAGTTCGATATAACGCGGTTTCACCTATAACGGGGTAAGATTTTTTGGCTCCCGAGGACAGCGTTATATCGGGGTAGAGGTGTACCTCCTTTCTTCCCACCCTTGGTTTATTCAGACTGAGCTCTGCAGAGCAGGGACTGTCTCTCGCTTAGTGTCTGTGCAGCGCCCAGCACGATGGGGTCTCCATTCTCAGTCAGGGGGCTTTGCAGCGCCTGCCACAACAGGGGCCCTGATCTTGGCTGGTGGTCTGTGCAGCGCCTGGCACCATAAGGACGCCGATCTCCTTAGCTTATAATAGACACTGGGACCCTTTAGGCTGAAAAGCTCACCACATAAGTACTCCACTTAGGGGCATCTGGGAAACTGCAGACTCGATGGCCAATACATTACACCCGTTAGTGACGATCTCTATTCTAGGTGGAACTGTGGCTTATTTCCCTGGTTCCAACCATCCTATTCAATGCAGCTCAATCCACAGCCCTCCTTTTCTGTTGATGTAAAAGTCACAGCTTCGGCCGTGCAGGTCCCTGGCATTGACACACCCCGAGACAGGCCAGCGTCACTGTTCCTTTACCACTATTGTGTTTTCTGTTGCCATTTACTTCGCTGCGGTGGCATTTGCTAGATCCCCAGGCCAGAAGCCATCGCTGTGACCATCCAGTCTGACCAGGTCAGAGCCCTGCCCCCAATTACTTCCTAGAGCGGAGCTTTTAGGGGCACGTCCAAGCAGGGATGGAGAATCTCCCCCCACCCTTGGTACGTTGTTCCGAGGGGCTATTTCAGCAAGGGGCACTGGAGCAGATTGGTGGCTGGTTTGCGGAAGCAGCAAGTAATCTTGGGGGCTTTCTCGTGATAAAGGGTTGGGATGGAACTTGCTGTTTTTGGCCTCGTGCTGCTGCTATCCAGGGGCTGTAGGAGCCACAAAATACGACTTGTTACCAAATCAAACCAGTGCTGGTGTCTGGTGCCCCGACATGTCCCGCCGGGAGGAGTTTTCTTTGTTTCAAGCCCCAGAGCCCAGGACGCCAGAAAGAGGTGAGGCCGAGATCCCTTCAGCAAAAGGGCAACTGGGGATCTTGATTTTACGTTCAGGTGTTTGGGTGACGTCGGGGGTGGGAGGAAGAGACGTGTTTCCCCACGTTGGGAATGTTCAAAGGAAGAAGGAAAGTGACCGACCGAGAAACTGGCCTCCTGGAAGGGAACAGGCTCTGCCACTGGCATGCTGAGTGACCTTGGGCAAGTCCCTGCACCTCCGTGCCTCAGTTTCCCCACCCACCCTTTATTTAGACTGTAATCTCTCTGGGGCAGGAACTGCCTCTTATATGTTTGTGCAGGGCCTATCTCTGGTGCTTATACAGGCCCTATTTGCATAGTAACTGAGTCCCTTGCACTCTTCATTAGGTACTACTGAGGCCCAGAGAAATGGCGCATCTTGCCCGAGGTCGAACGTGAAGTCTGTGGTGGGGCAGAGAATTGAACCTGCGTCTCCGGAGTTGGGCAAATACCCCCCCACATGGTGCAGCCTAGGCTCCTGTGTCCAGCGGCGCGAGGGAAGCATTCGCGCTGTTGTAAAAGGCACTGGTAAGACCTCACCGGGATACTGTCTGAGTCTGGTCACCGATGAATTCAGACTGGAGCAGGTGCCAGGCAGGTTGGGAAACCCCTGCCCCGCCCATCCGCTCCTCCACCAAGGGACCCCGATCTCCGTTGGCGTCTCTAGGCATGGCTGTGTGTGTTCTGGGTCGGTGCAGCACCTGCCCTGCTCTCTGACTGGCTCCTAGGCGCTACACCTAGAAAAGAACGTACAGCGCCATGCACAGCGGGGTCCTGGTTCATAACTGGGGTGCCTAGGTGTTACCGTAATACACCTCATAAATAACACACAGAGATGAATAAGTGACTCAGGGAAAATCTGCCATGGAAAAGCATTCAGCTGTAAGGATTCTAAACACACGTTTTTTGTCTCGTCCCTGGGGTCAGTACGTTGTTTGTGGCTCAAAGCTCCTGGCTCCGAGTGGAAGAACAGCAGCAGTTTTGTGCAGCAGATTTGAGTTGGAGACTTTAGCTCGGCTCCGGTAACAAGTTCAGTTAAGTCTTTCCATTGGGTGTTTTATGAAGAGCTGCTGTCTGGCCGTTAAATGCAAATGGATTTGTTAAGTATATAGTCACAGGTTTTAAACCCATTGTGTGTAATGCATGCAAATATCAGCAGCCTCTTAAATTATTAATCCCTGCAAAATGATTAGCTAGTGAATCCTATGACATGGAAAGTAAATGCACATCGCAGGCACCTTTAAAAGTGTTACTAAAGAAACCAATCTGAGCTTTGAAATGCTTCATGTAGGGCGTCCCTCCTGGGAACAAACGTGTCACCTGAACTTCCCCTCTTGGGCAACGTTAAGAGAGGAATTCTCGACCTAGCTGAAGGGACAGTGCCGAGATTAGGGCAGAATTGCAGGGTCCTTGCGAGAGATGTTAGCAGGGGAGTGTGTGTTAGTGGTTGGAGCAGGTTGGCCAACGATTTCCGGTTGGCGACCTCTGATTTGAAGTCAGAAATGTTCGTGACCCCGTGGCCTGGCTGATACGAGTGCGAGTAGAAATTGTATCCAGGCTAAGCCGATGGAAGTGACTTGGCGTGGAATCCTTGACCTTGAAAGCTCAGCGTGCGTGGAAATGAGATTTTCTTTGCTTTCCATTGCACTAAAGATATTTGCTGCCTCCCGAGCTCCCCACCGCCACTGGAGAAACTCTGGGTTGGAGCAAGGAACTGGCAGTCAGGGCCGAGCGTGAGCCGAACTCTCCTCCCAATTAAGGTTTCATTCATTAACATCTGTGCAGCTGGTTAAGATCACTGACGACTGGCTCTGGAGAAGGGCAGGGGATTGTTAAGCATCAAGTGCTGAGCCGTTTGGCTAGAGACTGGAGAGGCTGGTCAGGCAGCAGATGTGAAAAGGGCCGAGGCTTTTTTGATGAGCGGCGTTTGCTTTCTCCCTGTCTCTCTTCCCCCTGGCCAGGATCTGAGCCTTCCAATCATCTCTGTTCCTGACACGGCCAGGAGAAAGCAGAGAACGGCCGGGGAAGAATGACTTCAAACAGCCCTGCGAAGAGAGAACCTCCGACAGGGACGAGCTCGCTCAGCGAGGAAATCGCCAAAGAGAACGCGCCTTGGAGCGAGTTCCGGAGTCGCGTGCTGCCTGCCGGGGCGAGATGGTATAGCTCAGTGGTTTGAGCATTGGCCTGCTAAACCCAGGGTTGTGAGTTCAATCCTTGAGGGGGCCATTTAGGAATCTGAGGCAAAAATCTGTCTGGGGATTGGTCCTGCATTGAGCAGGGGGTTGGACTAGATACCTCCTGAGGTCCCTTCCAACCCTGATCTTCCATGATTTCATGTTCCCGTGACTGTGGAGGAGATGGGCAGGTCCCGGCTGACATGACGGAGTTACAGTCATTGGGATCTGGGGGCAAGGACTCCTTGGGAGCCAGGACTCCTGGGTTTTATTCCCAGCTCTGCCACTGACTTCCTTGGTGGGAGCACGCTCCTCTGAGCACTCCTCGGTGGCACGTTGGGAAGCTTGTGGGAAGTTGTGCTGATCTGTTTGCTTGGTCAGAGCGGATGCAAACCCCTATCATTTGTCTCACGGCAGCTAATATTTTCCTTTGTGATTTTTTTTCCCCAGCTCCACCGAATTACAGCAGTTTGTTCTCCAGGAACCAGTATTTCATTCTTTTCCGAGCTCGAGTTTAGCCCCGGATTTCCAACAGACAACTTGGGGTTTTGGACATCGGGTTTGGAAATACGTTGGCTCCACCTCGGTGCCAGCGGCAGGAGAGGGAGGCATTTGTAGGGAGTTGGTGCTTCCCATCGCAGGGTGCCAGCTGGGGCGAATTCCACCACCTTCTCCTTTATGCAAACGAGCTGCAAAAATACCTCTGGAGAAACTGCTTGTGGCATTACTGCTCTACTGGGGCATTCCGCGCTTAGCTGATTAATCACAACGGCACGGGCCTGCTGGCATTTTGGTTTTAAATGGGCCGAGTCGACAGTGTTGGGGGTGCAGCAAGGGAAGAGATGAACCACGGGGAGGGAAGTAACTAGGAAAAGATGGGGGAGGAATTTGACCAGGGGTAGCAAAGTCCAGTCGGTTCGGAAGGAAGCAGATTAGCACGGCTGGGGCTGGGGGCAGCCCAGGGCTGAGAGAGCAGTAAGGCCGTGGGTCGGGACTGAGGTGCTCTGGCAGAGTGGGGAGGTCAGGGCTGGGAGAGCAGTGAGGCCGTGGGTCAGGACTGAGGGGCCCTGGCAGAGTGGGGAGGTCAGGGCTGGGGTAGCAGTGAGGCCGTGGGTCAGGACTGAGGGGCCTTGGCAGAGCGGGGAGCTCAGGGCAGGGGTAGCAGTGATGCCGGGGGTCGGGTCTCAGGGGCCCTGGCAGAGTGGGGAGCTCAGGGCTGGGGTAGCAGTGAGGCCGGGGGTCGGGTCTGAGGGGCCCTGGCAGAGTGGGGAGCTCAGGGCTGGGGTAGCAGTAAGGCCGGGGGTCGGGTCTGAGGGGCCCTGGCAGAGTGGGGAGCTCAGGGCTGGGAGAGCAAGGTGGCCTGCAGGTTACAGCTGAGATGTTTTGGCCCCATGTCCACAACGTTTCCTTTGCAGGCAAATGTTTTCATCGTGGGGGGAAAGTTTCTAATAAATCCACCGATTAAGCCAAACTCTTACTCCCTTTGATATTCAACTCCTAGAGCTTAAAGCCAGATGGGCCCATTGGATCCTCTAGTGTGACGTGTACAACACAAGCCATTGCGTTTCGCCCAGCTCCCCTGTGCTGGGCCCGGGGCTCTGGGGCTGTTTTCATGGGGCTCTGGGAAGACGCTGCACTCCACTAACTACATTCCCTGGGAAATAACTACCGCGGTTGGCTCGTCACCATTCCTGCCTGGATTTCGCACGTCTGAAAATCTAGAGTGGCTGCTCCCGAGAGGTGAAAGTCCCTGAAATGTAAAAAGCAACAGAGGGTCCTGTGGCACCTTTAAGACTAACAGAAGTATTGGAGCATAAGCTTTCGTGGGTGAATGCCCACTTCATCTTCCTTTCCAAATGCAAACGGATGGACATCATACCAAATGGACTGAAGGTGAAAAATCCATTGCTAGCTACATACTGCACCGACCACAGTGAGAGATTATGCCATACGCTATCAAAGAAACTGAGGAACCACCTGATCAGCATCCTATACAGCAAACAGAAATACATCAAGAAAGAGCTCTCCAACCTGGAGACTTTCATAAATAACCAACCCTCCACACAAATGGACTTTACTAAAATCTGACGAAGTGGGCATTCACCCACGAAAGCTTATGCTCCAATACGTCTGTTAGTCTTAAAGGTGCCACAGGACCCTCTGTTACCTGAAATGTAAAGGCTTAAGGAGCAATTTTGCACAGTTTCGCACAATGACAAAGCCACAGGGAATTTATTCTTTACGTTCTCGTCGGCGAACAATGGTTGCACTGTACCGGGACGCTGGCTTCCCAGTGGCTGTAGGGCACGTGGCACGAAACACGACCTGTTTGCCCTTGCAATGGGCAGCAATCGTCGGACTGGAAGGGACCTTGAGAGGTCACCGAGTCCAGTCCCCTGCGCTCATCAAAAGGAAGTGAGAGATGCGTTAACGTACATGGGTGTTTGTGGAGAGCTGTGCGCTGCGTGGCCAGTGGTAAGTACCTGGTTCCTGATTCCAGAGAGTGGGGGGCTGGGAGTCAGGATTCCTGGGTTCTGTTCCCAGCTCTGGGAGAGGGGTGGGAGCTAGTGGGTTAGAGCATGGGGGAGGGGAGGGAGTCAGGGCTCCTGGGTTCTGTCACCCCAGATCAGGAGAGAGCTGGAATGTCCATGGGAGGTCCCAACCCTGTCGATGTTTAAAACGCAGCCTCTGCTCACGTCTGCTTGAAGCAGGGAGGCAGGTCATGGCTTATAGCAGCCCCCCATACCTGAGCGCGGTAACTGCACAGGTGGCTGAAATCAGGGCCGATCAGTGTAGACAAAGCCAGAGTCGGTGAGTCTCCAAGTGGAGGGCAAATGAGATGTGGAAGACGTGCTGAATAACTTATTGTGTGATGGCCAGATGTTGCATTTGGGGCACTGCCTGGTTCTGACCCAAGACCGTCACAGGCTCATGTACTATGTTTGCAGAGCAGCGCCGGGTCCAAGATTATCTTGTGGTTTTTGTCGATTTACAGAGCGCACCCGTTCGATAAGTGGATCTCGGGGGTTTCAGGACACAGACGGGCATCTGTGACACTGTCAAGGGTTTTAACCGGTGTGACTTGACGCTTCCTGGCGTTTGCTTTGAGTTCGGGTTGTGACGACACCAAGAATTGAGCCGAAACCATACATTAGCCTCCTGTTTGATCGCAGCCGGGGGTAGATTCACCCCAAAAGTCCATGAACCTTTCAAGTAATGCAAGCTGGATTTTGTAATCCAAGTCACTCACGTCCTGTCTCTTCCCCATCAATGATGATTCTCTGCTGTTCCCTTCGCTGCTGGTAATAACAGTCACGATAGCTTGGAGACAGTAAAAACGATGTTGTTGCTTTTGCAGGCAGGTCAAAGGCTGTCTGTTCTGCCCCATAAAACCACCGGATTTGTCGCATCTCACTTTCCCTGGCTAGAGGTGTTTCTTTCACGGCTTTAGTGCCCATTCCAAAGCTCAGACTGCGCAGAAGTGTCTGTTGTCTCTGGTGAAACACTTCCTGTTGTCAGCCAGTGGGGCCAACTTTCGTGCTTTTATCGCGAGTCTCGGGATACCCGGTGATCTCCTGGGATGATGGGAGCATCTCTGCTTTCGCTCTTACAGTTACTTCCTAGCCCTCCTGCTTGTGGAGAAATGCAAACGCCCTGCCCCCTGACGGCGCAGAAACCGGACCCCAAATGTGGTGGTATTTACAGTCATGTATTTGTAAGCTGATCTCATCGTTCTGGGGGACCTGACTGGTGGTTTTTGAACTCTTGGCGTTGGCAATACTGTGTTACTTTGGCCACAATGCATGTTAAGGTTCCATGAATAAATAGTTTCTAAAGGGTGAATGCAGGATGAATGGAGGGACAGTCTTTTTGTTCTGTGTCCGCTCGGGGCCTAACACAGTATGGTGCTGGTCTGGCCGGGGGGCTCCTAGGTGCTGCTGTAATAGAAATAATCACCCCTAGCTCTTATCTAGGGCTTTTCATTCGTTGCTTTCAACGTGCTTTACAAAGCAGGTCAGGATTCTACAGGTGGGGAAACGGAGGCACAATGGTAATGTGACTTGCAGGCCAGTGGCAGGACTAGAAGCCAGGTCTCCAGAGTCAAAGTCCTGCTCGGCAGCTGTAGTCTCTCGCTGCTGCTTGTGAGTAATGGGACAGTTTTCTGACCCCGGGCCTGTCCTCTGACCACTAGGTACCTGTGTGCACATTGGGAGTGCACGTTACTAGCATGAACTGACCTATGGTACCGTCTATCCTCTCTGGCCCTAATCATGGGAGAGAGCGGCTTTGAATCGTGAGCTGCTTTCGAGATCGAAGTCACAGAAACGTTAGACGAGAGCAGAAGTTACGCCGCTCTAGAATTACATAATGCAGTTATTCGCCCTGCACAGCTTAATGCAGCAGGGAAAGCAACGAGGAGGCGGATGGCGACCAGAGGCAGACACGCAGAGAGCAAAAGCTGTGCAGAAACCTTCGTGCGTGTGTAGCGGGGAGAAGGCAGGGCAGGGAGACAAGACGACTGTTCTGGATAACTGGAAGGAGCCAGAGATCGAGAGAGGGGTTAGGGCAAGAAGTAACCCGGTTTTGTTGGCTGTTAGACGGTGGTAACCTTGTGCCACCCGCCTGGCAAACCTGAGTTGAGAGACTGACTCTAAACGTGACGCTCCAGTGGGTCCCAATGGATGCCAGCGACGTAGGAAGCGCCTTCTCCCCACCCTAGCCCAGATAATAAAAACCCTCGAGAGCCCAGGGGCTGAAACTGGCCACATGTGGGTGGACTGGTGACTCGCTGCTCCATCTTCCTCCACAATCTGATCCTAAATTCTGGGGCGCTTTGTTCTCCGTGGCACTGCTCCGGCATGGGAAAGGGGCTTCCAAGTGAGCGTCAGTTACATCTGCGCCTGCTGTAACAAGGCCCTTTATGCTGCTGGATGGCCGTAAAGAGCCCTGAGAGTACATGAGAACCGGGCCCGTGTGGATCTAAAATTGCAGCTCTCCCCTTGATAGGTCGCTCGGAAATAGACCAGAGTCCACTGAGGCATTTTCTGGGCTTTGGACCAACTTAACGGCGCGATGGGGAACGTTAAAACAAGAGAGAGAAACAAACAAACCCCAGTATCATTTTTTCCCTTCCCCTCAGTTGTTCCTATTGTCCCTAGGAGACGACTTGCTCGGAAAGATGAAGGTGATTTTAATAGGGTCTAATGTTGTCATGGAGACAACTGCGCCGTTGCTATTAACTGCGATCATGCCAGCTATTATCCTGGTAAAGAGTGTGAAGAAATGAATTTATCAGCGGCACCCAGGAATTGTGGTGGAAAGTCTCTTACATTGTCTTGTATCGATGGCTCGGTGCCTGCCTGAGTCGGCACGCACCCTGCTAGGCCAGGGGTGAGGTCCCAAAGGAGGGATTTCAAAGGAGCTTTCCCCTCCGCTGCTTCGTCTGAAGTTCTGTTTGAAATTCACAGGGAAATAAAGCAGCGGTGGTGTTAGATGTTGGTAGAAAACTGTTAATGGGAACGAATCCATCTTGGAAACGGTTCACACTTAGACAACAGAAACCGAAAGAAGGGGTGGTGGGGGCAGATCACTGGGAGTCGGGACACCTGGGTTCTATTCCCAGGCCTGGAAGGGAATTGGGGCATAGGGGCTACAGCAGAGGAGGTGGGGACGGGTGTCAGGACTGCTGGGTTCTGTTCCTAGCTATGGGAGAGGAGTGGCGGTCTAGCGGTTGGGACAGGGGGAATAGTAATAATGCCTAACTCCGATATAGTGTTTTTCCTCAGTGGATCTCAAAGCGCTTTACAAAGACGGTCAGTAGCATTATCCCCATTTTACAGATGGGGAAGCTGAGGCACGGAGCGGGGATGTGACTTGCCCGAGGTCACCCAGCGGTCGAGCTGGGAATAAACTCCGGTGTCGCAAGTCCCAGCCCAATGCTCTGCCCCCTAAGCTACACTGCGTTCCTCGGGGTGAGGCTCTGCCACTGCCTGGGAGCAAGTCACCTCCCCTCCATTTCCCCACGTATCCCAGCGCTAGCCCGGGGATGAGGCTGAGTTTTCAGATCCGCAGACGGAAGCACTAGGGAGAGGCACGTATCCCCTCTCGAGTGCGCACGACCCTCCCTGTGCAGACTCCGTCTCCTAACAGAGGCCGGGAACCTACCGGACGTACTTTTTTGCCTACAGGAGGAAACAAACCGTTCCCGTTTGTGCCCATGCGCAGCCCCAGCATGCTCCCAGCCCAAGCCATTCCCGAGAAACTGGCGCTCGTTCCTCTTCCATAAATAACCACCTCCGGGCCAGGAGGAACCATTGTGCTCATCTGGTCCGACCTCCTGTGTACCACGAGCCAGAGAATTGCCCCAGGATCATTCCCAGAGCAGAGCTTATAAATATATCAGCGGGATAAATACCAGGGAGGGAGAGGAATTATTTAAGCTCGGTACCAATGTGGACACAAGAACAAATGGATATAAACTGGCCATCAGGAAGTTCAGACTTCAAATTAGATGAAGGTTTCTAACCATCGGAGGAGTGAAGTTCTAGAACAGCCTTCCAAGGGGAGCAGTGGGGGCAAAAGACATATCTGGCTTCAAGACTAAGCTTGATAAGTTTATGGAGGGGATGGTATGATGGGATAGCCTCATTTTGGCAATTAATTGATCTTTGACTATTAGCGGTAAATATGCCCAATGGCCTGTGATGGGATGTTAGATGGGGTGGGATCTGAGTTACTACAGAGAATTCTTTCCTGGGTGTCTGGCTGGTGAATCTTGCCCATATGCTCAGGGTTTAGCTGATCGCCATATTTGGGGTCGGGAAGGAATTTTCCTCCAGGGCAGATTGGCAGTGGCCCTGGGGGTTTTTCGCCTGCCTTTGCAGCATGGGGTGTGGGTCACTTGCTGGAGGATTCTCTGCACCTCGAAGTCTTTAAACCACAAGTTGAGGACTTCAATAGCTCAGCCATAGGTCAGGGGTTTGTTACAGGAGTGGGTGGGTGAGATTCTGTGGCCTGCGTTGTGCAGGAGGTCAGACTGGAGGATCACAGTGGTCCCTTCTGACCTTGGAGTCTATGAGTCTGAGTCTGGTTTACAAATGGCCAGGGATGGAGAATTTACCATCACGCTTAGTGACGTTTAAACCTAACAATTCATTTCCAGAGGCCTCTGTTTGCCTCTCATCCGAAGGAAAAATTCCAAGTGGCTGCCGTGGAGCGAGACCTCGGGGCGCACTCGTCCCAAAAACGGAATGGGGTGACCTATGGCTGGGATCCCAGATGGCCAAAGCAACGGGCGAGGATATTCGAACTTTGGTGAAGTCCCTGGCCCTGGTCCTCAGCACCGTCACCCTCGGAAAGAGGGAATGGGAGGATAGCTGGACAGTGAGCTGTTTAGCACGACATTCAAGTGCACTAGGACCTCTGTTTGCACTAGCAGAGTCTGCGTGCAGCCATGAATGCGTGCAACACGTTAGTGCACTTTAGAAATCTCACCTCTGTGGCGTGCGTTGCTGCTCCATGGAGACAAACCCAAAGTCTGTGTCTAAGGGCTGCTCTGCACACAGTTGTTGTACTGGTATAACTATCTTGGTTAGGGGTGTGATTTGATTTTTTTTTTTTTAACCGGCAAAAATGAAGGTGATTGATTTCGCTGCCAAGCGGTCAGGAAATGCAGCTGAGCACTGTGTGCACGATGTGTATGATGTTTTGGAGGGGAAGGGGGGAGTTGGTTTGCGTCCTGTCTCGGTCTCATCCAAGACGGTGGCGCTTCAGGCCACGGGGGCGGAAGCAAAGGCCTGTGTACTGCAGGGGAGAAGGGGTTTGGAGGGCTGATAAGATCTGAGACCCTGAGAGCGACTCCATGAAGTTTATAGATGCGGTGCAGCTGGTGGTGTGTATTTCACTGGCAGGCGGCAAAGCTGAGTGATTCTTTTGTCCTTGCACCAAAGTGCAAGTCTTCTCCCAGCAAACCCACCGGCTCAAGAGCTTGAGCGCCTGCCAGGGGAAGTCAGCGGCGAGGGAACTTGCCGTCGCTGGGCTGTTTGCAAGGCTCGCTCCAGTCGGCTGCGCCACGCTTCACAACCCATCGATACCGCGGGGCTGAATTCAGCACCCGAGCTTGACAGCGCTTGTAATGAAGCGTCACGGATGACCGAGAAGCTGAAGTGAGCACCCCAGCTGCAGCTGCTGAAGCACGACGTGGCTGCTGGGTTTTCTTGCCCTCCCCCACTAAAACAACGGCCAGTTTCTCTCTGGCTCCCGGAATATGCTGCTTGTGGTGACGAACGCCTGCACGGGGCTTTGTACTCACAAGAGCAGCGCACAGAAGTCGCTCAGCTGTCGGTGCAGAGCCGATGATGCAATGACGGTCTCTCTGTTCGGTGCATGTACAGCGCCACAGCCAATAGGATGCTGATCCAGGACTCCTAGTTGCTACGGTAATACAAATAATTAATAATCATTGGATCGTACCATCCAGCATATGTGCACCATCCCCTTTCACGGGTTCCAGGAATGTGGCTTCTCTTCTCTTTCCCGGTGCCATGCTGTGATCTTTGCTTTATTTGTATTATTACTTAGTCAGTGCCAGGTGCTTTCGCCCTATACCGCAGGCAGGTCCTTCTCTCAAGGGGCTTATCCTGAACTCTGACAACAGGAACGGGAGAAGTGAGCCATGGAACATGGAGCAATCCGTGCGGGAGAGCAGCCGAGTGCTGGAAAGTTGAGCAAGAAGCAATAGGGGTGGTTAAGGAGTTCCACCAAGCAGGAGAGGGCCGGCTGCACTCGGGGCCGGAGGTTGTTCTGGGTATCTCAAAGGCAGGCAGTGCGGGAGACAGGGTGACAGCATCAGCACTGGTGTAAGGCCCATGGTGAAACTGGCACCGGCATAATTACCTTGATCCAGTCAAACAATCCAGCTCGATCTAGCGACATGGGCTTGTGTTGGTCTAACTGCAGTGGTGGTGTGAATTGCCTTCGTGGAGACAGGGCCTACAGGAGCAGCTAGGAGACAGGATTCCCGTAGCCTAAGGATCCAGGTTGGGGCCGAAGTGTGTGTATGTATGTAAATAAAGGAAGAGTCCGAGCTTAAAAGTGAGGAAGCCAATGAAAGGATGTTTGAGGAAGTCAGCCTGGCTGGAGGACGACAAGGTGGTGAAGGCAGTGGTCCCAACGGGGAGAGGACTGAAACGTGCTCGGGTTTAGCAGCTGGCACGGACTACGGAGCAGTTACAGGGAAGAAGCGAGAGCCTCGACGCAGGAGTGGGCCAGAGATGGAATTTGTGGTACAGAAAAGAGTAAGCGTCCAAGCTACAAAGGGCCATCGATGGCTGGAACTTCGCAGGGCTGAGAGACGGAACAAAAATAGGATCAGAACCTCCGCCTGGGTGAGAGCGGAGAGAACCCAGCAATTCTGTCTGCAGAAGAATAGCTGCTGCTTCCCTCGTTCGTTCCTCATTTAGTCTCCAGGCGCTAATTACCACTGGTGTGTTTGGAAGGACGCCCTGGGCTGTGTGCTTTTGCCTCATCGTAGGAGGCCTGGTGTTTTGTATCGGCTGGAGGTAGCTGTAAGGGAACCACAAAACCATAACACCACCCCCCGCCCCACTACAATCAGCCTATAGCTGTCGTTATCCTGCTTGGGGAAAAATAAGGATAGTCGGATCCTTTGCTAGGTTACCGGCTGTCCTATCGATAATTTGGATCCTTGGTCCCCCCGTTTGGGAACTGAAAGGTACACTAACGAATGACTCCCAGCAGAGGCCAGCTCCCACGTGCTCCTCAGTCCGTGGGGAGGACACTCCCAGCTACCACCAGTTGTAACAGGGATTCTAACAAATCTGGGCCAGCAAATCTTGACGATTGGCCCATGGTCTGACCTTGCTCCCGGCCACAGCAGCTCTGGGGTGCTGCGATTGAGTCTATGGTCTCTCCCGTGATTTGCTTTAGCCAGGCTGGGATATAGGACACGCCAGTGAAGTGGCATTTAGAGTGGGGCCGCCCTGCAGCCTTGGGTAGAAGTACACACGCTGGCTTTGACTGAGCTCGCATGCTAAAAATGCAGCGTAGCTGCGGCAGCCAGGGCTAGCTACCCGTGTACGGTCCTGTCCACGATCCTAGGCACGTACTTGGGCAGGTAGCCTGAGTCGCTGTGGCTACATACTGCTATTCTCACCGCACTGGCTGGATCAGAACTAGCGCCTGTATGTCCACACAAGCCGGAAGTACCCCTCCAAGCTGCAGGGTGGACGTCCCCTGAGTTTAGTGAGTCTGGAAGCTGCAGCGTCATGTCTGTGTCTGGCATCCTAAATGAAAGAAATCCCTTTTATCTTCATTGCAACTGAGTAATGCCTCTCTTCTACCGCAAAAGACCCTGCATGGGCTCCTTGGACAACACTGTATGCTCAGGGGCTGCTGTAATGTCTCGCAGAGCAGTGGCTCTCAGTCTTCCCAGACGACTGTACCCCTTTCAGGGGTCTGATTTGTCTTGCGTACCCCAAGTTACACCTCACTTAAAAACTACTTGCTTACCCAATCAGACATAAAAATACACGTGTCACGGCCCACTGTTATTGGAAAAAATGCTGACTTTCTCATTTGTACCTTTATAATTATCAAATAAATCAATTGGATTATAAATATTGTACTTACATTTCAGTGAATAGTCTATAGAGCAGCATAGACAAATCATTGGCTGTATGAAATTTTAGTGTGTACTGACTTGGCCAGTGCTTTTTATGTCGCCCGTTGTAAAACTAGGCAAATTTCTAGATGAGTTGCTGTATCCCCTGGAAGGCCCCTGCTGCCCCCAGGGGTACGTGAACCCCTGGTTGAGAACCACTGTCCTAGCGGGTAGCAGAAGCTCTGAGGCCAGACCATGGGAGGTGGTCCCACTGGGGGTGAGAATTACATGCTGGGCCTAACTGCTTAAACAAAAAGGCCATCTGTGTCGCGCTCTCTCCATTTTTAGGACAGACTGGGAGTGGGGAAGGGGGGAGAGTGCAAGGAGATCAGGTTTAAATAGAAACAGACAACTGACCTGCCCACTTCCTCAGGAAATGAACATGGTACGCTGACCCCTCTCCTCCCCACCACCATCCCATGGAAATGGAAGACAGCCTCTGCCCAAGCCTTTTAGAAACGTGTGGGTGGGGATACTGACTCCATTAATAACATCAGCAGGAAATGCTAATTGCAGCAGGAGCAGGATCTTTGCCCAAAGAATTATAGGCCGTGGCCTTCAATTTGCTCTTTGACTTAATTATTTCTCTCCGTCTCTTTCAAAAGTATTATGAGTCTTTTGAGAAATCAGAAGGAAGAATCAGAGCGAAACCTGCAAGCCAAGTCTCCGCCACCCCTGCCTTTCCCTGGCCAGCCGTTAACACGGGCGAGGAATGATGGCAAAGAAAACAGCTCCTTGTACAGGGCTAATCTCTGATCCTCTCCAGACCTCCTAAACCACCTCAAACCATTCAAATCACAAAGATTCTGCTTTGTCGTCTCAGAACTGGTGGTGCCTAAACGGGAGGCAGAAAACTAATCACTCCATTCATGAGGGGAGATAGACATGTGAGCTTTGCCTGAGATTTTCAAAGGTATCTAAGTGACTTGGGCTCCTAAATAACTTTTGAAAATGGACTTAGGCGCCTAGGGAGCTAAATCTCATTAAAAGACAAGGTTCCTATGGCTTCAATGGCAGATTTTAAAAGGTATTTTGCTACCTACAGATGGAGATGCATGGTTTTGAAAATCCCCCTGGGCTGCTATGTGCCTAACTGACTAGGCCTCCTTGATGCTACAGTAATACAAATAATAGGTGCCGAAGGCCTAGATCCTCAAAGGTATTAGGCACCTAATTCCCATGGGAGTTGGGTGCCTAAATACCTTTGAGGATCTGGGCC
Organism: Terrapene triunguis; assembly: GCF_002925995.2. Taxonomy (NCBI): domain Eukaryota; kingdom Metazoa; phylum Chordata; order Testudines; family Emydidae; genus Terrapene; species Terrapene triunguis. Next base: position 2,467,359 of record NW_020665184.1, on the reverse strand, counting down.
TAAGGTCCTGGAACTTGGGCACTTTTGAAAATTTTTACCCTTAGTCTTTAACTTTCTTTTTGTTTGACTCTCTGATAGATACGAACGTTAAATGTATCCAAAGGATTATCAACGCTGGCTGACCCAGTGGTTGGAGCGCAGGACTGGCAGGTAGGAATTCCTTGTCCTAGCTTGTTAGTGTGCGGCCAGATCTCCAGCAAGTACCCTTTCTCTACGCTTCAGTCTCTCCTTCTGTAAAGTGGGGATAATGGTACTTAACTACCTCGCAGGCTGTTGTGGGGAAGTTGTCAGGTGCTGTGAAGAGGCTTTAATCCACAGATATCACAGTTTGCGTTTGAGAGTCAGACTGAAAAAAACCGTGGTCAAAACGCACCCAGAAAAGCAACAAGAGTGCTATCAGCAGAACGAGCTTGTTACCAATGTGGGTGCTTAAGTGATTCTCTCACTGGGAGATCTGGACGGTTTACCCGCTTTGTCATTTGTGCTACTCACATGAATCTTTTGTACGTAAACAGAGAAAATCATTTGATTTTTCTCTCTCTCCAAACAGCTGCGACCCGTGAGCTGACTGCAAACGTCTGGACGCACAATTTCTTCTTTTCCCACACACTTTGCCCTAACACGTTCTATTTCCTTTTCTTAAACTTGTCTGGTCCACATCCTCTTCTGCAATGCTCCTGGGAAGCCAGGAGACAATCCTTTTATTTTTCCAAGCTCCTCTATCTGCGGTGCCATTAAACTCTCATCTCAAACCTGTTAGCATTTCTTTCGAATTCATCTTTTTTGGAAGCTTCTTTAAGCATCAGCAATTGCAGTATATGTCAGTACAATATGCTGTGAGCTCCAGTAGCTCTTACTGTAAATACAGCCGGAATATATTGTAATGCCTACACCAGGGGTTCTCAAACTGGGGGTCGGGACCCCTCAGGGGGTCACAAGCCTATTACATGGGGGTCGCGAGCTGTCAGCTCCACCCCAAACCCCACTTTGCCTCCAGCATTTATAATGGTGTTAAATATATTAAAACGTGTGTTTAATTTATAAGGGGGGTCGCACTCAGAGGCTTGCTATGTGAAAGGGCTCACCAGTAAAAAAATTATGAGTACCACTGGCCTACACACATGCGTGCGTATGCAAGATAGAACTAAAACAGACAGGAGACGAATATGAGGGAATACAAGAGGGGGTGTTGCCAACTTGCATGTGTTAAATGCAAGTCTCGTGATATTCAGTGTGTTTCTTAAAGGCCCAGCTGCCAGAGTCGTGGTATTTATGTGAAACCCTCGGCTTTCATGGAAAACAAATAAAAGTACGTTTCTGGCCTTCATGGCTACAAAGCTTGAAAATGCGACTCCTAGAGGCTCAAAAGTCAGAAGGCAAACTAACAAAAAAACCCCACAGATTTATTCATTTTTAAAATCTCATGATTTTTAAGCCAATTGCGTGCTTTATGGGGAGGGCTGACTCATTAACCTTTCATGCTTGGAGTTGGCAGTGCTGCAGGAGTGTACCGGAGAATGAAAGATACAGAGAACGTAAGTCCAGCGCTCTTTTTTCATAACATAATTTTAACATCCTGTTTCTGTCTTGTTAACTGCACAAGACACAGTCTCTCACTGGCGCTAAATCCATACTGGATGTAATTCCATTGGCTTTACACCGGGGACGAATTGCGGCCAACATGTTCACAACCTCAGACCTTTGTAACAGGCAGCAGAGTTTGCTTGTGCTATTCTTCTTCTGAGGTCCTAATGTGCTCGCTTGCTAATTTGAAAGCTGCAAATAGAGTGCGAAATAACATCCCTCACAATGTATAATCTTCTGCCCTTGATTTACAATTCTAAATTCTGCTGCGAATAAAAATGAAGTTCCCACTCTTTCTGCTTTGAAAGTCCTTTTTGATCTCGCAAAGTCCTGCCTCCTAGCTTTGCATCTCGGGGCTCAGAGCAGGGAAAAGAGGAAAAGGATTTATGAGTCATCAAATGTAAGTCCTCTTTAAACCCACCTTCTGTGAGAATTTGCTCCCACTCCTGTGTACCAGACAAAGCTGCCAGCGTGCCTCTGTTTGAAGATTTGGAATGTGCTGCCTTGGAAGAGAGTTGGTAGCATTTTTCCACAGCTATTGGTCATCCTGTATGTTAAGTTTTAGCAAGTTTCTGCAAAGTATCTATGCAAACTCTACTACCTCCAGAATTCTGTGCTAGCAGGTACCTCTAATATGCATATAGTTGTGACCCTAATTTAGCATAACTTGTTTAAGGAACAGCGCATCAAACATTTAGTCCTGCCATGAGTGCAGGGGACTGGATTAGATTACCTCTGCTCTCCAGGTCCCTTCCAGTCCTATGTTTCTATGATTTGTATGGGCTGTCTTTCATCTTTTTAAAACCATTTTCCAGTTTCTCTGGTCTCTGTCTCACATTCAAAGCATCAGTTTTACCATTGATACATCCTCCAACGAAATCATGCACGCTTTTGATGTATCATTGCGAGCCAGATTCTCCAAACATTTCCCCAGCTGAAGAGTTTGTACCTTCGACAGCGTCTGAGTTTTCATCTTGAGGATATGGGGGGTGGGAAATTGCTGGGAGCAGCATGCTCATTGGTGATGGGCTGTTTTGAAAGAAGTCAGTTTTTTTTCCCTTTGGGGATTAATTTTTCTCTGTATTTATGCTGTAAATTAGCATTTTAAGATAGAGAAGGAACTCACCACCCACTGGTGTATGTTTTGTTCTCATTTAATGGGTCCTCGTAAACATGTTGATTTTGGAAGCATCCACCATGCTGGATTGTTGCCTAAATGGCCGTCTATCCCCCCATTGGCATTTCTACTGCACGTCTTTATTATTTGTATGCCAGCAATAATATCGGGGCCCCATTTTACTAGGCACCACACAGCCACACGGTAAGAAGCGCTCCCTGCCCGGAAGAGTTTACAATCTAAAGAGACAAGACAGGGTGGAAGAAAGATGGTAGTAGCCTCCTTTTACAAATGGGGATTTGAGACACAGAGGGTAGATCTACACAACAAAAAATCCCATGGCAGCGAGTCTCAGAGCCTGGGTCAACTCAGGCTCACACTACGGAAAAATAGCCGTGCAGACGTTCGGGCTGAAGCTCTAAGCCCCTCCTGCCGCGCCAGGCTTCAGAGCCCAGCCCAAGCCTGAATGTTTTTGGTGCAGTTTTTAGCCCACAGTGTGAGCCCAAGTCACTTGACCCAGACTCAGCCTCGCTGCGGAGGTTACAGAGGAAGTGCGTGGCAGCCCCCAGAACTGAACTCTGCTTCCTACTCCCTTCCCCATAAAACCATCCTGACTCTAATCCTAACCCCCCTCGTTCCAGGGCTCTCAGACCAGTTGTGCTCTGGGCTGCACTTTTGCCAGTGACGTGTCCTTTCTAGTGGGGTCCAGGAAACTCGCATGGTTTTGATTTTAAAAGGCCCACAAAGATATTTGGCAAACCATCAGTCCCCGCTGTGGTCTTATCTCTTTTGGTATTTTGAAAACAAATGTAACAACCAACTGAGATATTTAACTTGGAAATGTGGCAGCTGTGTAGAGGAGCTCAGGAACTATTTTTGAACACAATGTCATGAGATTTTTTTTCATAGAACAATTACAATCTGTCTGCTAAATAATAATAATACTTAGCATAGACAGCATTGTTCTATCTTGCGAACATTAATTAATTCTCACAACCCCCTCTGAGACTGGATTATCCACATTATAAAGATGGAGAAACTAAAGCTCATATTTTCAACAGGGCCACTCATTTTGACTAGCTGTTTTTGCATAACTAATTTAACATACCGTAAGCCTGATTTTAATGAACATAGGAACTGCAAAGCTGGATCAAACCTGCGGTCTATCTTGTCTTGTATAAGATTTCCACCGGTGGCCAGCACCAAATCTTCAGAGGAAGGTGTAAGAACTTTGCAGTGGGCAGTAGTGAGATAACCTTCCCCTGGCATTAGGTCTCCTCTTCATCTCTGATCGTTAGAGACTGTTTTAAGCCCAGAAACATGAGGGTTAATATCCCTTCCAGAGTTTGCTGGTGATGATTATAACTCTGCATATTAATGTTATCCATATCAATATCCAATCCCCTTTTGAAACTTCCTAGATTCTTGGCCTCAATGACTTCCCGTGGCAGATTTCCAGTCTGATTGTGTGAAAAAATATTTCCTTTTACTGTTTCTGCACTTGCCACCTTCAGCGATACTGAACACGGACAACTCCTAATGAAGTCATTGGGTGCACAACACCTTTAAAAGTTAGGCCTGCACTCAAGTGGGGCACCCCAAAATTTAAGCACTTAAAATAGCCCCTGATCCTGCTAGTCATTATGCCCACACAGAGCCCCACTGAGTTCATAGATTTTTAAGGCTAGACAGGAACTGCACTCTATTTCTGCATCAAGTCTATAGCTCAGGGGTAGGCAACCTATGGCACGTGTGCCGAAGGCGGCATGCGAGCTGATTTTCAGTGGCACTCACACTGCCTGGGTCCTGGCCACCAGTCCGGGGGGCTCTGCATTTTAATTTGTTAAATGAAGTTTCTTAAACATTTTTAAAACCTTATTTACTTTACATACAACAATAGTTTAGTTCTATATTATAGACTTATAGAAAGATCTTCTAAAAACGTTAAAATGTATTACTGGCACGTGAAACTTTAAATTAGAGTGAATGAATGAAGACTCGGCACACCACTTCTGAAAGGTTGCCAACCCCTGCTATAGCTTATTGGTGAGATAGATTAAATCTTTTAGAAAAACATCCAGTCTTGATTTAGTCAGAGTTTAAGGCCAGAAGGGCCTATTAGAGCATCCAGTCTGATCTCACAGACCGTTAACTTTCACCCAGTTATCTCGATACTGAGCCCAGTATCTTGTCTCTGACTAAAGTGTAATTTACGTTTGGCAAAAGTATATCTTCCAGAAAGGCATCCAGCCTTGATTTGAAGACATCAAGGGATGGAGAATCCACCATGTGCCCTGGAAGTTTGTTCCAGTGGTAAATCACTCTCACTGTTTTAAAAAAAAAAATAGTGCCTCATTTCTAATTTTGTTCCAAAGATTATTTACCTTCATTGTTAAAAATTTGCACCTTATTTCTAGTCTGAATATGCCTAGCCTCAGCTTCCAACCATTGGATCTCATGACTTTTTCTGATAAAGAGCCGTCTATCAAAAATCTTTTCCTCACATAGACACTTGTAGACTGTGCTCAAGTCACCTCTTAACCTTCTCTTGAATAAATCAGGGTGAGCTTCTTTAGTCTCTCGCTAGAAGGCATGTTTTCCAGTACATAAATCATTCATGTGGCTCTTTTCTGAACTCTTTCCAATTTTTCAATATCCCTTTGGAAGTGTGGACCTCAGCACTGGACATAATATTCGAATAATGGTCTCACTGATGTCATAAACAGAGGTAGTACCACCTCCCTACTCCTTCGTTATATTCCCCTGCTCATATATCCAAGGATCATAATCTCCCTCTTAGCTACAGCCTCACATGGACAGCTCAGGTTCAACTGGCATGAACCCTAAGCACTTTTCTGAGTCACGGCTTTCCAGAATACACTCTCATCTCTTACAACCTTCATTCTTATTTCCTGGTTGTGTGAGCTTTGCTGTGATTGGAATAGAGAAAAGAAGTTTTGAATTATACAACAAATGAAGAATTTCTGCCAACTACAGCCCAGAAAAATCAAACCCGATTTCACCAGTGAATATCTTTCAGGAAACTATAAATGCCCATTCACACCATCTTCCCCCGCTTCATTTATTCCTACCAATGGAAAGTGCCAGAGAAGGGAGCAGACCACTGAAGGTATGTCTACATTGCAAGCTGAGATGTGATTAGTGCATGGGTAGACATACCTGCACTAAAAACAGCAATGTAGATAGATAGGGCAACAGGGGGTTCAGAGCAAGATAAGCGCAGCTGGGACTCTGAGCATACACTCGCATTGCTAACCCATGCCACTATGTTTACACTGTCATTTTTAGCTGTGCTATCATAGGTGTGTCTAGCCATGCTGCAATCACACCTGGGATTACGCTGTAGACAGACCCTGAGACTCAGCGCTCCTGGGTTTCTAGTGTCAACTCTGCCACCAACTAGCTGTTTGGCTTTGGGCAAATCACTGCCTCAGTTTACACATCTGTCAAGTGTTTTGTAGGTGTAAGGCAGCACATAAGGGCTTATGTGTTAATGCTCTGTTTTGCTGTTGCTTCTGCTAAAGACTATGGTCATCTATTAGCAGTCAAACTACACAGTGGTCGTGAAAGACAGAGGAGGGAAAAAAATCAATAGGCAATAAACATGTCGGGCTGACTTGCTCATGAATTTTGGACCAACAGCATCTGTCTGGCACCAGTGACTACCAGGCAAGAAAATGCAGATCTTCCCCATCACAGTCAGCCGCTCTCCTTGATTTAGACTCGTTTAATAAGAGTCGGATTTACAGATTTTTCTCTTGCTTTTACCTGGAGCAAGCACTGAAGTTCTTTTGTAAAATAACAAAAGAAAACAATCTTTTATGTGACAGCAGAATCAATGGTCTCCTTTGCTGCAGTGAAAATTAAATGTTTTTTTGGGGGAAAAGTGATAATATGGCATTCTGAGCATGTACTGCTGTAAAGCTCAATTAATAATGTGCATGTTAATTGAAGCTTAATAATATAAATGCTTCTCAAGGAATGAACTTGAGGAGGAATAGCTTGAATAACTCACACATGCCTGTACCGGTGCAATCTCTTAAGATGGAACACTCATGTTAGATGGAATAATCAAGTTATATGCATCTGTCAAACTGGGCTGTGAGGCAGACAACTTTTAAACTAGCTGGCACAGAATAAATAGTGTGTGCTCGTATTTATAGATACATTCTTTAGTTTATAGCACCCATCTAGGGTGACCAGACAGCAAGTGTGAAAAATCAGGACAGGGGGTGGGGGGTAGTAGGAGCCTATATAAGAAAAAGACCCAAAAATCGGGACTGTCCCTATAAAATCGGGACATCTGGTCACCCTACACCCATCATTCACGATTCCAGCATGCATTCCAAACTCAATAGGGTGTCCCTTCACCCACCACTGAAAGGCAGCCATCTCTGGGAAAGAAGAAGGCAGGCAGTACACAACCCAGGACTGCCAATAAAATGGCCCCTTTTGTAACTTTGCCCTTTGCATTGTACTCAGAGCAGCAGAGGCTGGAAACTTCTGAAAGTGGAGAGACAAATCTAGCATCCATGCTCCAGCGGGGGATTGGGAAAAATGCTTCCTTAAGAAATGCTGGTGATTTTTTTTGGATTGAAATTACTCTACTGTATGTGTTCATTTCAGCCACGTTATAAATCTAAGCGTATCTTGACCATTTTAGGTAAGTTTCTACATGCTAGAATGAAGAGGCCTAACATAAGAGACGGAGCTAAAAGTCTCACAGGTGCCCACACTTTAATCGCCTCCGCAGAAAGAGGAAGAGGTGGAGAGAGAAAGGAAATAAGCAGAAGCAGCAGCGGTTGGGAGAGATGTCGATACAAATATCCCCTTCCCGAATGAAACACACTTATCATGTTTCTGCTGTTTTCTCCTCTAAGGTGATTCCCCCCCCCGCCATCTCTCATTGCCTCTCTCTTCTTCCTGTTCATATCACTCCCTGCCCAGATACAGAGAGGCCTGTTAATATCAGTCCTGTTCTCTCTTTATGCTTCTCTTTCCCACCGTGCTTCTCTAAACACGGGAGAGGCATGGCAGTGGTAGGAAAAGTTGCTTGTGCTCGTTCCATTCCAAGGGCCATATCTGACAAGGTCACTGGCTAGCCCTTGCCCACGAGCTGTAGCAAAGCTACCCCAGCAGCCACAAAGTCTCCTCCACCAACGCATAAGTCCCCACTTCCACGCCATTCCCAACCTTCACATGGTTGGAAGGGGAACTCCCTTTCTTTCCACCCCAGCATCCGTTTTCCATCCTCCATGACTGCCAAGACCTGAGCCTCCACCCTTGAAGGATTTAGGAGCCCAGCAGCCTTTGTTGGACTCCACCGCTGCCCACTTCCCTAACTTCCAGTGCTGTACATATATTAACAATTCTGCATACACTGTACAATGCTACATAAACAATCATCATTCTCAAACGTCCATGTCTCCCACAACCAGATTACATTCTGAAAGCTTTTGCCATGGAATGACCTAGCAGTTTTTCTGTGTGGAATCCAGACTCCTAATCTGGGCAAGGAATCCATATGACTGGGCACTCATTTTTTAAAAATCTAGAAGGCAAGAGACAGGAGAAAATGAAGACTGGGAAAATCCATCCTACCATCCTGACATGAATTTTTGCCTCCAGAAGAGCATAAAATTTAGCTGAGGGGGCAGATTCTTCACCCTCCTCAGCTTCCAGATGCCAGCTAGTGCAGATTACAATAGCCCCTTGGGGTTGGGCAAAGAATCAGGGGCCATAATTAGCTCTCGGACACCACCTGTTAATTGTAACAGAGAAGCAGGGCCTAGATTTTGTGGGAGAGGCAAACTGTCTCCATTTTGGGTGGGGTCCAAAAGGTGGTAGTCTTTGCTGCCCATGAAAGAAATACTCCCCAGCATGTGCATACCTTAGGCAATTTACTTCACTGATCACATCACATTTCCACTCTGAAACTTGTTTGACATCAGCTATCTAAGATAACGCCTTTGGAGGTACCACTATTTCCTCTGACCCTATTAGTTCTCACACACGAGCAGTGTCAGGCTGGGGGCAGTAGTTGGATGAATGAGCATCCGATGAAGTAGGTATTCACCCACGAAAGCTCATGCTCCAATACGTCTGTTAGTCTATAAGGTGCCACAGGACTCTTTGCTGCTGATTCAGTAGAGTGCTTTCTCCTCTGAATCAATGCCCCTTAATGGGCGCCGTGTTGCTGCAAAGGCTAGGTTTAGATGAATCATAACATTTAGAAGCTGGCCACTAAACACTGGCCATTTTCAGGTGTTCTGGCCCATTATGCTGACCTAAATTCCCCTGCTGTTTCAACTGCATATAGGGCTCCTTATGTCCTGCCCTAAACGATTATGTGACATTTTCCATGCTGTTAAACAGGTGCTACATTCGGCCCCAGATGTAGTTGGAAGCATTCCTATATTTTTTATATACCTCACAGAAATGTGGGGATGCTTTGTGTATGTTTATAAAGTGCTTTGAGAGTCTTGGAAGAGAGGGTTTGCAGAAGCCAAAGGATTATGTAGACAGTTTTTGGCTGTCACATTACCTAGTGTGCTGACTGAGATGGCCTTTCTCACTAGATGCTGCAAATAACAATGCATAAGCGGGTGACCAGAAATGGAAGTCTCATCAGAGGAGGCTCACACTGTGGCCTCTTTCATGCTAAAAAGGATTGGGAGAGATCAAGAGAATCCCAGACGTTAGTGCTGGCAAAGACCAGTTAGATTCTAGTCCATCTGTTCTACTGATAATTTCACTCAATAACTGTCCTGTTCTGTTCTTTTCCTCTGAAGCATCTGGTACTGGCCACTGTTCGAAGACAGGATACTGGATTAGATGGACCACTGATCTGACCCAGTATGGCCATTTTTACATTCTTATGCAAGATTTCTCCTTAAAGGTCTCTTTTCAAAGGTTTGGTCCAGTCCCAAACGATAGGGCTTCCACAGTTCCTCAAGGAATCATTCCACAGTCCAACACATTTCATTCCCAGGGAACTCTCCATGAGTTTTACCCTGAAGTTCTCATCTCTTCATTCATCCCATTCCTGCTAGCTACTGTCCCCTCAGGCTACTTCCATCAACACCACTAACCCCTGAACAAGATGGTTTGTTTGCACATGGAAGAAAACCCCTTCACTCCCAGGCTGTGAGAGAGACCCCCAGGAGAACCACCAGCTCCTGTCTCCCCATTCCTGCCTCTTTCATCATCCCCCCTCCTCACTTTGCCCCCCTCCC
>NW_020665184.1:2380612-2457002 GCF_002925995.2 Terrapene triunguis | reverse complement strand
ACTCATATCGTCCCTCCCCCCATGAGCACCACCATCCCTGGGGCACTACTCCTAGTAGCACTGGTCTGCCCCCTTTCCCCCATCCCCAGGGCACTGCCCCCATTAGCGCCTGCATACCTGGTACACTCCCCCTCGTTATTTCTCCCCCATTAGCATCCCCATCCTCAGTGCACTGCACCCTGCTAGCATCTCTTCTCTCCCTATCAGCACCCCCATCTCTGGGGCACTGGCACCATTAGCATTTCCATTCATTCTGGGGTTCTGCCCCTCCTCAAGCATACTGTCCATTAGCATGGACCCCTCCTGCCACCCCCATGCATTAACAACCTTCTCCATCCTCCCCCCAATACTGCCTCACCCAGGGGCTGTGCCCCCTCCTCCAATCAGCCTCTTTCCTGCATCCTTTCTCCTAGTGATACTGTGCCTCCACCTCATTAGCATCCCCCTCCACCCAGGAATACTGTCCTTTCCATGCTCCTCAGTATTTTTAGGCTGGGTGCTTCCCCACCATCAGTGTCTGTTACCCCATCCACTCTACCCCAAGGTTACTGCCCCCCATAAGTATCTCCTATCCTGTGCGAACCAGTTTCTCCCATCAGCATCTCCCCCTCCCCTTGGGGTACTGCCTCTATTTTAGCATCCTTCTGCCAGGGGACATGCCTCCATCAACCCTTTCCTCACCTCATTCTAGGGATCCCGTCCTCACTACCATCATCTGCCCAGCCCCGAGGAACTGCTTTTCCCCATCTCTTCCCTCTAGCCTGCTGTTCTGCCCTCAAGAGCTATTCCCCCCTCCCCCTTTACCTTCATGTGATGTGAGGGGCTTGGCCTTCGATCCCTCAGGCCTACAACCTCCAGGCTGGACCTCCTACACATGTGCATGCTTTCCATTCATGTATATATTGTGGGGAGGGTTCAGATTTGCCACCTGCCTGGGACAGATCCACAGAATCAAGCCCAGTCACTTGTGCTTGCAAGAAGGGCTAGAAATCCTCTCCCCTAGCTGTATCCCATTGCTCATGCTCCCACTTCCTGGCGAGACACCCCTGTTCTCATATGTTGGGGGAGGAGGTTGAAAGGTGCACCGTTAGCAGCAGCAGCTGCACCAAAAAGGCACGTAACCACAGGCAACTCCACGGGCAAAGCCCATTGTCAGATGTGTTGGGGGAAGGGGTGAAAAAGAATTGCCCCAGTTCCACTCAGCTCATTTACATGAATTTGAGGGTGGGAGCGATTTAAAGAGGATCTGCTCACAAAGCCAATTCATAACCACCCCCTCTGCCCACAGCATTCTCCTCCCCTCCACCCCCGTGGTTTTCTAATACACACAAAGCACATTTAAATATGAATGGTTTCAATATGTAGCACAACTTCCAATTGGAAATAAAGGCAATATTTACTGATGCCCCAATATTCTAATAGTGGGTTTTAACTGTTCTCCTTTATCTCCTGTTTTGGGGGCAAATTTGTATCGCCTTTGTTGGTCACACACCAGTTAACAATGTAGTCTATTGTTTTAGGGCAGAGGCTCTTTGTTATATTTTGTAGCATGTAGCAGGTTTTTAATAACTGTCAAATATATTGTCTAACACTTATTTTTGTGGTGTGTGTTTCTAGTGATCATTCAAATAAAAAGTGTCTTTTAATTCAACATTCAAAACCTGCAGTATCTTAAAAAATGTAGGGCATTTTGTGATGTGTATAAACTTGACACAAATATTAGCCTGTGTTGAAGTCTGAGACATTTAACTATATATTAAATAATATCTAGTTCTAAATGTTAGATGTTTTTACAAATGTTTTCTCCTCCATTCCCATCTTTGAGAGAGAAATTACCCTAAGTATCTGAATTTCTCTTCTGCATAATTGTTTTGATGTCCAGATATTGGGTGCCCTATCTTTATTTTAAAGTACTACCCAGTTTTCTGCATGTCTCCTTCAGAGACGGAGGAGAGTGACAGAGATTTGACATTTGCTGGGAGGATTTCTTCAGGTTTTTCACTTCCTTTTTGATTGGTAGACTGGATGTATATCTTCATATGTTTTGCATTCATCTTTCTTTGGTCCCCCAGTGTAATGACAGATAAATGGTATGTAGCGTGTTCAGATCGCTGTGCCTGTGCTTTGCTAATCTTCTTGCCATTAAAATATGAAAGGGGATAGGCAAGTTAACTGAGAGAATCTGTTAATTTTCTGTGTTAAAATAATTTATATTTTCCTTTTTCAAAGATCAGAATCTAAAGAGAAGCAGAAGTGGGGATATAATTAAAGGATTTGTGCAGCTGTTTTTTAAAATTCATGAGTTGCATTAAGATCATATAAAAATGAGTGGCTTTTAAGTGTCTTGTAGCATATTTGATTACCTTTCTACACAGGTTGGGTTTTCAGCATAGTGGAACATGCTTATCACAGCAGACAGTTTAAGAAGGAGGTCATCTCCAAGTGAGACTTCTGTGGCATATTTCCTTATTCTTTACAGCTGGTATTTTCAAAGCAGTTGAGGGGATTTGGGTACCTGACTCCTTTGTATCCCATCCTTTGTGTAATTCAGGGATGAACATCAAGAAGAGAAAATGTGCCTTAATTTTATTTTTAATGCCTGAATAGTTTTCAAAGGTTTTAAACCTTCCCATGACTTTTATTCCTGTGTAATGAGAATTCTGCTATCATTTTCTCTGTCAAAGAAAACTCATAAATAAAGCTGATACACCACAAATTATAAAAGATACTTTAGCAAATAACTGTTAAAATTGCAAATGCTTAGTTTAACAACTAAAACAGTAACATTTTTGAAGCAAGCAAGCTTTCTTTCAGACTAGATAATTAAAAACATAAGAATGGCAGTACTGGGTCAGAACAATGGTCCATCTAGCCAGTATCTTGTCTCTGACCGTGACCAGTGCCAGATGCTTCAGAGGGAATGAACAGAACAGGGCAATTTTGAGTGATCCATCCCCTGTCACCCAGTCCCAGCTTCTGGAGTTGGAAATTTAGGGACATGGGGTTGCATCTCTGACCATCTTGACTAATAGCCATTGGTGGACCCCTCCTCCATGAATGTAGCTAATTCTCTTTTGAAGTCAGTTATACTTGTTGTGCATACCAAATCCTATGGCAACAAGTTCCACAGGTAGACTGTGCATTTTGTGAAGAAGTACCTCCTATTGTTTGTTTTTAAACCTGCTGGCTATTAATTTAATTGGTTAACTCCTAGTTCTTGTGTTATATGAAGAGGTAAATAGTCACTTTCTCCATACCAGTCATGATTTTACAGACCTCTATCATATCTCCCCTCTTAGTTGTCTCTTTTCTAAGATGAACAGTCCCAGTCTGTTTTAATCTTTCCTTGTATGGAAGCTGTTCCATACCTTAATAATTTTGTGTTGCCCTCCTTTCCACCTTTTCCAGTTCTAATGTATCGTTTTTGAGATGGGATGACCAGAACTGCACATAGTATTCAAGTTCGAGACGTACCATGGATTTATATAGAGGCATTATGATATTTTCTGTTTTATTATCTATCCCTTGCCCAATGATTCCTAATGTTCGATTAGCCTTTTTAACTGCTGCTGCACATTGAGTGGATGTTTTCAGAGAACTATCCACAGTGACTCCAAGATCTTTGTTGAGTGGTAACAGCTCATTTAGACCCCATCATTTTATATGTATAGTTGGGATTATATTTTCCAATGTGCATTACTTTGCATTGATCAGCATTTGAATTTCATCTGCCATATTGTTGCCCAGTCACCAAGTTTTGAGAGATCCTTTAGTATCTCTCTGTAATCAGCTTTGGATTTAACTATCTTTTCTAATTTTGTATTGTCTGAAAATTTTGCCATCTCACTGTTTACCCCTTTTCTCTATCATTTATGGACATGTTGAACAGCGTAAGTCCCAGTACAGATCCTTGGAAGACCCCGCTATTTACTTTTCTCCATTGTGGAAATTGATCATTTATTCCTACCCTTTGTTTCCTATCTTTTAAACAGTTACTGGTCCATGAGAGGATCAGTGAATTACAATAGTCCCTTCTGGCCTTATAATATGTGAATCTAAAAATGCACCAGAATGCTTTGGAAATAGGAAAAACATTACAAATGAATTAAGTATAATGTTTTCTGAGATCAAGAGGGAAGTAATGGTTCTCTAAGGTGGTACTATATTAATTTTTATTTCGATTGAAATTATGGCTATGAAATAAATAAGATGTTTTTGTGTGGAGAGAAGTGTGAGATCCCTGCTGCTTTAACAAACACGTTCACACAAAGATCACTAGTTTTGATTCTTGAGGCAGTGAATATTTTATAATATTACTTTAGCACTCGGGGTTTTGGTCTAGATCAGGGCTCAGCTGTGCTAGGCTGAGTACAAATACAGAATTGTCCATCAGCCCTGCCCGTCGGAAAAGATGACTATTCTGTGAAGGGTTCGGGGAGTTGGAGACAATCACCTATATATATTTTAAATGGAATATATGGAGTTTTTGTAATCATTTCAATAAATGTTGAATTTACTCAGCTGCACCCCATTATGTTAGAATAGCACCTGGGACCTCCAATCAGGGTCAGAACAAACCATTGGGTCACCCTGAACAAATATTTAACATTGTCCTTACAAAGTGTACTTTACAAACACGCAACAAAAAGACAGTGCCTGCCAGTATCTGTTTGTAGTGGATTGGAGCTGGAGAACATAGTAACCAGAGCAATGATGATGATCCATGCATAAGGGGCAGCATAGAAGAAAGCAAAAAGGTGTTTGTGGGAGGAGTGAACAAGTGGCAATTGAGGCTGGCATCAGTGTAAGGTGTGGGTTGTGATGAGATAAGAGTGGATAAGTAGGGAGGGGCAGAGTTGTAATGGGCCTTGGAGGTTAGATGTCTTCACTAATAATAGCTGGTGCTTTTCATCAGTAGATCTCAAAGTGCTTTACAAAGGAGTTCAGTATAATTGTCCCGGTTTCATAGATTGTGAAACTGACGCATCCAGTGGGGAGTAACTTGTTCAAGGTCACCCAGCAGGACATTGGCAAGCCAGGACTAGAACTCAGGTCTCTTGAGTCCGAGTTCAAGTCCAGTGCTCTGTCCACTAGCCACACAGCCGCCTAAGCTCCCCCGTTAGGGTTTATCTCAGCCAGCTAACACGGGTTAAAACGGTAACTGCCCTGTCAATGCTAGGATTACAACATGGGTTTAAAAATGCACTTTTTCTCCTTGTACAGATGCAGCCAAAGAGGGGAATGATGTGGTCAGTGTTTTGTATGGAATGACTGTTGTTGTTTGTTATTCGTATTGTGGAGGTGCCTAGCAGCCCAGAAGAATTTTTTTCTGTATTTTAATGGAAAGGCAAATAAGTTAAAATCCATTAAGTGCAGCAATTGTTAGTTTCCCATTTAGAGACACATAGCACAAATTGTAGCACACTTAAGTGTCTGGCTCTCCACCAGCAAAACTTGTTTGAGTGAAATGCAGCAGTTCTTACAGCATTAGAAAGTCTGAAAGGAGGTGAGCCAGTCATTTTACATCTTGACAAAGCAGATCTGTTTATTGGATAAATATGAGTTTTAGACAGAATAGTAATGACCAGTTTTCTTCTACAGCACTGAATTAAAAACTGGTAATCCTGAGACCTCAATCCCTCCTCCATCACCACATGGACTCTGGGCTGTGAGATATCAGAGACCTCAATGTCCACAGGTAAGTTCTGGGCTGCTGACTTGTTCATCTCTGGGCCAGCATTGATATTTTACATGCTACAGAGGTGAGTTTTAATCGTGGTTTATTGAAATATCACTTAGCTGACATTCGAAAGTGGAGTATCTTTCAATTTCAGTCACGTTAGAAATATGTTTGAGGAGCATATAATGCAGGGGAGAAAGAATCTTAGTGTTGCCGCATTTTCAGATCTGTAATAAACTGAACTGGGCGTCCTGTTAGAAAAATGGGGCTGTAGTGTCATTTCAGGTCTTTTGGATTCTTTTGTTGGTTCTAAGAGCAGACTTTCTTTCTAGCTAGAGCACTTAAATTACATTCGTATTCCTTGAAATACGGTATCATCATTTCATTTCAGGGCATTTGCTCAAAGCAATATTTTGCCCTTGAAAGCATTTGAAATCCTAGTATGGTGCAACTGGCAGATCACATTATCTGTTGACAGCAAGAGAATGAAATACATAACTTGCAACTGTGCCAATAAAGAATATGTCCCTTCATAAATTTCATTGACCATCTGTAAGCTGCAGGTTTGTAGGTCAGCCATTGCAAGCTATGAATCTCCTGCAGTGAATTGGGGCTCAGTCTTTTGTAGGTAATTGGGTAGTGTCCTCCTTTTTTGTCAAAATAAGATATTTAATTGTTCTTTGTTTTCCATTAGCTGTTTGGAGGGTGGGGGGGGGAGAAGTTGTGTGTGTTTGTTTTGGGGGGTTTTTTTGTGCCTTTTTTTTTTTTTTTTTTTTTTTTTTTTTTTTTTTTTTTTTTTTTTTTGTTTTTTTTTTTTTTTTTTTTTTTTTTTTTTTTTTTTTTTTTTTTTTTAAGGAAAGGGAAGAGGAAAATGTGCAATGACATGTCAGAAATTGGTAAGATTTCTGAGGACTGGAGAGCGACATGAGTGGAAAGACAATAGTCTAGATACAAATGCCAGAAACCCATCTACAGCTGAACAAAACCTATGATAAATGATGGACTTTGGCTTTCGTTTGGAATGTTTATCACTGGACACGTGTCATTTTAAAGATGTAACTTTTAAACAAATAAGTCAGTTGGCTGCTCCGTGCAGCACTAGAGAGATACAGCTATCAACGTTGTTCAACTTCTTAATTCCACATGACAGTGAAAATAGGTGCATCTGACCAATTCAGTTTCTGCTTCCAAGGACTTGGCCACTTAAGTGTGTTTACATGTACACAAAAGAAATAAACAAACTAAATCCAGAACTTAAAATATCCAAAGGTTTAAGTAACATTGTAGATAGGCTTTTTAATATTGCTTTGCTTTTGTTCTGAATGGGACTATTCTAAGCCTTAAGAGTCCTAAGGTTTAAACACTAATGTTGCATGCCTTTGCATTGCTTGATAACTGTTCTGTGAGCAGGATCCTAATGAAAGGCATCTTTAGAGTGGAAAAGAATCCATAATGTACTAAAATGTGCATTCTTCTAATGGAGCAAACCATTTGCACAGAAGAAAAATCTTACCAGGAAGAAAATCTAGTCAGTGGCTGGCTAGCCATCAGGACAAGAACTGAAACCCAAACTTCTTGAATATGGGAGAGGGCTAAACACAGTGGCACTGTGTAGCAAGTTTATCAGTACCGTTGGTAAATTTGCTCCCAGTGACAGCTGTGACTAAATATCTGTTTCTTTTAAATTCTGACTCATATTTGTGCTCAGGTCTGACTGTTTGAAGAGGAAACCTCCACTATGTCCAGGATTGGAAGGATTAGTTTTTTAGTGGCAAATGTTGGTAAACGTCAATTTCACTGTATATACATAAACCACCCAAAAAATTTCTATTGAGGGATCGTCAAAATGTACAGATAGAGTAAGAAAAGGACTGCTTGAGAACTTATTAGAGTTTGGTTGCAGGATATTTACTTTGTGTATTTTACATTTAATGTTGATAATTTGTGTTTTAACAGTTATGAAGCTTTAACTTTTTTTAATCTCAGCATCTGCTATCATTAAATAATTGTCTGACCCCCTCATAATTTCCCACAACTCTGATAATCTAAATAGATAAAAATTGGGGGAGAAAATGCTTAAATTTTCACAGTTGCGCTAAATTAGAGGTTTTAAGTCAATAAAATTGGGAAAGAATGCTTAAAATAAACTGATATTATTGATAAATTGATATTATCAATCTTTAAATGATTTAAAAAAATCAAATTTTGCCAAGCCTCATTATATCAAACTAAAATCTGGACTCCACTTGCCTTCCCATTTTCTTTTCTACATTTCCTTAACATATTTGTATCAAAACCATGCATTGCTCCTTTATAGTCTTGTCTGCATTTAATTCTGTGGAGTAATCAAAATCAGATTTGTGACCTCATAATCACTTTTGGTGATGTCATAGATACAGGCTTATGACTTCACAGCAGGATCAACAGAAGGTGAGGGTGAAAGGATGCAGGCAGACTTCCTTTGTGCCTTTTAATAAGTGCTACGTACGTCTTTGATTAAAAACGTTGTGTTATAGCCATTCCCTCTTCTTGTGATCAAGAATTATTAATCCCAGAGATTAGTTAGTGTGCAACTCTTTCTTCCCTGTCACCTCCTTGCATTGTCTATTTGTCTCTGGCTCTCTACAGATTCTTCCAATGAGCTGCATTTAGTTGAGGTCTAAGCTTTCAATGAATTTCATTGCTAATGCAAACTTGCCCTAGATTTCTAACCTCAGAGGTCCCAAAGGAATGCTGGAGGCAAAAACCAAACTTGTCACAATGTAGTGAGTGACTGCCACTACCTCTGTAGTTGTGATTCAGGAATCTGAAACTGGACATAAGATTTACTCAAATGCCATAAGGCCTCATGGAAAAAAGGATCTGCTCCAAATTCCTAAACCTTTGGCCTTATGCAGAGAAGCAGTGTCAACTGCTTGTTCGGGGGGAGGGATAGCTCAGTGGTTTGAGCATTGGCCTGTTAAACCCAGGGTTGTGAGTTTAATCCTTGAGGGGGCCACTTAGGGACCTGGGGCAAAATCAGTACTTGGTCCTGCTAGTGAAGGCAGGGGACTGGATTCAATGACCTTTTGGGATCCCTTCCAGTTCTATGTGATAGGTCTCTCTCTCTCTTTTTTATATATATATATATATATATATATATATATATATATATATATGAAGAAGAGGAGGTGACATTGGGAATAGTAAGATGAGGGAGGGCAGAGGGTGGACAGCGGATACGGGCAAGGAATGTGGCATTCTAAAGATCAAGTTTCTTCAGACCCATGTTGCAGCCAATAAGAAACATTTGCCCTCTGGACACAGCACGTCTCAGGGCACAATTTGGTCCAATTTTTACAACATGCAATTACGTCTCTTATCTGAGTGCAAGTAGATGCTGTAATCTGCAGGAAGTTTTAATTGAGGGGAAACCACATCTCAGTGCAGATAACTAATTTGTCTAATTTATCTCAGATTACCCTTTGTTGGAGTTAGCAGCCTTGCTTGATATCTGACACCTTCATATCTTTCAGGCTTGATTACTGCAAGTAACATCTGATATTTGGTAGTAAATTTGGTAAAGTAACAGCCCTCGTGTTAAAAAAGAACCACCTGTTTAGAACAAACTTCCCCAAACTGATGGGAGACAGTTGGGGAGACTTACATTTTTACAGGTCTCTGACAAGCAGAATTTTGAATTTTAGAGATAAAACTGATATATAAAAATTAGGGCTGTCATTTAATCGCAGTTAACTCATGCGATTAACTCAAAAGTAATTGCGATTAAAAATTTTTAATCACGATTAATCGCACAGTTAAACAATAGAATACCAATTGAAATTTATTAAATATTTTGGATGTTTTTCTACGTTTTCATAATTGTAATTGTGTTGTAATTGAAATCAGTGTATATTTTTATTACAAATATTTGCACTAAAAATGATAAAAGAAATAGTATTTTTTAATTCACCTCATTCAAGTACTGTAGTGCAATCTTTGTCATGGAAGTGCAATTTACAATGTAGATTTTTTATTATATAACTACACTCAAAAACAAAACAATGTAAAACTTCAGAGCCTACAAGTCCAGTCAGTGCTACTTCTTGTTCAGCCAATCGCTAAGACAAACAAGTTTGTTTACATTTACAAGAGATAATGCTGTCCTCTTCTTATTTACAATGTCACCAGAAAGTGAGAACAGGCATTTGCCTGGCACTTCTGTAGCCAGCATTGCAAGGTATTTACGTGCCAGATACGCTAAACATTCGTATGTCCCTTCATGCTTTGGAAGCATGTCCTCTGGAATGGTGGCCATTCTGATGACGCTCATTGAAAAAAAATGTGTTAATTACATTTGTGACTGAACTCCTTGGGGGAGAATTGTATTCCCCTGCTGTTTTACTTGCAGTCTGCCATATATTTCATGTTCTAGCAGTGTGGGATGATGACCCAGCACATGTTATTCATTTTAAGAATACTTTCACTGCAGATTTCACAAAATGCAGCGAAGGTACAGTACCAATGTGAGATTTCTAAAGATAGCTACAGCACTTGACCCAAGATTTAAGAATCTGAAGTGCCTTCCAAAATCTGAGAGGGACAAGATGTGGAGCATGCTTTCAGAAGCCTTAAAAAAAGGAGCAACACTCCAGTGTTCAGAACCTGAACCATCAAAAAAAGAAAATCAACCTTCTGCTGGTGCCATCTGACTCAGATAATTTAAAATGAATGTCGGTCCCCACTGCTTTGAATTGTTATCGAGCAGAACCCGTCAGCATGGATGCATGTCCCCTGGAATGGTGGTTGAAGCATGAAGGGACATATGAATCTTTAGCGCATCTGGCACGTAAATATCTTACGACGCCAGCTACAACAGTGCTGTGAGAATGCCTGTTCTCACTTTCAGGTGACATTGTAAACAAGAAGTGGGCAGCATTATCTCCTGCAAATGTAAACAAACTTGTTTGAGCGATTGGCTAAACAAGAAGTAGGACTGAGTGGACTTGCAGGCTCTACAATTTTACATTGTTTTATTTTTGAATGCAGTTTCTTGTACATAATTCTACATTTGTAAATTCAACTTTCATGATAAAGAGATTGCATTTAGGGTGACCAGACAGCAAGTGTGAAAAATCGGGACAGGGGGTGGGGGGGTAATAGGAGCCTATATAAGAAAAAGACCCAAAAATCGGGACTGTCTCTATAAAATCGGGACATCTGGTCACCCTAATTGCACTACAGTACTTGTATTAGGTGAATTGAAAAATACTATTTACTTTGTGTTTTACAGTGCAAATACTTGTAATCAAAAATAAACATAAAGTGAGCACTGTACACTTTGTATTCTGTAATTGAAATCAATATATTTGAAAATGTAGAAAAATCCAAAAATATTTAAATAAATGGTATTCAATTTTTTAACAGTGTGATTAATTGCAATTAACTTTTTTTAATCGCTTGACAGCACTAATATATGAAGAACATAGGGTTTGTAAGACTGGATCTGACCCAAGGACCATCTAGCCCAGAATCCCATCTCTGGCAGCAGTCAGTACCAGATGCTTTTGAGGAAGGTGCAAAGAACTATGCAGTAGCAAATGTGAGATAATCTGCCCCCCATGAGGGTCTCATCCTGGTCTGTAACAGTTAGAGATTGGCTTAAACCCTGAAGCGTAAGGTTTCATATCCCTTTCACAAATTTTGTTCTGATCACTCTGAATGGTTTTATATCCATATAAATGTCCCTCTTTTTGAAGCTTGCTAAATTCTTGAGAAACTTCCTTATTTTCTATCATGCTTACAGATGAGGGAGGGAGAGGAGGGACAGAAAATAAGGAAGGGATTAACACTGGAACCTTATCTAGCAACATTGATTGCTATCTAGTATTGACCAATTGACAGTGTCTTACAGAGAGAGATCTAGAATAAACATTCTACTTTATCAACACTCTGATCATAAAAGACAAACACAAATCCTTGAAGAGTAGTATATTTTTCTCCCGCAGAACAAGAAGCTAAAGAATTCTCAAATATTTAAGCAATACAGCTTGCAAAGTAATTTAAAAAAAAAACAAAAAAAAACGACTTTGGATTGTTCTTTTCATGACTGTGTCGGAGACATAAATTTAAAAAGCCTCCTTTAACAACCCAAATCTAGTATTTTAAACACTGAGATTTGTTATTGTTGATAATATAGCAGAACAGGTTTGCATTCTGTTCTTTCAGTTCCCACTTTTTGTGCTCTCAGCTACAATATGTGTCAGAGCATGAAATCCAGAAATGGATTTGGTTTCCCATGTGGCAGTTGGTTGTAAACATTTACGTGCTCCAGTGTAGCTTGACAGTTCTAAGAGAGCTGATTCTGGCGGGGAATTGTGTACATCTTTTCCCCAGACTCCTTGCTCTGAAAAGCTCTATAACTTGAGAAATGATAACACTGCATCCTTGTGGTTTTTATTTTTAAATCAGAAGTTTAAATTATATTGCCTGCCTCACAGGCAAGTGAAGCTTTTCTTGCGTAATCTGTTAGACTTTAATCTGGTCTGGGCAGTGAATATCTAGGCATTTTCTATCCTGTGGAAACTTCAGTATGGCTACGTTGATAAGTGAGACTGCAGGGATGCTACAGGTTTTGCCTCCATAACTCATTCTGACATGGCTGGGAGCAAAGAAGCATAAGCAAAACTGAATACAATAAATGTTCTCTTCCCCATGGCTTATGTTAACTGGGGATTGTGTTCTCTTTAACCATCGGGAATCTTTAAAAATATTTATAGTCAAACCTTTCCCCATACTTGAAATGAAAGCGGTTTTCAGTTGTAGAAATTGTAGGGCTGCTATCTGGACTCTTCTGATGGAAATATGCAGATGTGTGACTTGGAATTTTTATTCCAAACTGTACTTTGGAGCTACTGTTTCCATTGAATTTAACAGATTTTAACATACAAATGCAATAGTGGTTGCAGTTGTTGTTAACACAGTATTTCCACCTACCTGCGTTTTTGATGTATCAAAAATACAATCTGTTATGTCAATTTTTGTTTAAGAAAGGGACTTTCTAATTTAAATGGAAAAATAAATGAAACCTGGCCACATTTATTATCAGACAGTGTATTTAATTTGGCTTATGCTGTCACAGTTGTGGACTGTGGTTTGCTACCACAGGGGTTCCATTTTGCTGCTAACGCAGTCTATACTACCCAGGTCCCATCACACAACACAATTTCCTAGATTTGGTCACACAGGACTGGCAGACTTCCCTTGAAAATGTTCCAATGATTTGGATTTGACTCCACATGAGTTTGTCTTATACAATTTAGGTTCTATGTCAAGTTTTCTATTTGAGGTTTTCTGGTATGTATTAGTGACTTAACCCTTAAAAAATACTGGCATTTTACAGACTATGAGCCAAGCCAATGCTTTAGGGCACATACCTTCTGCAAAGAGTTAAATGGATAGAAGAATGTTTTCTGTAAGCATATTGATCTCTTCCAAATTAACATATTGAACTGTTATAGTTCTGACCTGGGTTCAAATTCCAGAGTTTTACTTCGAATACAAAACCTATCCAGGTGTAGGAGCAACAGAGACTGGAGACTTGTTTGCACCTTCGGAACAGCTTTCCGTGGTTAGCGATAGATTCTCCATCACTTGACATTTTTAAATCAAAACTAAGTGTTTGTAAAAGATGAGCTCCAATTCAAACAAGAATAAATTCAAGGAAGTCCTATGACCTGTGTTATACTGGAGGTCAGATTAGGTGATTGCAATGGTTCCTTCTGGCTTTATAATCTGAGTCTACACAGAAGTTACACTAGTTTAACTTAAATTGGCTTAAAAAAAAGTTTTGTTAAACCACTGTTTACGTGGATGCAGTGATATCATTTAAAAATAGATTATATCAGCCGAATTTGCAACTATGAATTTACTAACTGATGCAAATTAAACAAATATAAGACAGATTTAAATCAGTTTGTCTCCACACAGAAAACTGCACCAGTTTAACAAAAATTGGTATAAAATCACACTTTTAGTTCAACTGGTGCAACTTTGCATGTAGAGCAGGCCTTATTGTGATAACTCCTCCTTTGCATACACATAATGCCCAGTAATATTGATGGGTGTTAAGCACATACATTGCAAGGAAAGTAGACCCGTTAGTGAACTTCGTACATGCTAACGATAACGGTTTACAAGTTTTTGAAGGGTGTGAAAACAAAGGGGGGACTGGAATTATTGAGGGTGGCCCTAGTGGGTGCTACTAGAGTTAATGGGATGAAATTAAAGGGGAAATTTAGTCTGAATATCATGGAAAAACTTCTTGAAAATGAGATATACAAGACTGTGAAATCATCTCCTTGAAGAAGAGGCGAAAACTGCATCATTGTTGGGACATTAAAACTAGTCTGGATTGAGCACAGGGGAACAGTTCTCTCCTGGCTTCAGGGGGTTGGGGTAGGGGTAGGGGTGGGGGAGAGATTGGATTAACTGATCTTTTGTTTCTCATTCGTTTGTCTTTCTGACAAATGCAGACCAGAATAAAACTGTTAATGTACATTTTTATAGTGGTATAATTTCTATGGAATTTCTATTAAGCCCATAGTCTGGCTGCTTGGAACCCCATGCATCCAAGTATATGGGCAGCTTCCCACATCTGTCTTCTGAATTTGTTTCCCATGCTCATGCTCTTCTTTGGCAACATGGCCATTTCAAAGACTGCTATGTGTATTGAATAGTAGGGTGCTCACTTTAGTCAACCGCTGCTCCATGGAATAAAATAGTACTATTATGATTTATTTATTTACACTATTACCGTAGTGTCTAAGTGTCCCAGTCATGGATATATAAACGTATACCCTTGACCCCTCTCAACTTTATGGGGCGACACCTCTGTCTTCAAAGAGGCCAACCCTCAGTTTGCCATGTTGCAAGCTACTGACTGACTTACACTGGCAGTTCTAGCTAAAGGCATGCTCTCTTGCACTAGGATACTACTTTGAGCAATTCCATTGAAGATGTCCACTCCAGATCCTCCAATGGGAGGAACTCCTCGCCCAGGGCCTTCTCCTGGACCCGGCCCATCACCTGGTGCAATGTTGGGCCCCAGTCCTGGACCCTCGCCTGGCTCTGCACATAGTATGATGGGACCCAGCCCTGGACCACCTTCAGCAGGACACGCTATCCCACCTCAGGGGTCTGGGGGCTATGCTCAGGACAATATGCATCAGATGCACAAGGTAACCAACTGTAACAGTGCTCTGTTTGAGTGGGGTTTTCTCTTTTCCTGGCAGAGCTTATACGTTCCTTTTTTCCCTAGTTATTAAAAATAAGTGAACATAAAATGAAACGATTAAGAGTTGCCCTAATTTTCTACAGCATGCTATTTCCCCATAACTGGTAATATGTAGAGCAAGATATGATTCTTCCTAGGTCTTATCTTTCATGGTGGACCAAACCTGAAAGCAGGCGAGTATAAGTTAAAGGTGATTTGTGAAGGAAATAAATAAAGGCTTCTGCCTCATTTCTGTTTCTTGATAATGGATACAGAAGGCTTGGAAAGTAGTGGGTTTTTTTAAGTTAGTTTACTTTGTTTTTGATACCTGAGGGATCTAAAATATGGTTTTGCTGGAAAACGTGGGTCTCAGATGTATAGAACCCTGTAAATCTCCAGATAGCCACAGACCATGTTTGTGGATTGCGGATGGACGTGGATCCAAATTTTGTATCTAGAGCCCTGAAAATCTGCAGATATCTGCTTGATATCCGTGGACCATGTTTGCAGATCGCATGCGGATCCAAATTTTGTATCCATGCAGGGCTCTACAGATGTGAACTGAAAACTTTCTTGTCCCTAACTGAAGGGGCAGGGGATTTGAAACTTATATGTATACAAACTCGTACAAGAAAATTACTTTTATAGTGTTTTTGTTAATGTTCATTTCACTCAAATGCCTAATAAACTCATACAAGAATATAAAATATTCTTGTATGAGTTTATTAGGCATTTGAGTGAAATGAACATTAAGAAAAGCAAACAAACCCTCCCCCACCCCACATTTTAAGTCTGATTAAAAATATCTTTCCGTGTTAGTTCTCAACTTTTGTGATGTCAGAATTCATGAAGTTCTGTGGCCATCCATAGAGTTCCAGGGTGGAGAAGACCTCAGTTTTTAATGTAGTAAACAACTATGAAAAAGATTTAAAGAAAAACAAACAAACAAAAAACCCTCTTTTTTTTTTTTTTTTTTCAGGCCCTCTTCATACAAAATAAGAAAGCAAAGAAAAGGTCCAACCTCTAATTTTTTACCTCCTTGAGGTCACCTTTATCACACCCAATACACAGGGTGTTTTAAAAGTTGGTACACTGTGTTAAGGCATAACCTATTTTTCAGTTGCTGTTATGTGGACTGCAAAATAACACAAAATTGGACTTGGATCTCAAGGAATAAAGCATTTAGTCTTCGAGAGTTATATCTGACATTGTTTAATGAGATCCACCCAGCGCCTCTCAGTCTCATGCCACTGAGAACAAAGAATGCAAGATAATGTAATAACTGATGCCAAAGGCAAATTTTACAGCCTATGAGGAAATTTCACTAGATGCCCTCCATGCTTAATGTGGTTTTGTACTAAAATATATTTTTCCTTAAATATTTCTCCTGTGTTGATTTTCCTTCGCTTCATTGAGTGCTGTCTGTTTATATGGTATCCTGAGTGTGGCCAATAAATAGATCTTCCTTTTGAAGATGGATGTTGGTAGCATCTGGATCAGCATGCTACAAATGGTGCATCATTAATGTACCTAGGACACTACTAACCTAAATACAAACTGTACCACGCAATGCAGCAGCCTACTCTCTGCTTCCATCGGTCCTTTGCCTCTAGGAATACTTAGCTTTTTCTTTGATAGTAGTAATTTTTAAGCAGGTTTTGCGCTGTTCCTTTTTCCTTTGCAGCCAATGGATTCCATGCATGAGAAGGGAATATCTGATGATCCTCGGTACGGCCAGATGAAGGGGATGGGAATGAGGCCAGGTGGGCACACAGGAATGGGGCCTCCTCCAAGCCCAATGGATCAGCATTCTCAAGGTCTGTTTTTCTCCTGGGCTAGGGGCCTGGGAGACGTTTGCAAGCCAGTTTCTGAACAGGAGACTGAGCCCCAGTCTACAGTTCAGTTTCCTTGTTGATTACTGCTGCAGTGGGACTTTCCTTGGGATAGTGCACTATTCTAGTAGCAAGAGCAGAGAACAATATGGATACAAACTTCTAATTGTTGTGAAAGGCCACCTGTTCCTCTCCGTATTCTTTCTTTCTACCACACTGAGGACAGTAGCTACACAAAAGGGCATCTGGTGTCCTGGCATAGCCATATACAGCACAAAGTTCCCACAAAGGATACCCAGCCGTATCCTGTAATTTTCTCTGCTGCCACTGAAAGTGCTCCTGTGCACCCTTTGTCATGGACATGGGCAATGGTTCAAAAGACTCTGGGGAGAGGGTGGTTTTATGATGGAGAAAATAAATCTACAAGCAGGGAACAGATGGGGGACGCAGCATGTAAGAGACCTGCAGTCCTTCGCAGCCACCAGTATGTCTGTGAACCCTCCCTGGACAGATTCCTCTGTAAATCCTCAAACGGGATTATTATTTTTTGTTTTGTTTTAAACTTCTAGTTCCAAACAAGTTTTGGTGCAATTACTTTCACTGGGGACCCTGGCTTAAAGCAGTTGCAGCCTCCATTAAGAGTGATTAAATAGCTTTTCCCTGTAGCATTTTTTAAATAAAACTAGCCTTTCTGTATTATTGTGCAAAGTCCACCGCATGCTGCAATATAATGACCTCTCTCTCTCTCTCTCTTTCCAGGTTACCCTTCTCCGCTCGGTGGTTCTGAGCATGCCTCAAGCCCAGTTCCAGCTAACGGTCCATCCTCTGGCTCGCAAATGTCCTCCGGTCCTGGCGGAGTCCCGTTGGACGGTACTGACCCACAGGCATTAGGACAACAGAACCGGGGCCCAACCCCTTTTAACCAGAACCAGCTGCACCAGTTAAGAGCTCAGATCATGGCCTATAAGATGCTTGCCAGAGGGCAGCCTTTACCTGACCATCTTCAGATGGCAGTGCAGGGAAAGAGACCAATGCCTGGAATGCAGCAGCAAATGCCGACGCTACCTCCACCCTCTGTATCTGGGACAGGGCCAGTGCAAGGAGCAGGGCCTGGGCCTGGACCAGGACCAACACCTCCAAATTACAACAGACCTCATGGTAAGCGTCAGCTTTGTTGCTTCCTTAGTCTACATTCAAGACTCTTCCATTTCAGTACAGATGCACATAGACTGATGCATGGGGGTAGCATAAGGAAGAAGCAAGCCTACACTTTTCATTTATCTGTTTGGTACCTTACGTTAGTTTATGGAGGGATGTTTTGTTTCTATAATGTGTCTGGTCCTACGTGCACAAAGACTCCTTTGTCATTTTCAAAGTCCTGCACCATTTTGCCCCCACCAATACCTTTGCTCTCAATCCCTCGCATTCCTCCTAGTCCCCTCTCCTAATTGCTTCATGTCTCCTTTCACACGATTTTGTGTCTTCTGTCACAAACTCTTTCAAGCCAGCCTCTAAGCACCTCCCCCATATCACACCTCCCTTGTGGAAAACATTCCATCCTTTAAAAAGAACAGGAGTACTTGTGGCACCTTAGAGACTAACCAATTTATTTGAGCATAAGCTTTCGTGGGCTACAGCCCACTTCATCGGATGCATAGAATGGAACATATATTGAGGAGATATATATACACATACAGAGAGCATGAAAAGGTGGGAGTTGTCTTACCAACTCTGAGAGGCCAATTAAGTAAGAGAAAAGAACTTTTGAAGTGATAATCAAGATAGCCCATCCTTTATAGCTGTGCTGGTGTCACCCACATGCAGACATGTGTTTACATGTGTTTCAGTCTGTCTGAATTTGGACTCTAAACTCTTCAGGGAAGGGACTTCGTCTTTTAACTGCTTGGAAATGGCAATGTATGCTGACCATGCTCTCACTAATTAACAGCCTGAAGGAGCCTGGTTTTGTTCCCATTAGGTACATGCAAGGAACAAGCAGATGTATTAATAAACTGCAGCGAGAGAGAGAGAGAGTCTTATTGCTGTCTTTTTTTACTCTCCTTTGTGTAGGTATAGGAGGACCTAACATGCCGCCTCCTGGACCCTCAGGAGTTCCCCCAGGAATGCCTGGGCAGCCCCCTGGTGCACCCCCAAAGCCCTGGCCTGAAGGTGAGAATAACTAGGGTTCTTTTAAACAGTTAATTACAAGAAATTTCTCTGGCATTCCCTTCCCCAGCGCAGTGAAGGCAGCATGGGGATGTGCTACACAGGCATGTGGAGGAAGGACATACTGAAGTGAAAACTGAGCCACAAACGCTTTTTGTGCCTCGTTTTGTTCCCCCAGCACATGAGTTGCTGCAAATCCTAGAAGACCTTGATTTTGGTTTCTGCTACAGTGTGTCTCTGCCATCTGGGGGACTGTGGAAGATATTACAGCTTTAGCTAAGCTCTTTTAAAACCCTCCACTTGGAGTTTGAGCCTGCAGACAGACCAGTTAATTCCAATGCAGATTTTGAAGCCCCGGAGTGGTTTTTTGGCAGCCACTTGATGTCTTTGATCAGGTGGGTAGACTCCAATGGATGATCTTTCCAAAGAGCTGGCTCAGGCATCTACACGCTTTTGTTCTGCTTGAACTATTGTACTCTGGGGACAGCTGTACAAAGTTGCACAGTTCATCTTGTAGCTAGGCGGAAGGAATTGCATTTGGTTGCTGTGAAATTTACAGCTTGCCAGATGGTTGAGTGGAGATGGGGGGATAAACAGTAGGGCCTGGTCTACACTAGGACTTTAATTCGGATTTAGCTGCCTTAATCCGAATTAACCCTTCACCCGTCCACACTACAGTGCCAGTTAATTCGAATTAAAGGGCCCTTTAAATCGATTTCTGTACTCCACCTCGACGAACGGAGTAGAGCCTAAATCGATTTTGTTAATTCGAATTAGGGTTAGTGTGGCCGCACACCACCGAATTACTGTGTTTAAGTTAATGGGGTAGTGTGGCCGCACACCACCGAATTAATGTGGTTTAAAACCGAATTAAGGTGCTTAGTGTGGCCGCGCACAATCGAATTTATATAACCTGTTTCCCAAATTCGAATTATCTAAATTCGGATTAATCCTGTAGTGTAGACATACCCTAGGACTGCATGACTTGTTCATGGGTCAGCATGGGGAGTGTCCTGTGTTAGTAAGTACGGAAAGTGAATACGGAACATAGGCAGAAACAGAATTTTTTCCAGCGTTCTCTCTGAAGAGGTTATTTTGCCCTTAAACCTTGTAGCTGGGCTGCATGTCAGCTCTCGGTGCTACTTAGCGCCAGAATGTTCAGGCTTGGGTGACTGAAGTTTGTCCTGATTTCCAGAGGTGGTGAAGCTACTAGAAGCTGTGTGCCCCCAGCTGCTCTGAAAATCAGACCGTTTACTTAGGTGCCTAACTGGAGTCACCCAAGTCTGAAAATTTTGGCCGGGCCCACGTCAAATTCTGACAGGTTTAAAGAAGTGTGGGGGGACATGCAACCCAGTATCACTCCCAGTTTGGTTTTTGAACAGGACCAATGGCAAATGCTGCAGCCCCCACTAGCACACCTCAGAAACTGATTCCTCCTCAGCCAACTGGCCGTCCTTCACCAGCACCCCCGGCGGTACCTCCTGCAGCATCTCCTGTAATGCCACCCCAAACTCAGTCACCCGGGCAGCCAGCCCAGCCTGCCCCCATGGTGCAGCTCCATCAGAAGCAGAATCGTATCACGCCGATCCAGAAGCCAAGAGGACTTGACCCAGTGGAAATCCTTCAGGAGAGGGAATACAGGTAAAAGCCGTGGCTTCTGTTGGAATTGTGAGATGCTGATATCAAGTGGCTGGCTGCCTCTCCCCTTTTATCCTCCTCCTGGTGTCCTCAGCTCTCTTGACGAATACAGTGGCTCTCCCTATTTACCGTTCTTCCTCCACCCCCCCCATCAGAATTCCCAGTTGACATGTGCTGTACAGACTAACCTAGGACTTAGAAGATCTGTGCATAAGTTCACTTCAGAGCCTGTCAGGGCAACTCCTGAGATCTTACAGTTTACTGTGCAGACGCGCCTGTCTCTGCTTCTCCCAGGGGCTGATGTTTTCCCTGCCACTTCAGTTATTTTTCATGCCAGAGAGGCAGGCTACTGCTATGCCCATGTATTAAATGATGTTCCAAACAAAGATGTACACAGTTGCCAAGAACTTCCATTGTACTTGAGATACGGTGACTCAAGGACTGGACAAAACACAGATGTATTTGATAGTGGAACAGGAAAAGACTAAAAATGCCCAGACTTAAACTCATTTTGTTTGTCTTCATCTGCTACGAAATTGTGTCTCCCCCCCACAGATTGCAGGCTCGCATTGCTCACCGGATCCAAGAGCTAGAAAACCTCCCTGGGTCCCTGGCTGGTGACCTGAGAACCAAAGCTACCATTGAACTGAAAGCACTAAGACTGCTTAACTTCCAGAGACAGGTAGGTTGTGGGTTTCAGCCGCTGGCTTTCCAGTGTGCCGTGCCTGATTCAGAGCAGGAATTAGCCAATGACTGCAGATTTTGTAATGCAAGGCAAATGCCGGATACACAGGAATAAGATAATTCGCGTGCATTTGTGTCTGTGCCTGGCTTGGAAAAAAACAAACTGAACTTGGTACAAGAACCCCCAGCCTGCCTCCTGTGTTCGCTGGTTACCATGGAAGTGGTAGCTTACCTGGATACTGGACTAGCTGGAGCATTGGTCCATCCCATTTCCTGCTCTACTGCTCTGACTTGGCAGAAGGAAAAGATGCCTGATGAGCTGGACCATTGGGCCAATTTGGTGTGGCAGTGGACTAGATGAACCGTGCTCTGGCAGCATCTTTCTTCTTTTACATCTCAATTCTGAGACTCCATATGGAAGAGATTCTGATTTTTAAGTAGCGTTTGTTTTTTTGTTTTTCCACTGAGGGTGTGATCCGCCCCTGTTCAGAGGATCAGCACAAGGCTGATGCACCATGTATGTCGCATAAGGGCTTAAGATGTAGAATAGGCCTTTTGCTGGTGTACATAAGCAGAGTTATATTGTGACACTGCATATTTTTCCAGTTCCATACCATACATCCTTGACCTGAATCTGTTGCCCAAGGCATCTTCAGAACAGTATTTCAGCCTTTGATTGTATGTTTGGCCTTTTTAATGCCATGCAAAACTTTGGCACTTATAGAATGGCACACAGAGAGAAATTAATTTTTTTTAAATGTGAATTTCTTGAAAAGCTCCGTCAGGAAGTCGTGGTGTGCATGAGACGAGACACTGCCCTGGAAACGGCGCTGAATGCCAAGGCATACAAACGCAGCAAGCGGCAGTCCCTGCGCGAGGCTCGCATCACAGAGAAACTGGAGAAACAACAGAAGATCGAGCAAGAACGGAAACGCAGACAAAAGCACCAGGTAAGTTGTTCCCTTCCTGTTACTTTATTTATTTTGTTTGTTGTTAAGGTTGGGATTTTCAAAGTAGGGTAAGGAATTTAGGATTTCTTTGGGAATTGGGCACCTAAGGACCATAACTCACTTGTTTTCCTGTAGAGAGAGTTAGAATACAGAGGCCATTAAATTGAGAGTCGTTACTGAGATGTTAAATATATTTTGGGCAAATTACAGTCAAAGATCTTTTTTGTTGCTAAATTCATGCATCAAATGGCTTACAACATAAAAAGACATTGATTATTACAGTGCAGAACAATAGATGGCTAGTGTGTGTATCTTGACTTTGTAGCCCAATTGCCATCACTTTGTCCCTTCAGGAATACCTCAATAGCATTCTCCAGCATGCCAAGGATTTCAAAGAATACCATCGATCCGTCACGGGCAAAATTCAAAAGCTTACAAAAGCTGTGGCCACTTACCATGCGAACACTGAGCGTGAGCAGAAGAAAGAGAATGAGAGGATCGAGAAAGAGCGAATGCGCAGGTTGATGGTAAGTTTCCCATGGGACTGCAAAACGGTTTACACGCGCGCACACACACGTTCTATAGCTGAATGGTGTAAACCGCCTGCAGCATGCTTGCATAGAATTTGTAGCTGGCTAAATTTCTCCTCCTCGGGGCTGAAAGGATGCTAACCTTGCCTCTTCCTTTAGGCTGAGGATGAAGAAGGGTATCGTAAGCTTATCGATCAGAAGAAAGATAAGCGCTTGGCATATCTACTCCAGCAGACAGACGAGTATGTGGCCAACCTGACCGAGCTGGTGCGACAACACAAGGCTGCACAGGTGGCAAAGGAGAAAAAGAAGAAAAAGAAAAAGAAGGTGACTTACCGATTAAGCCGGCTTGCCGCGAGGATTGTTCGCTCTGGCAAGAGCCGGGTCTGGAGTAAGGCAGGGGTTTGGAAACGGCTGCAGACATGTCTCTAAGGTCATGCCTTGTTTCTGAGCTGTCCTAGCCCAGCCGTTGCAGTTCAGGGCGTCTGCTGAGCCGAGAGAGTCGTTCATGCTGACTGCTTGTTCATAGACAGATGTGACGAGCAAGTTCACTTCTCTTGTAATCAAATGCTATGTTTGAATTTGGGACTCCAGAACTCAAAGCCTAATGCGTCATCTAACCTGCCATACCTATAAGCAGGTTACCCTACTTGAGAATGCATCTCTAAAACCAGAATCTTCATGCTGTTTCCCTTAATTTTTCAACAGAAGGCATCATAAATCGCAATGTGAATTTTTTTTTTTTCTTGTGTAGTAATACAGTGAAAGAAACTGAAGACTGGTCTGTTTTGCCATCTTAAATATAACTAATGGCAATTTACTAGAGAGAATTTACTGCAAGTTTTCTAAAGCACAAACTCATTTGGTGAGAGTCACTAGATCAGAAAACTTGCAGTAAATTTTCCCTAGTAAATTGCCATTAATTAAATGGAAGTTTTTTGGTTTCTTTCACTGTGGGGGAAAAAATGGAAGAAAACTGTGTTGTGAGTACAAGGGGATAAGCTGGTAAAACTGATAATAGTTTTTAAGTGTTAGGTTTTTGGAGATAAGGATATCTATTCCAGGAGATTTAAAATGCGGGGTGTCGACTTTTAAAGAACTATTTTGATTTCCTTTCAATAGTACGGTGTGCAGAATTTTCTATACTAATAAGAGCTGTCTTTGCATGCTATGGTGATCGGTGTTATACAAAAACAAAACTCCCAAACAAACACCAGAGGAGAATAGCTATCTTGGATGTAGTAATCAAATCATCAGTCCTAATATAACATTGCATGACGATGATAAACCAGTCTAAAATGTTAGCTCTTTTGAAGGAGGTTTTCTTGGCTAGAACTTAATTTACAAATCTGTTCCAGCCTGAGCAGCTTCTGCACTTCACTGTTTGTGTCCTCCCTTCCCACCCTCCTTCTTCTGAGTTGGGATACTTGCATTATAAGCATGCGATTCCAGTGGAGTGCTCGTATTGTCGGTTTGATTTTTGTTTCCATTATTAAAGGGTTGCTATGAGTTGTATTCCCTTTCTTTCAGAAGGCAGAGAATGCAGAAGGGCAAACTCCTGCAATTGGACCAGATGGCGAAGTAAGCACAAGAAACTTGTTTCATGTGGTGCCAAGTAGGATGGAAAACTTTTGTTAGCCACACACTGAAAGGATCAGTTATGATGATGACGATATTTTGGATTGAAAGAAAAACAGCACCGAGAAGTGGAGTGTAGTAGATGGCTAAATCAAGACGTCCTAAAATAGAACATTCAACTTTGTAAAGAAATGTTTGTCTCTTACCCTCTCCACCCGCATGAATGGTTCTGGCAGCCTCTCCAACCTGCCATGTCACTGCTAATTTTGGCAGCAACTCCAGTGTGTTCACACTGACTCCAATCCTGCAAACATTTAGATATGTCACGTAGGAGAGGAAGGATGTAGAGTAAACAAGCCTGGGATTGGGAGGCTGGAGTTAATTCCCAGCTCTGCCACAGTTTTCCTCTGTGACCTTGGGCAAATTTGTCTGTAAAAGGGGGGTGACGGTGTTTTCCTACCTACAGCAGTGCTGTGAAGATCAATACGTTAAAGATTGCGAGGTGATTAGATACTATTGGGATCAGGGCATAAGAACCTAAGGGAGAGCCACCCATAACTTCAGGCATGTGAGAAGTCCCAGTGAACTCAGTGGGACAAAAGTGCTTACACATATACCTAAGAAGTTGCAAGATCACTTGTGACAAAGGAAGTGCTGAGTGGCAGTGAATTTATAAGAGAAGCTGGAGATATTTCACATTAAGAGAGTTCTTTTATTCATGCCTTCAAATACCAAGCAGCACTTTTGTCACAGCTAGGCCAGGACAGTGGTTTCCTGTTTCTTGTTTTTGAATTAGTGCAAACCAAAAATTTTAAAAACAAACAAACAAACAAAGCTTTGATCTATTTATTCTTTGGATAAAGCGGTGTTTTCAAACTTTAGTGGGTGTCCCATAAATATTTCGGCAATAGCACTTAACTGGTTTTAAATAAAGTGCTGGCTAATAGAGCACAGAGATGCTTTAATTCCAGATGGAATACTGAAATGTACATACATTGTGCTTTCTCAGCCTCTGGATGAGACCAGCCAAATGAGTGATCTCCCTGTGAAAGTGATCCATGTGGAAAGCGGTAAAATCCTTACTGGCACAGATGCTCCAAAGGCTGGACAGCTGGACACGTGGTTGGAAATGAACCCAGGGTAAGCCATCACCAGTTCCCAGATTGCCATCTGGTGGTGTGCCAGAAGGCTGACAGCCTCACATTTGCGGTAATGCATTCTGTGGCTTTGCTTATAAATCCTGTTCCATGCTCTAACTGAAATGGGTCAAAAATTACACCAGTTCACGGTCTGGGATACTGGCCCCAATCCTGCAGTGATTGTGTGTCTCCAAGGTTCCTCCCTCACAGAGATCATTGCAGGATTGGGGCCTGTGTTTAGTTCAGGCAAGAAACGCCCAAACTATCAGCATAGGCCCAGCCTAACCCCTTGAGAGTCCCAAAGGGTAGGAAGAAGTATGTTCTACCATTAGAAAGTGCAGATTCCTTTAACCTGACTTCAGCGGTCAGGGAGCTGCTAAAATTGTGTGTGGGAAATACTGTTGCAAAAGGTGCTTAATTGGTGGACCTCTACTTATGCACCCAGACCCAATAAGTTTTTCTAAGCACTGGTCCTAAAATCTGGGATTAGAAAGGGGAAAAAATTAGTCAAATTCCTGTGTTAAAAGTAGCAGTAATCTCACTCTAGTTTGAGTTCAAAGGCTTTTAGAGTCCAAGCTAGTCGCATGTTTGTGCATTACTCTGTCAGAATCAGAACTGATATTAAATATTAATATTTGTATTGAATTAGATATGAAGTAGCTCCCAGATCTGACAGTGAAGAAAGTGGGTCAGAGGAGGAGGAAGAGGTAAGTGGATGTGCCTTAAGTCATATTTTTTGGGTGCTTTTGTATTTTAAAATAGGAAATAACCAGTAGACATAAAGTCATTAAACTTAATCCACTATTTATTTTCAAATATAGTTCAATATCGATTTAGCTAAAATGAGTTCATTTAGGACAAATCTTGAAACAACTGATGTGTGCAGTGTGAAAACAAATAACCTCGTGCTGTCATATTTCCAACCCCATTCCACTTGGCGTCTCTTCTTCTGTGTCATGTCTTAACGAGGACACAACCATGCAAGCCTTTACTTCTGATAGTAGCCTGACATTGCCATCATACATCAATAAGGATTTAAATACATAAGAACTGCCATAGTGGGTCAGACCCAATGGTCCATCTGGCCTGGTATCCAGTCTCCAACCATGGTCAGTACAAGAGCTTCAAGGGGAGTGTACAGAACAGGGCAATTTTGCAGAGATCCACCCCATCTTCCCCTGTCCTGCAGGATCCTGTCCCTGATCTGTAAGGCAGTGTCTGTTTCTTATGAGTTCTTAAAGGTTCATAAACAGTGTGAAGCTATGTACATTTAAAAAAGTAGTAGGTCCAAGATGCACCAAGAATCTTTGAGTGCTCTACGGTTTGGGTGAAGCAGAGGTAATATTTTGGGGATAGGGTAAATTTTTTTTTTTTTTTTATTTAAATGAGGTTGAGCCATTAATCACTGCCAATCTCCTTGCCTCTTACTGCTCTGCCGCTTGTCGTGTGCTAGACTGATATTCTGCACTGACAGCTTAGGGGCAGGACACGATTTTGCCCACATAATGGAAGTTCCCACTCCCCTCAAAGAATTTATTTTTAAATGACTTTGGGGAAACGAGGTTGGGTTGTTAGAATATGTATGGCGGGAGGTAAGGTGCATCTGTAGGTCAGCTTTGAATGATCAGCATTCTAGAGTTTACATGGAAAATGTTTAAATTTGGGTGCTTAAGGTTGGCTCCTACATCCATATTTAGGAAGGAGACAAAGCAGGGATTTATGTAGGTACCTACATAAATGGCGTGATTTTTTTTTAAAGGTGCCACGCATCTACAGGTCCCACTGAAGTCAACAGGAAAAGCAAGTGCTCACCATTTCTGAAAAGAGCTGCTTTTATTTAGGTGTCTAAATATGGGTGTAGGAGCCTCATGTTTGGAAATTTTGGCCTAAGGGTTTATTTCTACCCAATTGATCAAAGATTGTTGTTGTTGTTGTTGTTGCCATTTTCTAAAAGAAAATGACACAAAAGGGCCACAAATATGACCACAAAGTACAATTGTGGTATCTAGATCCACAGGGAGATGCAAAGCGATTCTGTAGCTTTATATGTGCATTTCCTGGTGATTCCTACTCCATGGAGAGTCAATGCAAATATACATCTCGGATGCATGCCAGCCAATCAACTGGCATGTATATTGTCCTTCATTTCCTCTGTGTGCTGAAGTCTCCTGCATCACCAGCTGGTGAACGAAGCTGTATGCTTTATAGCAGGGGTAGGCAACCTATGGCACACGTGCCGAAGGCGGCACGCGAGCTGATTTGCAGTAGCACTCTCACTGCCCAGGTCCTGGCCACCGGTCCGGGGGGGGCTCTGCATTTTAATTTAATTTTAAATGGAGCTTCTTAAACATTTTAAAAACCTTATTTACTTTACATACAACAATAGTTTAGTTCTATATTATAGACTTATAGAAAGAGACCTTCTAAAAACGTTCAAATGTATGACTGGCACACGAAACCTTAAATCAGAGTGAATAAATGAAGACTCGGCACAGCACTTCTGAAAGGTTGATGACCCCTGCTTTATAGCATCTCGGCATCAGGAAGGAAGGAAAGAGGTGTCTCCAGATTGGTGACTTTTTTGCAAAGTCTGCAGCATGTATTTAAAGAGTTTGCTGCATGTTAAGTGGCTTATGCAGATTTGGCCAGCTCCACCTTACTGTGAGGCTACAGAACACTGCCTTCTCCCTTGTACGTGAGGATGAGTGTGTGTAACTTGATAGTCCCAGTGATGTAGCCTTCAATTTCTGGCAGGAGGAGGAAGAGGAGCAGCCGCAACCTGCTCAGCCTGCCCTGCCTGTGGAGGAAAAGAAGAAGATCCCAGATCCAGACAGTGACGATGTGTCAGAAGTCGATGCCAGGCACATTATTGAGTAAGCCCCACCTAGTCACTTGTTGCGTCAGTATTTTAAATCCTGCTGCCCTTTGTTTCCTCTTTGGGGGGCAAAAACAACCCAGGATTAGCCTGGATTGATTTCCATTATTCTGGATCACTTTGTTGGAGGCGTAATTGACAGGCACTAATAACTGGCAAGAGAAGACTTGCGAACTGCTGTTTCTCTTGTCCCGGCATGAAGGGCAGCGTTCCATTGTGAAGTCCCTCTTTCGCCTGGCTGGCACATGGAAAAAAAGTATACTTCACTGTGAAAGTTTTGCATTTTGTATACTGCTAGAATAGCTTTAATTTTAATCCCTATTGTCAGTCTCTTGTAACTCCCTCCCACTAAAAATGACATGGAGGAGCTCTGATTTGTTATGCTTGGTCTTTACCCAGAGATTAAGGCTGAGAGATTCAAATTCACTTAATAGATTTAGATGCAATGCTTGTTAATTTTAATGAGAATTATGTCTGATTCTCCTAGGAAGCTTTGAATATATTGGTCTAGGTTTTTTTGAAAACAGAAGAGAAATTAACATGTTGGTTACCAAAGTGCAGGGGAAATCGGGTGCTGTTTTTTTAATTTAAAGTTTCATGCTTAGGTCTCCTCCTCCTCAGAGGGGAATGCTGCATTAGCTACGTTTTGAGAAGGGAAAAGGTATGCAGATGAAAATCGTGCGACAAACCCTGGTTGCACACCTACAAACATCAGCCGAGACACGAGGGGGTGAGGTCACGCTTGTGAAAGAGACACGCTTTAGAGGAAGAAGAGCTCTGTGTAAGTTCACAAGCTTGTCTCTTTCACCAGCAGAAGTTGGTCCAATAAAAGATATTACCTCACCTCCTTATCTCTCCAATATCCTGGGACCAACACAGCTACAAAAACACTGCCTACAGACATCAGTCATAGATTATAAAGCCAGCAGGGGCCACTGTGATCATCTAGTCTGACCTCCTGCATAATGCTGGTCAAAGGACTGTCCTGAATTAAGTCCTGTTTGAACTAGAGCAGATCTCTTAGAAAATCAATCAGTGAGGCTTGAACCTTTACCCTCTAGCTCCATAATTATGAGCCCCTATCACTCGAGCTACATAAGAACGGCCACACTGGGTCAGACCAAAGGTCCATCTAGCCCAGTGTCCTGTCTTCCGACAGTGGCCAATGCCAGATGCCCCAGAGGGAATGAACAGAACAGGGAATCATCAAGTGATCCATCCCCTGTCACCAATTCTCAGCTTCTGGCAAACTGAAGCTAGGGACACCATCCCTGCCCATCCTGGCTAATAACCATTGATGGACCTATCCTCCAGGAACTTTTCTAGTTCTTTTTTGAATCCTGATACAGTCCTGGCCTTCACAACATCCTCTGGCAAGGAGTTCCACAGGTTGACTGTGTGTTGTGTGAAGAAATACTTCCTTTTGTTTATTTTAAACCTGCTGCCTATTAATTTCATTTGGTGATCCCTAGTTATTGTGTTATGAGAAGGAGTAAATAACACTTCTTTATTTACTTTCTCCACACCAGTCATGATTTTATAGACCTCTAGCATATCCTCCTTTAGTCATCTCTTTTCCAAGCTGAAAAGTCCCAATTTTTATTAATCTTTTCTCATATGGAAGTTGTTCCATACCCCTAATAATTTTTGTTGCCCTTTTCTGAATCTTTTCCAATTCCAATATATGCTTTTTGAGATGGGGCAACCACATCTGCATGCAGTATTCAAGATGTGGGCATACCATGGATTTATATAGAGGCAATATGATATTTTCTATCCCTTAATGATTCCCAACATTCTGTTCGCTTTTTTTGGCTGCACTGCACATTGAGTGGATGTTTTCAGAGAACTCTCCACAAGGATGCGAAGGTCTCTCTCTTGAGTAGTAACAGCTAATTTAGACCCCATCATTTTATTCGTATAGTTGGAATTATGGTTTCGAATGTGCATTACTTTGCAATTATCAACATTGAATTTTGTCTGCCATTTTGTTGTCCAGTCATCCAGATTTGTGAGATCCCTTTGTAGCTCTTCGCAGTCTGCCTGGGATTTAACTATCTTGAGTAGTTTTGTATCCTCTGCAAATTTTGCCACCTCACTGTTTACCCCTTTTTCCAGATCATTTATGAATATGTTGAATAGCACTGGGCCCAGTACAGACCCCTGGGGGACACCGCTATTTACCTCTCTCCATTCTGAAAACTGACCATTTATTCCTACCCTTTGTTTCTTATCTTTTAATCAGTTACCGATCCCTGACAGGACCTTCCCTCTTACCCCATGACAGCTTCCTTTGCTAAAGAAAAATCTTCCAGCTGTCAATAAGCAGCAGGCTGTTACATTTTGTGGTGACCAGCCAGTCTAGAGAGACAGTCACCTGCATTAAGCCAATGTATTGCAATGGAATAATGTCCATCCTTTTTCATACAAAATATACCATGTGCTGTTTTTTATAAACCACCCATGGGTATGGAGATAGCCGTCTTGGCATAAATGCACCTATGTGAGCTGCTAGTTATTTTAAACTAAAGAAATGGAAGAAAAGAGGGTAATGCAATGTTGACATTTTACATGACAAAAAGTCAGGGATTACAGAGCTTATGGTTCCCATGGTGGCAAACATTGCCCGAATACAGGTAAGTTATCGCCATAGATGGAAAATGCTGAATGTTCCAAAGTGGGTCCAAGTTACGCTTCCCTCAGCAACTATAACTTAAAATTCTGGACACTTCTGTGCATGTAAAAACTGAACCTTAATATGGAAGTAACCTAGATTTTTGCTTTTAATATTTATAAGGACTTAGACATGCCATACTCCCAAATCTTCTCCCTCTTTCATGCTTGCTTGCATGCAAACACAGGTGAGATGTGTCAGCAGAACAACTCTGCCTTGCCTGCCCTTTGTCTCATTCAAATTGCAGCATCCTAGTTTCCTTTCTGAGATGTCCCCCGCCGCCCCCCCCCCCCCCCCCCCCCAAAAAAAAAGGTGTGAGCGCCTTAAATTGGACTTAGAAAGTATCATTTGGTTGTAGTGCTAAGCCTATGGTTTGTGCAGTTTCTGGTGCATCAGTTGGAAGAGGTTCTCATCACACCAGGAAATTCTAATAAGTGGTTTGCAGAAGAAACTATAACTGTGTGAGGAAATAGGTGAAGTGTGTTTAAAATTGTTGGGGGTTTTTTGAAACAGTAATTCCTTTAAAACAAACACAAGCTGCTGGATGATCTGGCAATAAGCATTTACTTACCATTCAGGTCAAGATTCTTGCTGTCTCAAAAGCGCACTGTGGTTTGGATCTTTAAAAATCATAATTAAAGATAATATGGGGATATACCTATCTCATAGAACTGGAAGGGACCTTGAAAGGTCATTGAGTCCAGTCCCCTGCCTTCACAGCAGGACCAAGTACTGATTTTTGCCCCAGATCCCTAAGTGGGCCCCCTCAAGGATTGAACTCGCAACCCTGGGTTTAGCAGGCCAATGCTCAAACCACTGAGCTATCCCTCCCCCAAGTCACTTAGGCACTGCTGTAAATCCCATCCCACCTGGTTAGTTTCCAAGGAGTTAAACGTGCCAGCATCATTTTTTGCTCCCTGATTTTAGAGAGCATGAGGCAAAGGGAAAAGTAAACTGGGATGAAAAGAGACTAAAATATTCTTTCAGAAGCAAAGAAGTTGATTGGTTGTACTTGGAGAGACGAGCTCATGAAATCCAAGGATTCGTGGGGTCCCCCAGAGGTCTTTGGGCTGCGGGGAAGCCTGTCTCCCAGAGAAGTGAGAAGGATTCTCTCCATATCCATTCAAAACTCTTTATTTACTTATTTATTTATTTTTTAGAAATGCTAAGCAAGATGTTGATGATGAGTATGGGGTCTCCCAAGCTCTGGCGAGGGGATTACAATCTTACTACGCTGTGGCCCACGCGGTCACTGAACGAGTGGACAAACAGTCCACGCTCATGGTCAATGGCGTCCTCAAACAATACCAGGTGAGACACTGAGGGAGGAAGTGCCCTGATTCAGGGTGATGGTGACTGAAATAGCTTATGCACACACACACAGCATGTCTGATCAACCACAGGTACGCTCAGCACTGGGGGGAGAACCTAGAAATTGCCAGACTGGATGAGACCCAAGGCCTATCTAGTCCAGTATCCTGTCTCTGACCAGCAGCTCAGAGAGAGGTTTTCTAGAACTCCGCAATAACAGATATAGGATAATCAGCCCCCCATATTAGGTCTCATCCTGACCTCTCATAGTCAGAGATTGGCATAAACCCTGATGCCTGAGATGTAATGTCCCTTCCAAAATATTATCATTCCTTATTAGAAGTAAATTGCACACCTTGCTCTGCCTTACAGCCTAGATAAGGAACTGTGACATGTATTTGAACATAAAACCCTCCTGAGATTGTTCCAGGCAACTGGTTTCACTTTGCTTGGTGTTGGGCTCCTGTCCTGCTTCCCTCACGGTTCTAATCAGGTGACACTCCTTTACTATGCTCAGTTATTTCTGTCTGTCTAAAAGCTGATTTATTCAAATCCATTTTGGGTTAATCGGTCATTATTTCTTACCTTTTGAACTTGCTGAGCAAAATTAATTCCAAGAATTGCAAGTGCCTCCATAAGCAAATCCACAATGTAATAAAGCTGACAAGCAAGTTTTAAACATGGGCACGCGTGTATATATATACATCCCCCCTTCCCCCCAAATTGCAACAAACAGGCTGAAGGTGACTGGATAATACTTGAATCATTTGTAGTGTCTGGGGAACAAAGTGTGACTCGACAGACGTTATCTGGCATTTTTAGTTGTAATTAGATAATTGTGCAGTACTTTGAAGATACAAAGCTGTATGGAAGGACGAACCTTTTGTGCTTATCCGTAGGCTCTGGTGTAAGACCTTACTTATAATATCGTGTATTGCACTTGTCAGTGAAATCCTGGGGATTAAAGATAGGAGCCTGTTGACTCACACCTTGTATCTCTCACACACTGCAGGAATGGAGGATTGTTCCCTTCAGTCCATGCAAACAACCAGA
This sequence comes from Terrapene triunguis, assembly GCF_002925995.2. Classification (NCBI taxonomy): domain Eukaryota; kingdom Metazoa; phylum Chordata; order Testudines; family Emydidae; genus Terrapene; species Terrapene triunguis. The sequence goes on along the minus strand of NW_020665184.1, from coordinate 2,423,639 downwards.
AACTTCTTAAGGTTCCGAGAGATGCAGATGAGAATAAAATGATCCAGGCTTCTAGGGAAGCCTGGGGGGGTGTCTTTTATAAAATAACCGATTAGCTAGACTTGGTCTCTGTAGCTTAAAGCAAAGAGCATTAAAGGGAGCTTTTTGTGTGGTACGCGTGATCCAGAAGGGAAAGGAATGGATCGATGCCAAAGCGCTCTTTGAGATAATTAACTCTAAAACGAGAGGTTTAATAATCTATAAATAATTCATCTACAGTGTTACGTAAGGTGAGTGGCTGCAAATCATTCACAAGGAAGTGTGGCTTTTTTCCTCTTAGATCCTGTTTAGTTTACATTCTTTGAATCGTCCTCCATTCTCTTTTTGTTCAGATTAAAGGCTTGGAGTGGCTCGTCTCTTTGTACAATAATAACCTGAATGGTATCCTGGCGGATGAGATGGGTCTGGGCAAAACGATCCAGACCATCGCTTTAATCACATACCTCATGGAGCACAAGCGTATCAATGGACCCTTCCTCATTATTGTACCTCTCTCGTAAGTGTGGGGCTCGAACTAATGGGGGATTACGGCACTGGGAAGTTTAGGAGAAGTTTTTAGTGAGCAACATTAATTCTAGCTGTGCTGTGGTTAGAGCAGGGAGGAAGAGGGAGTCAGGAATTATGAGTTCTGTTCCTCACTCTGCCACTGACTCACTCTTTGACCTTGGAATTCATTCAGCTGCCTTGCCTCAGTTTACCAATCTGCAAAATGAGTGCAGTGATACTTACCTGACAGGGGAGTTGGGGAGCTTTTGTAAAGTGCTTGGAGATCCTTGGATAAAAGCGCCTGTAGAAACCCCAATAATGCTGCGGTTGCCCTAAGCTTAAGGGCACCTTCCCAACTCAGTAGGTCAGCTTAAAAAATAAATAAATGAGCCGGTGTGAAGGATCAGAATTCAGGCATTCCTGTTTGTAGCAGAACTGTTCCTCTCTTTATCTCTTATACCAAAATACAGATCTTCGCCAATAAAATAAGACCACACTCCCCTGTGCGCACACATGACTGGGTTGTTATATTTTCATTTCAGTCCCTAGTGCAGTGGTCCCCAACCTTTTTTGTTTGGCGGGCGTCAGACGACAAGCCACAGAGGACCGTGGCGTGGACGAGCATCCACTGAAATGCCACCGCCAAGCGGCGTCATCCAGAGGCGTCGCCGCCGAAATGCCGCTGAATTTCGGCGGCATTTTGGCCGATGCTCATCCGCTGGCCAGTACGCGGGCGCACTTAAACGCCCCAGTGGGCACCATGGCGCCTGCGGACACCTCACTGGGGACCCCTGCCCTAGTGCATGGAAGGGTTCTTTGAGCGATTGCCCACACTGATTCCACTCTTGAGGCGTGTGCACCCAGTAAAGGCCACACCAGATTATTTTGTCCGGTAGCGTCTGATGGGGCTGTGTCTGTGCCCTGAGGGTCCTCACAGCCCTCCCACTCCAGGGCAGAAAAGCTGAGTGGCCCAAGCATCCCTCTGTCCATTCTTACTGCCTGTGGCCGCAACGCACCGTCTGCTTCCTCCACGCACTGCGTGACTGACTTAGCCTGGTGTATAATAGTACAGTGTTAATGGAGTTCTTTTTTTATGGGGTCCCGGGGTTCACTCCCCCCTACTGGCCATCCTGGGGATTAGCTCTGGCCAGGCATTGCGCCCTCCTCTGGTGATGTCTCTCCCATCATCCTGTCAGCCTGCGGACCCTTTTTGCTCCAAGAACTGCAGCTCCTCTTCGTGACTGGCCCTCTGACCAGGTTACTCCGTGGTTTCCCCTTCCAGGGTATGTAACAGTCTTTTTGGAACAAATCAGGCAGTCCGCTGTCCTCTGCCTGGTTGGTGCCACATCCCCAGTGGCTGGTAGGGAACCTGAGCCTGCCCTCTACTCTGGGTTCTGGCTCCGGGGCCCTTCAGTTAGCAGCCAAGGCCTGCACTGTCCTACCATGCTGCTTTCCCCCTGAGCTGTCTCCTACCTTCCTGGCTTCCCCCTCTCTGGGTTTGTCAGCCTCCCGACTGCCCTCTACGGTAGAACCGCAGAGTCAGGAACACCTCAGGAGTGAAGATAGTTTGTAACTCTGAACTAAACCTTATGGTTCTTTCAAAAGTTTACAACTGAACATTGACTCGGTACAGCTTTGAAACTTTACTATGCAGAAGAAAAATGCTGCTTTTAACCATCTTAATTTAAATGAAACAAGCACAGAAATCGTTTCCTTACCTTGTGAAACTTTGCTTACATTTTTTTAGTTCATGTTTAACACAGCACTGTACTGTGTCTGCTTCCCACCCCCCTGAATACTTCCAACTGAGGGGTGTGGCTGACCGGTCAGTTCGTAACTCTCGGGCTATACTGTATAGGCCCAACACACCTCCCTTCACCCAGGGAAAGGCTGCAGACTCCTGCCATGCAGCCCACTGCTGCGGTCACCTCCTGGGCTTTAGTCAGGTGCCTCCTGTTCCTGACCAGCTGAGCTTTATTTAATCAACCCCTGGCTCCTTCTCCAGTGCAGCCTGGGCAGGTCATTGGCCCATGTAGCCATCTTAACCCTTCCAGGCCCTGTGTGGGGTGGACACCCCATCACATACGGTCTTGGCAATGTAATATAGGTAAGTTTTAGTTAACCTAGACAAACCGAGAAACTTGTGGAGTAGCTATGGGCGCGCTAGCCACACATTTACAAGACACTGTTCCTTAGCGGAGGCTTCCAGATTGGATGCCAGTGTTGGTGGGACTGTCCTGCAGTCACTATTTAAGTAAGACTCCGGTTATCCACCTCCAGGCAATAGACAGCTGCTTGCTCATAGAATATCAGGGTTGGAAGGGACCTCAGGAGGTATCTAGTCCAACCCCCTGCTCAAAGCAGGACCAATCCCCAACTAAATCATCCCAGCCAGGGCGTTGTCAAGCCTGACCTTAAAAACTCCTAAGGAAGGAGATTCCACCACCTCCCTAGGGAACCCACTCCAGTGCTTCACCACTCTCCTAGTGAAAAAGTGTTTCCTAATATCCAACCTAAACCTCCCCCAATGCAACTTGAGACCATTACTCCTTGTTCTGTCATCTGCCACCACTGAGAACAGTCTAGATCCATCCTCTTTGCAACCCCCTTTCACGTAGTTGAAAGCAGCTATCAAATCCCCCCTCACTCTTCTCTTCTGCAGTCTAAACAATCCCAGTTCGCTCAGCCTCTCCTCATAAGTCATGTGCTCCAGCCCCCTAATCATTTCTGTTGCCCTCCGCTGGATTCTTTCCAATTTTTCCACTTCCTTCTTGTAGTGTGGGGCCCAAAACTGGACACAGTACTCCAGATGAAGCCTCACCAATGCCAAATAGAGGGGAATGATGACGTCCCTTGATCTGCTGGCAATGCCCCTACTTATACAGGACAAAATGCCATTAGCCTTCTTGGCAACAAGGGCACACTGTTGACTCATATCCAGCTTCTCGTCCACTATAACCCCTAGGTCCTTTTCTGCAGAACGGCTGTCTAGCCATTCGGTCCCTAGTCTGTAGCAGTGCATGGGATTCTTCCGTTCTAAGTGCAGGACTCTGCACTTGTCCTTGTTGAACCTCATCAGATTTCTTTTGGCCCAATCCTCTAATTTGTCTAGGTCCCTCTGTATCCTATCCCTACCCTCCAGCGTATCTACCACTCTCCCAGTTTAGTGTCATCTGCAAACGTGCTGAGGGTGCAGTCCATGCCATCCTCATCACCAGGCATGGAATCTGTGTTGACAACCACTCGAAGAAGAAAGGATACTTACTTGCCTTGCGGCAATTGGTTCTTCAAAATGTCTTGTCCACACAGTTTTCACAACCTGCTCTTTTTCTCAGCTACCCCAGAGTTCTGTACTGGTGAAAGAACTGAGGGGCCGTTGGGCCCACGCTACCCTTGATGCCCTCAGGCGAGGGGGAAGTGAGGTTACTTATGGTGCAGGCGTGGCCCCAACAGACACTGCTGGACAAAATAATCTGATCTCTCATGCATGGAGCACGTGCACCAAGAGCAGAATCTATATGGGCAATGCATTGCCAAGAACCACATTTACTGTAAGGTACATAACTGTTCTTTCTGGCAGAGAAGAAAGTACTGTGGCCACATCTCATGATTGTCACAGGGAATTGTTTGGATTGTGGTTGAGTGTCTTGGATAATGGATTTTGCAGCAAGAATTACTAGCTGGGAATAAAGGGTATTGATTTCTCACGAGCTGCTGGAGACTTTGATGGTTTTACAGCCAATGGGGGCTGCTTTGGGCTATAGAAGGTTTGGAGTCCATTATGCAAGGGTGGGTTTTACTGTTCTTTCTCGCTCCCTCTCTTCTAGAACGTTGTCAAACTGGGCATATGAATTTGATAAATGGGCTCCTTCTGTGGTGAAGGTCTCATACAAGGCAAGTACTGGAGTTCGGTCCTGCACTTCTCACTGTGAAACCGTTGGTTGCATACTCTGCAAGCAGCTTTTAGTACCTGTATAACCAACCCCGATTAGAAATGCAGTGTTCCCTTTGTCCAAACAAAAAATCAGCTGCGTAGTGACTATTCTTCTGTGTTTGATATGAATACTTGAACAAGAGAATGAATCTAACTCCCATGGCCTATATAAATATTCAAGCTAGATTTGTTTCCCCCCGCGAATCAGGAACATGGGACTTTCCACTCTGTTGCTAATAATCCGAGCTTGTGTATACAGTGCGGCAATGTGTACTAGAGGGGTGTGAATTCTGCAGTGTACTGCGTGCTGCAGACTAACCGGCCTGTGTAGACGCTGCTGTGTAGATGTGCAATAAGGAATTTTTAGAGCATGCCAGCAGGGTCTACACGGGCCAGTTGGAGCGCATCATGTTGGTGCGCTTTAGAATTTGTACCCCTCTAGTGGGGCATTGCTGCACCCTGTAGACAAGCCCTCGGTAACGCCCTCTGCTGGAAGTTACATTGATTTGAGTTTTTTCTCCCATTCCTCCTCTCCTAGGGCTCTCCAGCAGCAAGACGGGCATTTGTACCTCAGCTTCGAAGTGGGAAATTTAATGTCTTGCTCACAACCTACGAGTACATCATCAAAGATAAGCACATTCTTGCCAAGGTGAGTGTCGTGTTTCCCATGGCTAACTGCACCTCTGACACCTTCATGGCTGCCTTAAGGGCCACCCCACTGAGGGCTCAGTCCCCCAGCCATCACCTTTCTCAGGCCCCGCAGTTTTGTGTTCTCAGGGTTAAGGAGTGATCAGCCTTCTCTCATAAAGCAAAGTGTTCTTCATTCAGAGCAAAAGCATTACAGAGAAAACCTATCTTAGCAATAAACAGCTTAGATACACATGCCTAGCTTAGCAGACGCTCGCCCATCTTTCACTTGGAAACCCTGGCAGATCTAAAGTACCTCAGATCCTCTCGTGGGGTCTGTCTCAGTTCGGGGTTTGCGCATGTGAGTTACCCTCTTCCGAGGTCAGGCTGTCACTTGATACAGTTTCAAGTCTTTTGTCCTCTTAGACCTCCTCCTGATCAAGTCAAGGCAGTCTATGCAGGTCCTCCCCAGAAGTGTGGGAGTGTGCAACTTCACAAGACTAGTTATCTGGATTATTTCAATAGTGGGGATTTGCATTAGTTACCTCCCAGAAGCTTCTCTGATCTAGTGATCTTTATCTGTATCTTGTGTCAGTGAACTACTAAATTAAGCTGCACTGATTAGGGCTTTGTGCCAGTTTAACTATATCCAGTTAAACTGGTGCAGCTTTTCTCACGTAGACATGGCCTTAGCAGGGAATTCTCTTTTCAGTTACTCGAACTGGGGTAGTAAGGGAAATGTATTTGGCTATGGCCAGGAAGCTAAGGAATTACTGAAGATGGTACAGGGTGTGTGAGATGCTAGAAATAACTAACTGGGTAACATCTCTCTTCCTTAATCATTTCTCGACATTACTGCCCCTTCCCTTTTCTTTACATTCTCTCCCTTATTCCATCGGCTGTCTCAGTTCTCTGTGCCACAGGCAAAAAAAGGGCTCATGAATGGGAGCACTTTCCCAGCAGCAGCCTGAATGAAACTTGACTAGGTTTTTACAGTCCTAGTCAGTTCTGATCGGTCTCTGGTGGTGCCCCCCCCGCTGGGCAGGCATAGCTGCATGGATGGTTAAGATTTGTGTGATTCTCCTGCGTCGGGTAGCTGCTGTGCTTATGAAAGGTGGGATTCCCACAGTCTCTGTTGTGATTCCGTCTCTGCAGATTCGCTGGAAGTACATGATTGTTGATGAAGGTCACAGAATGAAGAATCACCACTGTAAGCTAACCCAAGTCCTCAACACACACTACGTTGCGCCGCGTCGTTTGCTGCTGACAGGAACTCCACTACAGAATAAGCTGCCAGAGCTGTGGGCTCTACTCAATTTCCTCCTTCCCACCATCTTCAAGAGCTGTAGCACATTTGAGCAGTGGTTTAATGCTCCGTTTGCCATGACCGGAGAGAAGGTAGGTGTGGAAGTAGCCGTCTGACAGCAGTTGAGTTTGGACAGTCTTGTGCTAATATAAGGTACCAAATCACTGGGTATCCACAGTATTTGGTTGTAATTAGTTTCCAGCTATTATCTGGTATGCTAGCTCAGCAGTCTCCATCTTAATTTGCTAATTAGGGGAGGGTTATGGTCTTCAGTCAGTTTAATTTCTGGGCCTTGACACCAGAGAAAGTGACTTTGAGCCATACGGGATAAACCAGAGACTGGTAATAAGCAAATGCTGGAATAAAGGCAAGGTGTCTTTCTGTCATAGACCTCCATCCATCCCAGCAAGGCGCTGCTTGGTTCTTGTCAAAATGGATTCTCAGATTGCACAGAATCCTCAAGGCTTTTAAGTGAACTGGTTATATTCATTCAAAACTCCTCCCTTAAAGTGCAGGGACTGGGGACGTGAATACCAAGTAATAGAACAGCACGGGGTTTGAACCGTTAGAGTTTTCAGTACAGAAACCCCAGACTTGGACAGCAGCATAAGAGAGTTTGCAGTTTTGAGAGGTGTGTGGCTGGTCAAAACTGTAAGTCATCAGTTGCACAGTTTATGGAGGGAATCTTTAGGCCTTATTTCTATTCCCAGCTCTGCCATTTCCTGCTGGGTGACCTTGGGCAAGTCACTTACCCTCTCTGAGCCTCAGTTTCTCCATCTGTAGAATGGGCATAATCAGGACCACCTTTGCAAAGTGCTTTGAGATCTGCTGGGAATGTGCTAGACAAGAGCTAGGGGTTATTTTTATTGGGATCTTGCAGTATTTAGTGAAAAATGTTGAGGAGAAAGAGACTCAAGTTATTCTAACCTTTTTTTATTTCCTGGGTGGAAAAAATAGGTGGATTTGAATGAAGAAGAAACTATTCTGATTATCCGTCGTTTGCACAAAGTGCTGCGTCCCTTCCTGCTAAGACGGTTAAAGAAGGAGGTAGAAGCACAGCTGCCTGAAAAGGTAAAGCTTGTAAGGAAGACACTCTTTCCCACCACCACCACCCCACCACACACCAGGCTTTCTGGATGCATTTTTGGAAGATGTTCTTTAGTCAAACACAAGTTATTGTGCTCAGTACAGGGCTAGTGGAGTGAAATTCCTGACCTGTGCGGTTATACAGGAGATCAGACTAGATCTAATGGTTCCTTCTCGCCTAAATGATTCTAAAATCTATGAACTATGCTGCACTTAAATAGTGTTTTAGTTGTAAGTTTATTCATTGTTTTATGTTGCATCCTTGCTGTAAGTCATGTAGCTGAAGTGAGAGACTATAAGAGAAGCTGTGACATCTTCTCCTGAGGAAAGTGGGGAAAGCCCCAAGATTTGAGCATTTACAGTTGGACAGGAGGAAGTAGTGAAACATGCTAGAGACAGCGCTCCTGCCCTGGCCCATGAGTGGGGGATGAGGTAGTTGAACTAACCCGTTTATTCTTTTTTAACTTGCATATAGTTGTCAGTTAAGCTGCCTGCTGTTTGCTCCAGCATTTGACAGCTGGTTCCATGTTGTCCTCACTAGAGGCTTTTGCTTTTTATGGTTTCCCTTTCTTCACTCCAGTGCTAAGGGGGGGAAAAAAACGTTCCAACTTCCGTGGACTCCAAATTAGTTTCCTTTCTAGGAACTGCTGCAACGATATGGTATTTTGCAGCTTTTCAGCTTGCTAGTCTCATCCCATTGGGCTAAGCTAGCCTGATGAGAACAAACCGGATTGGTAGCTCAGCTCCCTAGCGCTGAGGTGGTAGGGCTCAGAGTGGGGAAGATGGGAGAATAGTGATGGCTGTTCGTGCCCCACAGTTCCACAGGAGTGACTTGTATGCCCAGTCTACCGCTCCTGGGGTCAGCAGCATCATAAAGACACCACACCGAGCCCTGTGGTTAAAGAGTGTCTCGTCAGCACTCTGGCCAGCTTGAGAACAGTGCTGATTGGTTGGGAAGTAAGTCCCCGTCCTGTGGTTGGCAGAGAGCTCGGAGCAGTACAGCAAAGGGGCGGGGGGTGCAGGGCTACAAGCCAGTGACTGGGGGATAGGAGTGAGATGTTTTGGGAGCATGCAGAGAATCGCGGTGGGTTGGTTACTATCGTTTGTGATGTTAAACTCTCCTCTGCTTTCCAGGTGGAGTATGTGATCAAGTGTGACATGTCAGCATTACAGAGGGTGCTGTATAGACATATGCAGGCCAAGGGCGTGCTGCTCACCGATGGCTCGGAGAAGGATAAAAAGGTGTGGCAATAGGGCCCTGATTTGTTACTTACTCTCCCTGCGTTTACATGCAGCAGGGCCGAAGAGCATTTCACGTACAGGGGCCTGTTTCCCAGTCAGCGTAGCTACCATCGCTCGGGGAGGTGGAGCTCCTACAGCAACAGAAAAACCCCGTCTGTCTACACTACGGGGTTAAAGCAGTATCGTTATGCCACCATAGCGCCTGTAGTGCAGACGTGGCCTTAAAGCCCCAATGCGCAGAATGGATGCAGCAGGAGCAGAGGCAGTGCAAGCTTCCTCCACGTAGCCAGGACCTAAACCTGTGCATGCCTCTCCCAAGACTGCCCAAAAGGGCTCCGTAAAGGGTGGTGGACCCTGTGCTGTGGATAACTGTTAGGAATTTCATGGAGAGCACCAACTTGTTTCGCACAAGCCACTCAACAGCTGTCAGATGGCAGCAGCTGGTTGGGCCGGGTTTAAAATGAACTGAAGATGAAGTGTTCACTTCTCCAGTATGCAACCTCTGAGCTGTCCTTTCACCCTCATTTTAAAAATCTATTCCTTGGATTGTGGAAGAGGATTTTAAGGTTTCTCCTTAACACCTTGAAGTTCACCTTTCTGAGCAATGTGTTCCATTGATGGACTGTTGTCTCGCCGTTCTGGGCAGCTTTCACAGCAGTGGGGCTGGGGGAATTGGCCTTGCTAGTGTATGGAGGAGGTTTTGGAGTCCTTAATTGGGTCCCCCTCCTAAAGTGGCAGCTCTGCTACTAGAGCTGTGACATTCACTTTTGAAAACTGAGTGAAGATGCATCCCGTGTCCCGTCCATGCTCTAACAGCCCTTCACTGTCTTCAGTGTTCTGCACATGTAGTTAGCTACTAAAGCTAATGTGATCGGCCTCTGAATAATTTTGCCTTTGTCCTCAGCTGCACCCATCTGCTTTCCCTCATGTGAGATTTCAGATTTTTTGCCAAGAGTGTAGGATGCCATGACTGCAGTGGGGGGGGGGGGGGGGGGAGCAGATCCTCCGCGTTCCCTTTCACAGCTTGTGTCTGCGTGGACATATTTGTAATTTTGTGTCTTCTTCACACAGGGCAAAGGTGGTACAAAAACCCTGATGAACACCATCATGCAGCTGAGGAAGATCTGTAACCATCCGTACATGTTTCAGCACATAGAGGTAATGTTGTAGTATTTTTTTGTATCCGTGTTCATAGAATCCTAGGCTATCAGGGTTGGAAGGGACCTCAGGAGGTATTTAGTCCAACCCCCTGCTCAAAGCAGGACCAATCCCCAGACAGATTTTTGCCCCAGATCCCTAAATGGCCCCCTCAAGGATTGAACTCTCAACCCTGGGTTTAGCAGACCAATGCTCAAACCACTGAGCTTTCCTTCCCCCCCCCCCTCCTCCTCCAAGGCTCCTCTGAGGATCTAGGCACCATAGTGCACAGATCAGCCTTTCTGTAAAATGGGTACTATATGAACTAAGCTGTTCTTGGACGCTGCAGGGTAAATTTTCAGGGCAGCACTGTGTAGCGTTCCTGTGTCTCATCTTAAAATGTTCCCCTGTAGCATCCAATGTTGGTTTAAACCTATTCAGACATGGAGTGTTCAATGAAGTGATATCAATTAAAAATGGCAAAATCAAGGCTCATTGTCAGGCTGATCCCTTTGGATGCAGTCTCTCCTCAGAGACAACAAAAGAAGTGTTCCACTAGTGAATCCGTGCTCCAACTCCTCCTTGGGATCGTCTGCACCTCAAGTGACCCCAGACAGATGCTTTAAAATTACTTTATTCCTACACATTCTTTCCAGGCCTTCCTACAGCAATTGAATATTTTATGAATTAACCTATTGCCATTTATAATTAAACCGCTTTCCAGCCGAACAATAAAATGGCTAATACCAAACTTGATGCACAATTCTGCAGTGAGAGCGTCAGCCACAAGGCTAACCCAAAGCATGTTGGTGTTACACTGGACCAGAGTTTGACTTTTCAACAACACCTCGAACGTCCAGTCTTGTGTCGCACTTATCAGAAAATTGGCCAGAACATCATGGGGCTCCAGGCCACGGACCCAACGAACCGCAACAATTGCCTTGGTATATTGTGCAGCTAAATGCTGTGCACCAGTGTGGTCTGACAGCCGTCCTGCTAAACTCCTTGACATTCAAGTTACTAACGCTACGCGCATAGTGTCGGGACGCTCCAGTCGACTTCAGACCACTGGCTCCCGGTCCTGTCGCACATCCAGGCTGTGCAGCTTAGAAGAGCTCCTCAGACATCTCGCTTTCTCAACCATGTCAATGCAAACGCAGGGATCCCGCTGCACGATGACCTGCAGAACCCGCTAAAGACGAGATTAAAATCCCACAGCCCTCTACGGACCGAATCAAGACCCTTACACCAACTGCGACGCTGAGGCTCCATGGAGAGTCACACGGAGCGTTTCGACCGCTCTAAACAAACAGCTCGTCGTTGACCCTGCCAGGGAACCACCGGGTTTTGATTTGATGTCGGAAAGGCTGGTGCAGATTGAATCTCATCAGGACATCTCATGGGAGACTTGGACAAACCCTCTTTACATGGAAAATGAGGCAAACACCTGCATGCAACTGTGGTCACCACACTAGAGCACACTGTATCTGAGTGTCCCCTTTGTTCCTTTGCCGGGGGCCTGAAGGACATTCACCCGCTTGCTCCGGCCGCAATGTGCTGCCTCTCAAACCTAGATATACACTTGTTGCTATCCACCCAAGCCATACGAAAGCAGAAGATGATTAGACCTATTTGAGCTGAGGATCAGTTTTCCATTAGGGCAATTCCAAGAGTTTGGTGGATTTATTGGACACTTGTGTTTATATAGAAGAGTTTGGTGCAATCAGTGTGACAGTGTTTCTGTTTCTGGTTGCAGGAATCCTTTTCAGAGCACTTAGGTTTCACTGGAGGTATTGTACAGGGGTAAGTTGAATGCTTTTGAGCTTTACAAAGGAGGGTATTTGTAGTTGAAGTGTGGTGTGGTTTATCAATGAAGAATTACTTGGATTAGGTCAGTGTATTAATGTAGCAAGCACTGGTAGTTCTCATTTTGCATGCGAGGACGATGCCTTTTTTTAGCATCGGATTCTCACCTATTTCCAATCCTCTCTTGTGAACTAGACTAGACCTGTACCGAGCATCTGGCAAATTTGAGCTTCTGGACCGGATCCTTCCCAAACTACGAGCCACCAACCACAAAGTGCTGCTGTTCTGTCAGATGACCTCGCTCATGACCATCATGGAAGACTACTTCGCATACCGTGGCTTCAAATACCTCCGGCTGGATGGTGAGTGTAGCTGGTACCAGCGAGACCTGCAATCCCCTCCTGAACGCTCTGCTTTGGCCATCTCAGTAGGTCAAACCCTGCATGTGTAGATAACGAATGATCAAATAACAAACCTCCTTCTAGTGCTCCTTTCCATGCAGTGTGCTTAGCAGCACACGTGGGAAACGTGCATGAAACTAACAATGCCATTCATAAAAATAAACCAGGGAACTATCGTAACACTCGCATCATGTACTAACTCTTGGTGAAGCTGGTAGGATTACACTGTTGCAGTGTTGTCATTGCACACTTGCTCCTGGACGTGTTTCTCCTTTAACCTTTGATTGGGGAAAAAGGATTAACAGGGTTGCACATACTTGACACTTTTTTTTCTTGTAAGGTTAGTTTAGGGAGGTGGTTCACAGCTAATCCATTTACCGCTTTCCACCTCCTTTAAGTTGGTGAAAGTCGCCTCCAGGAAGAGCCCTGTTCTGTAGGCTGACATGGCGCATAGGCCTTGTGCTGTCTCTTGGAATTTCACCCAGCATCAACAACTTCTTCTTGGATGTTTGTAACCTGCTATCTTTGATACATTGATCACCTTATGTTACATTTTATATCCTGGAAGATCCCAAAGGGCTTTCCCACTTGACACACACACTGCACGCACAGACCTCAATTTGTCGTCATGACTACTGATTTTGGGTGCTACAATATTAGGGGTGCCCGACTTGAGCCACCTCCAGTGGATCTGGTTTTCAGCGGGTGCAGGTGCTCAACATTTTCTGAGCAAGCTGGAACCCCTCTTTGCTCTGTGGAGTCTTGAGTCCATGTTAAATAGAAAACTTTGCAGGGGAGGAAAATGGTGACCCCCCTCTTCTCCCTGGGCTTCTAGGAACCACTAAAGCTGAAGACCGCGGCATGCTGCTGAAGACCTTCAACGAGCCCGGCTCTGAATATTTCATTTTCCTGCTGAGCACTCGAGCCGGAGGGCTGGGGCTGAACTTACAGTCTGCCGATACTGTGATTATTTTTGACAGTGACTGGAATCCGCACCAGGTAAAAAACGCTCCTGAATTGGTGGGGATCCCAGTACGGGGTTGGGCGTGGTTGCCTCTCTGTGTGTACGTGGGACACGAGTCTCGCGTTCCTAGAATAGCAAGAGGAAGGACTAGTGTGTTCCTCTTGGATGAACTGTGTGCCTGTAATGCTGGTTTAACCGCCTCACAAGGATCTAAGAATGCATCTACACTGTAAGGTGTGTTCTTAACTTTGGTTAAAATAGCAATGAGGATGCAGCAAACTGGCTTTTAACCGGTTAGCAGCTGGAATTCATCCTCAGACTGTCTTAAAGGCTTTCACTTGAGATGCTAGTCCTAGCAAGGTTGCCATGTTTTCTCTGCTGTTCGTTAGTTAAGCAGAGTTGAGAACATTTTTTTTTTTCTCTTTTGCCTGTCTCCCAGTTGTCTCAGCTCCGACAGGCAGGGTGGGCTGGCATACAGCGGGAGATCCTCTTGTGGCTGATGCATAATTATCATTGCTAACAATGCTAATCAACATGATTAACAGTTAGCACTGGTAGTGACTGAGGTTAAAGATCCCCCATCCCACCCACGCTAAATGTCGTATAAAGACACGGAAGCCCACTGCTATCCTCTTATTCCACGTTACCCTGTGGTTCACCAGTGCCAGTAAGAATCCACGTGTAGACACTCCGCTCCGTCAGGGAGGGTGAGGCTTGGGAGGCTAAGTACAAGAGCACTTTCGCAAGAGTTCGCTGTAATAGCTAGGCACAGTGACCTATTTTTTCTAATGTGCATTGAATCGCCAAGTACAAGAGCAGTCAGCAAAACGAACTGCTTCGATTAATTAAACTTCCCCAGTGGATGTAATGGAATCCTCTGGAGTTGTTGAGGTCCTCCAGGTAGCTCTGAGAGGCATGTATACTTTTCCCGTGATGTATTTAAAGGCTCAAATATTTACCTGGGAAGGAGTGAGGTTTAAATTACTCTGCAAACAACGTGCTCCCCTCTTCAGGATTTGCAGGCCCAGGACCGAGCGCATCGTATTGGGCAGCAGAACGAGGTGCGTGTGCTCCGCCTCTGCACTGTGAACAGCGTGGAGGAGAAGATCCTGGCTGCAGCCAAGTACAAGCTGAACGTTGATCAGAAGGTCATCCAGGCCGGCATGTTCGACCAGAAATCCTCCAGCCACGAGCGGAGAGCTTTCCTCCAGGCTATCCTAGAGCACGAGGAGCAGGATGAGGTAAGGGGCGGTGCAGGTCACCCTCCCTGCTACTCCAGAGCATGAATGGTGAACGCGTGGCTGGCTTGTGCTCCGTGGCTCTGTGTCCCCGAGGCCAAGGGCATGTGGGCTGGAAGGAAAGAGCATGAACACTTGTTTCTCTTTTGAAGTGAATTTTAGTGTCGGTGAAAGGTGCCGGATTGACAGCCCTGGAGACTGAAGTCCTCTATTTATCCACAGAACAGATACAGCACGGGCAGCGGCAGTGGCAGTGCAAGCTTCCCCCACACTGCCTCAACCCTGTGCCTGAACCCTGACTTGGAGGAGCCACCTCTAAAGGTGAGAGGGGCAGTTCAGTCTCCATGCCCATTCAATCCTTGGCCTCCCTGCTGAGACTGCCAACAAAGGTGCCAGCTCTGGTGGTGGTCTCTTGCAATGTGGATACCTGTCCACTAGACACTGGACTGAGACCACCAAAAGTCATTTCACACGGGCAGCCGAACAGGCGTCAGATGGTAGCAATGTTCGGTGTTCAGTTCCCAGCATACGAACTGCCGCGGCGTCTTCTCTCGCCATTAAGCCAGGCGTTTGAAATCTTGCAGGAAGAAGATGAAGTTCCCGACGATGAAACGGTCAACCAGATGATTGCCCGTCATGAAGAGGAATTTGACCTTTTTATGGTGAGCGTGGCAGAGGCCATGGAAGAGAACTGAGCCCCTCTCTCTCTTCCGGGTAACACAGGCAATGGCATTTCTGATAGAGTTGAACTTGTTATGTTTGAACCAACATTGACTTGAGTAAGGACTTGGTGTCTAGTGGTTAGAGCAGTGGGGCCTGAGTCAGGGCTCCTGGGTTCTAGTCCTGGCTCTGGGCGGGGAGCAGGGTCTTAAAGTTTGAGCAGGTTCTGCCCCTGCCTTTGTTGTTGTTGGCTTACCCTAGATGTAATGGGGGAAATACTTACCATAACGTGCTCCTGAAGTATGTTGGTGAAGTGCATTGAGATCTTCAGATGAAAGGCAGTAGGACAGGCAAAATATTTATTTATTCAGCTAGGAGATCTATAGAATGTTCCGTGTGACTCAGAGAGCACAAAAGACTCCTTTAGAAAATGCCACTCCTTCAGCAGTACTCTTAATGCCGATACATGCGGGTGGAGGAGTGGGTTTGCCCATGTCTGCCCCACGTCAGACGCTCTAGGCTCCTGTGAGCCTGGATAAGTCAATAATCGGGTGATGGGCTAGTAACGCTGATGGAAGCGATAACCGCACACTAACACTGCACCGTAGGGACAATCCAACTTCAGCGAAGACAGCTGGCCGAGATGACCCCCAGTAATAGCTCTTGTCTGTCTCCAGTTTCAGTGATCTCTTCTAGTACCTTGTCCTTCAGAGTGGTCAGTCTCTTATGCCGGCTAATATGCTCACGCAGCGCTTAACCTGATGTATTTGTTGAGCTGTAATGAATCAGTAGGTATTTAAATAATTGTTAAACAAACCCCTTGGGCTCCACAAACACACTGCATTCCTGCTGTATCCCTCCCCCTGCAAAGCTTCCCAAGGGCCTTGCACTCAAAGATGGCAGAACAGCACTCCTCTGGAGCCAACTGGCATGGCTCCCGCGTGACCGAGAGTCACCAGAGAGCACCCCTTCCCGGAGGCTGCACACGCTGCACTGCAGCATTCCTTGCTCCTTGGTCCCTGCTGGATGCCTGGGCCAGTTCGATATTTCCAAAGCCGAGATCAGTCACGTCCTGGTCCATCTGGGGTCAGCTGCATGACCCACAACGTCTGCTGTAGAGATGACCTGCCTCGACTAACCAGCGCCTAAATGGGCCAGCTAACCCCCCGATAGATGCATTCGGGCAATGGCCACAGACCCCCTGTCGCTGTGCCAGCGGTCCCCCCAGCAAACACCTCTTATTTTAGCGCATGGACCTGGACCGCAGGCGGGAGGAAGCACGCAATCCAAAGCGAAAGCCACGTCTAATGGAAGAGGATGAGCTGCCATCCTGGATTATTAAGGATGATGCTGAAGTGGAGAGGCTCACATGTGAGGAGGAGGAGGAGAAGATGTTTGGGCGAGGGTCACGTCACCGTAAGGAGGTGGACTACAGTGACTCGCTTACCGAGAAGCAGTGGCTCAAGGTATACATGGTACAGCATCGTTCTCCAATGGCCTTCTCAAATCTATGCTTCTACTGTGTTTTTGTCTATGTGCTAAAGAAAATACCCAGTACTGGAGACTCTGATGGTGCGTAGCGTAAAATAAGCCAGCTTTGGATGTGTGGCTGAATCCCCCAGCATCCATCATTACCAACTCGAGGAAAATTGCCTCTTGCTCAAAACCCTTAGTGGAGATTTGGGTAGCATGAATTGGTCATATTGATGCATGAAATTAGCGACCCATTCGCTTATTACCAAACATCCGTTTCTCTTTCGCCATCTGATGCTGGTACTGGGTATTTGAAAAACTCACCTCACCCCATCACAGGGCTCTAGAGGGGTTTAAACAATTGAAGCCACACCATAGCTGACTGCTACTTTAACAGCTGTCGAGCCTCCCAGGCAGAATGCACTTGATGGGCAGCCGAGTGCCTGCCGGATTCTAGGTAGCCGCAAGGTTTATGAGCAGCAGGGAGAGGGAGGCTGCAGCAGCTCAAGAATTAACATTAATGGGATCTTAAGAGCTTTTCTTGGGCAGGAAGCTAGAGATGATGATTTAGCTGTAGAGAATAGAAATACCCCTCTTCCTTCTGTGGAGGTTAACCCTTGAGACACCCTCTGCTTTCCTCCAATATCCTTCCAGCAGCTACTTTCTTCCTCTTAAAATACCTCCGTGTTCACCTAAAAATCTCCCCTACGTCTGGGGCATTTTCCGGCTTTGAATTTAAACGGAGGGCAGTTAGAGACCGTCTGATCAGCTGGGTGTAACGAGCGGAAGGCCGGTCTGTAGAGGCCTTCCGTTCTTGAGAGGAAAAGCCCCAAACCATGCGCATGGTTCAAATGCACTCAGCAGAGCAGAGATGCTTTAGCCCATTACCACTTCCAAAAAATGCTAGAGCATTAGCATGTGTTGCCAACCCAGGGGCCTTTCCCATATGGGTAAATTGGAAGGGGTCCCAATATGGAGAAGGGGGTCACCGTATGAAAAAGTCTGAGAACCCCTTTTCTGTAACAGCCTGAACTAACGTCTCAGGTAGGGAGGGGGTCTGTCCGCAAGCAAGGGGCAGCACATCCAGCCCCAGCCCCACTGGGCAGGCCGCTCTGGTCACTAGTGCAGCAAATTAAAAGCCTCATATAAATGGCAGTGCTTAGCGTTTCCCAGGCAGCTCCCTTGCCCTTTCTTTGCACCTTTGCCCAGCAGTCTCAGTGCTAGCGGCTGCTCTGTTGCTCCCCTCCGTAGGCTATAGAGGAGGGCACACTGGAGGAGATCGAGGAGGAGGTTCGTCAGAAGAAATCTTCCCGCAAACGCAAGCGAGATGTTGACGTTGGCTCTGCCACCCCGACTACCAGCACCCGCAGCCGGGACAAAGACGATGATAGCAAAAAGCAGAAAAAGCGCGGCAGGCCTCCCGCCGAAAAGCTCTCCCCAAACCCCCCCAACCTCACCAAAAAAATGAAGAAGATTGTAGATGCTGTGATTAAATACAAGGACAGGTAAGAGACGCAAGGGATGGGCACTCTCCTCAATACTCCTGCCTAGGGTCTGCTTTTCTGTCTTTTTAATCACCAGTGCGCGCACACGTGGGGGGAGGAACACCCAACTCCTAGTCCCTGCCTGGGCAGTCATGGCATGAACCCACGGCACTTCTCTGTCTTATTCCCCATCTCTCAAATGGGAATCCTTCTTACTTGCCTCCCAGGGAGTGGCTGACGTTTGCAAAGCACTCTGAAGACGAAGTTCACAGAGTACTGGCAGTTTCTAATTCATCTGCCAGGGAATGTCTTGTCTGTGGGTTTTCTGTAGGCTGCTGTGTAAAACGAGCAGAGATTGCGTCCTGCAGTTAAGGCAATGAAAGGAGGGTGGACCAGGATGCATGTTGTGTAAACTTTGGGAGTCAGGCGGTAATTGCCTCATTCCACCCAGTTTGTGCCCTGCCTCGCAGGCAAACTGCAGCAACTGACAAATCCAGCTCCTGTCCCATTTCTCTCCAGCGATCAGCTGATCTGCTAGGTCCTTCTTAGGATCTTCCATCTAGGCTTGAAATGTCCTCGTGGCGCATGTCTGCGAAGCGGCATGCTGTCGGAAGCTTCCGGTCAAACACAGTGACAGCCCTGCTGTTGTGTGCTGTGCGCTACTGATCGCATGACGGTTGGGGCACGGCTGGAGAGCACTTGTGACCCTGCAGTGCTCTTCCGGCTAGCGCAGTAGGGCGTTGCCAGTATTGCTATTTTCTAATAGAGGGTTGCAATTCAGGCATCAGCAGTACAGGGCAGAAGTTAAACACGTGGTCTGTGTGAAAAGATCAAACTCTTTCCTGTGGGATTTTCTAGGCTCTTTTATTTGGCCAGTGAACAAATAGCTTTTCTATCCTCTACTTTTGATGAATTGACTCAGAGCCTGGAAAAGTTCCCTGGATCGAGGGAAGTATTAAATGTCTCAGCTCAACATGCTAAGTGAGTTTTGAACCATCGTGACTGGCCAGCGCATTAGAGCACATCCTGGAAGAAGCATAGTGGAGTTGATGCCTGCTTCACTTAGAAGCTCTCGTGCAGTCTGCTTTCCCCGCCCCATGTCTTAGGATCCTTTTAAGAAACATCCAGGTTTTTCCCTGCCTGATTCCAAACAGGCTGCTGCTTTTCCTCCCCATACTTTAATAAACCACTAGATTTTGTGCCGCTTAGAAAGAGGTCCAGTGACATGGGCCAGCTTTCAGAGAGTTGTAATGAAAGTGCTGACAGGCTCTTGCTGTAGTGACCATTAGGCAACACAGTAGCCCTGCCAGCTTCTTGGCTAGCATATTCAATTGTCCGTCCTTCGGCACTGAGCAGGCCTCCATGCTAAAGGAAGGACGTTCTCCTGCATGGTGGAAGAGTGTCTTGTGATTTTGTCTGCGTGGCAGTTCTGCATGGCAGGCTGGGAGCTGCTGCTCAGGTGAGAGGGGACGGGGATTGACTCTGTCTTTGATCTTGTATTTCTTCCTTGTTTTGTAGTAGTAGTGGACGCCAGCTTAGCGAAGTCTTCATCCAGCTGCCTTCTCGTAAAGAGCTCCCGGAGTACTACGAGCTCATACGCAAGCCAGTGGATTTCAAAAAAATAAAGGTAACCCTGCCCGCCCTCAGTGGATGCTTGTGGCGCCATGCAGCACTCTTACTTCACATCGTTGATTTGTGTCTTCACCGTGATTTAATGCAGCTTGGTGCATCCAAAACAGCCTAGCCCGGTCCTCTTCCTGTCCTGTGGCACTACCACTGCTGTCCTGCCACTACCTGTTCTCTCCTCTAGGCCCAGCCCAACTCCCTCCCTGTGTCTCTACCCTGGTTGCTCCCCACACACCCACCTGTTCCCTGGTCTCCACTCCTCCATCTTTGCTTGTTCCTGGGCCAACCCTTAAGCTGGGATCAGTCAAATCACCCTTACCAAGTGCTGTTGTTCCCCACCATTAAAAGCCTTCGGAGAGCTATCCAGACGCTACCCCGCTGTGTCGTGAAGCTCTGCCTCGAGCCCCCTCCTGCCTTTAGCTCTACAGAGCAAGGACTCCTCTAGTCAGGTTTTGTAGTTGGACAGCTGGGCTGCCAGGTGCTTTGGGCCAGCCCCCTCGAGAGATGTGACTAAATGGGCTGGCCTGCTGGGACCCGCTAACTCTCTCCCTGCACTTACTGGTGTGTTCCAGGAGCTGGGCGTCCAGCCACTCCTCGTGCTGCCCAGCAATCCCCTCCTCCCTCAAGCCAGACTTGTCTCCAGTCCCCCCAGGAAAACCGCTGCATCCTTCTACCCACCGAACTGGAGTCCTGTGGGGCTAGCATCAGTTAACCCTTGGTGGGCTGGGCAGCTAATGGAAGCGTTCGGCCTTCTGTTCTCTATCCGTTCATATCCTGGCCTCACCACTGTCCTGCCTCGTTAAGCGAGGTGTTTCACCCTCCCCCAGCATTGACCGGTGCAGAGGAAAATGAAAATGGAGGCCAGGAGGCATGCACGGAACTGGGGCCTGAGTCTGGGAGCCGGATTCTAGGCAGTTTTATTAAAAAAAAAAAAAAAAAAAACCAGCCCAGGGAGAAAGTGCAAACACCCTCCTTCTAAAAGCAGGTTAGACAAACACCTGTCAGGGATGGTCTAGACAATACTTAGTCCTGCCTTGAGTGCAGGAGACTGGACTAGATGCCTCTCGAGGTCCCTTCCAGTCCTGTGATTCTTGGCACTCTGCCCTTATGTTCCTCCCTCCACCTTCTCAGTGACACCTCCAGAACTGTGCCCAATGCTGCTCCCACCCTCTTCCCTCCTGGCTCTGGGCTCCACCCAAGCTTGTCCCAACTGCTCCCTGCGTCTCCTTCCCCTGCTCATACCTCCACACCTGCAGATCCACATTGGCCAAGCACATCTTCTCTCTGCTGGCCACACCTGTTCTCACAAAGCCTGTCCCACGGGGCCCCACCTGGCTGCGTCTGTGGCTTGTGGCGCCTGTAGGGTGCAGACCTCTTTCTTGGTGGTGCAATGCTGTGTGCTAAATACAGAATTGTGTGGGGGGAGCTTTCCTTCATGATCCCAGTTATCCGGCCACTGCAGCTGGCTGTGACGACAGCCACTCACCTGACTGTGTAAGGTGCTGCAGTGGGCTGGGAACAGCACTGCCTATTGCAGGCTGTTGACTGAGGGTTGCCAGAGGCTACATGGCACAGCTGTGTAGGTGCATTGGGGAGGGCTGGGAACAAAGCCCCAAGGGGCAGACAGCCGACTGGGGTGTGTGGTCTTCCTTGAGCTTGCTGGAGCCGTGCGCTTGGCGGGTGCGAATTGCGAGGCCGTTCTAGGTGATGTGGAAGGCAGCATTGGGTAGCCAGCAAGGGAGCAGTTGACTCGCTGGCCATGTGTGAGGTGATTCTGACCTTTGCCCCTTTCTCAGGAACGCATCCGCAACCACAAGTACCGCAGCCTGAATGACCTGGAGAAGGACGTCATGCTGCTGTGTCAGAACGCACAGACCTTTAATCTGGAAGGCTCTCTGGTAAGGCGCCTCCCTCCCCGCTGCCAGGGCTCAGGCGGGGGCAGTGACCCTCTCTCTCTCGACCCCGGGTGTGATTGGGACTAAACACCCCTTTTTAGAGAATCCCATTCAATCCTGCCAGCCAATTAGATTGCAAGATGGCCAGCCCTTTCTTCCTAATAAAAGCTGAAAAGCTGATCTGGTTAAAGCTGGATTATTCCTAAGCATGGCAAACGCTTAATACCCAGGCTTTGGCGTGAGCTGGCATCAGTTAGATTAAGCAGGCGTCGCGTGGTGTGACAGAGGCCAAGGCTCTGGCGCCTCGAGCAGGGAATGGCTGTGGGGCGCCACAGCTCTCTCCAGAAGCCGACTCACCCAGGCCGCTGTGGCTTCTTCCTCTAGATCTACGAAGACTCGATAGTGCTGCAATCCGTCTTCACCAGCGTGAGGCAGAAAATTGAGAAAGAGGAAGACAGTGAAGGTGAGGAGAGTGAGGAGGAGGAGGAAGGAGAAGAGGAAGGATCTGAATCAGAGTGTGAGTACTCTTCTGCTGCTGCCTCCGCTAAGCAGGAGTGTGTGCATGCAGGTGCCTGCCATATTCAGCTCTCGTGTGCTCATTGGAGACGGTCTCCGCGAAAGGGTGATGACCAGCTCGAAAGCTAACTAAGACCACGGCCCCTGCCCTCTCCTCTCTTCTCCAGGACAGGACTGAGGCACATTGGCAGGGCACTGTGGCTGGGGGAAGCTCACACTGCCCGGCCTGTGTTCTCTCTGTTCTGGGGCAGGGAGAGGACTGCAGGCGCCAGGGCTGTCTTGGAGGAAAGGAAGGGAAATGCATGTTGGTTCTCTGCATGGGGGACGTAACTCCTCCCACTTGCTTTCTAGGCCATAGCTGCTCAACCAGGTAGGTCAGGAGATCTCCAGCAGCAGCTGAGTTAAAGGACAACATGAAAGTTACCAGGGATGCAGCAGGGGGGGGGAGTCTGATGCAAGAGCAGATGCTCTGGAGGTACGGTGTTGCGTTTGTCTGTGTTTTAGATGGCAGCTGTTGGAAGGTAAGCAGAAGGCACTGCTCTCGCCCTGAGATGGAAAGCGTTCTAGAAGTGCCATGTACTTACTATGTCTGTGTTATAACAGGACGGGTCTAATGTGCAGCAGAAGCTTTGTTGCTGTGTGGCAGTGCCGAGCCGTAACCTGTGCAAGTGTTCAGACTCTCTGCGTCTCCTTGTGCTTCCCTGCAGCTCGCTCCGTCAAGGTGAAGATCAAGCTGGGCAGAAAGGAGAAAGCACAAGACCGGCTGAAGGGTCGCAGGCGCACGAGCCGCGGCTCCCGGGCCAAGCCAGTGGTGAGTGACGATGATAGTGAAGAGGAGCAGGAAGAGGTAAGTTCTCCACCCCCAGCTGCTGCCCGTGTAACCTTGTATGTACTTGCCTGTAGCTAGTCTGTAACGGCTCCACAGCGGCCACCTAGTCTTCTGTGCGGTGATGTGTTTAGCTTGGTGTTTGCAGAGTACCTGACGCAGGGCTATAGCAGGAGCGGGAGGAGCCCTCTTTAAAAAGCAAGGACTGGGAGGACTCAGGAAAGCTGATGGGATAAACGTCTCTAAGCACTCAGCCCTGCCACGGGAATGTCTCCACTCTAATCTCTCCCCGTCCATCTCCTCTTGTCTTCCAGGATCGCTCAGGAAGTGGCACCGAAGATGATTAAGCAACATTCCATGGTCCAGACCACCAGAGCCGATCTTTCCAAAGCGGACGCGCTGTATCGCTTTAGCTCTAACGGGTAGCAACAAATGTAGTATCAGACTTCAGTAAACTGTATAAAACTCTTCCATATTTATACTGCAGAGAAGATGTAGGACTGTTTGTGTCTTGCCTTGTCCTGACATCAGTAGCGTTTGTTACAGCATTAACTGTTTAAGAGAATTATGAATCGGGGAACACTTGATATCTATTTTTTCTTTTTATGGCAGTACTGTTTCAGTTGCAGTATTGAATCACTGTAGTTTTAAACTGTGGATGCATGTGTGTAGCACTCCACTCCTAGTACTGTATTTTATTAAACCGGTCAAACCGCCAGCTGCCCGCCAGTTGACAAGGGTGGCGGCGGTGACTGTGTGTGTCAATGTCACTGGATTTCAAACAGTAATAAATTAAACAGAACGTTACTTTTTTTTAGCTGGGTCGTTTTTCTGGCTCCCTGAACGTGTGTTCAGTTAATTAGGCCCCACAACCCCCTTCCTACTGCTGCCTGATCTGGCCTTCAGCTGTTCCCTCCCTCCCCCACCCCCCACAAGAAATGCTCTGAGGCTGACCCCGCAGCTGGTTCTTGGCTCGGCAGTTGTAGCAGCAGGGCTGCATCAAGACCTTCTGCCTCTCTACTCGCTATAGTAACCGTCTTGTGACCGCACACATTAGATCACCCAGCATAGCAACCCCCAGCGACCGCCTGGGTTGTTATCCACCCGTGGGTTACCCTTACCTGTTTGGTACAGTCGAGGCCTTGTGGCCCGTGAGTCATATTAGACCTAGAATTAAGCAGCGCTGCCTCTGTAGCATCTAACTGTCCTGCTGCACCCACCCCAATATCCACAACTGACACCTGGATAAACCAATCAGCAGGACAGTGGTTTAGATTTGAATTTATCATCCGCCATCAGTGCTGACATCCCCTTGGGATGAACGGGGCCAGCTCACGCCCCTGAGTTAGCCTTGCTGGCAGACTCCACTGCATCAATTTGCATTTGTCAGCCGTGGAAGGGATTCTTTGCACCCCCGAGGGCTGGCGATTTAATTAGTGTATTAATGAACGTTCGGATTGTGGAACACGGTTCTGGAGACAATTTAAGAATTGACCGTCTCGTTTCCAGCCAGAGGAGGTGCCCGGAGCCAGCAGGGGAACGCTGCCGCAGTAACCTGCGAAGAGAGGCCAATAACACCCAACCATGAAGTTCCTGTCTTCCCAGCAAGTTCCACTAGGTGGGGATGTGCAATCGAATACGCCAGGGACCTGCGTTGGCTGGCTACTGCACCCCCTTGCAAGGCCTGTGCTTCATTGTGGGCCCAGAGAACCAAATTGCAGCAGCCTCGGGCGTGGGGGGGAGAGCTTCTTGTTTGTTAACGTATTTTAAACCTAATTGTTCACCAGGGTTTCTTTTAACGATTTATGGGCTGGGCTGAGAGAGACAGGTAAATAATCCACCTCTTTTGGATACTAGGGAATTATTTACTTATGTCTGTGAAGTCCCAGAGGTTCTCTGCTTCCCTTTCCTCTGTGCTCGCTGGCACAACAGCCTTTTTCACCTAACAATCTTTAATATTTTGACAATGAAAATTGAGGGCAGCCAGGGAAGATGAGTGGGAAGGAACGGTTCCTTACCTAATGGGAACTGGTTCTTCGAGACGTCTTGGCCGCGTGGACCCCACTTACGCTCACATGTAGCGCGCATGGGAGCCGTAAGTGGATCCACATGGACAAGAGCTCTCGAAGAAGCGGGGGGGTTCCCGTAGGAGCTGTAGCCAGCTGGTGCCCTGGCAGCGCCTCCCCTCCTAGAGCCAGGCTGCACTGCTCGGAAGCAGCCGAGCTGTATTTAATCTGCACCGCCACATTTGGAAGCTGGCTGAAGGTGGGGCCGGTTTGACTGTGGAACGTAAGCCGTGCTCAAGTCGCTCCTTCCTGGGATCTCTTGTTCTCGGTGGCTTGACTCAAAGATCTTTCTGACTGGAGGGCAGCAGACCAGCGCCTGGGGCAGCCCTGCCTTCTCCTGTGATCGATGCGCCTGGCTGAAGGATCGGATGGCTTACTTCATCCCCAAACATCACAGGATCTAGCCGCCTGCCCAGCTGTTGGAAAGCAGGGAAGGCCGGGGAGGGATGACCGCTGTCTCTTGCATTCCGCGGCGCTCACGATAACACCAGCCACGTGGATGCAAACTTCCCTCGCCTGCTTTTTGGTGGTGCCATCTGCCCATGTAAGGCAGAGCCGGAAATCCGGCTCCCCCACTTCCTCGCGTCCCACTGCAGTTGCACCAGGAGTGACTCATTTGCTCTGTGCTAGGCACTGTTCTCTTGCCTTCCTTCCTGTTTGACGGGACATGTCCCGGGAGAGGCGCAGGCCTGTGTCATTCTGTAGGAGATGGGGGGGAGGGGGTCGTGGGCCTGCCTTTCCCACACTGCCGTTCTCAGGGGTTTCTTTTCCCCAAAGGGAAAGCAACCCAAGCAGAAGGGGCTGGTTTGCTCGGCGCTTTGTCCCACGGTAGCACAGTCGAATGGCTAGCTGCAGGCTGTGAAACTCCAGGTTTGGGGGATGATCTCTTGGTTTGTCCAGTGCTATGGGAAGATGCTTTTCAGAAAAGAACAAGAGATAAGGGGTGACATTTTCCAAAGTACCCCAGTCATTTAGGAACCTAATCCCGTTCTCCAAAGGGACTTAAAACCCATGGTGTCTAACCCTTCAGTCGTTCTCATGGCTCTTCTCCGCCCCCTTCATCCTTCTTGAACGGTGGGCCCCAGAACTGGACACAGGGTTCCAGCAGCAATTTACTCCAGTCCCAACTACAGCGGTAAAATAAACCTCTCTGCTCCTACTCCGAATTCCCCTCTTTATGCATCCCAAGCTCCCATTAGCCCTTTCGGCTTCAGTGTCACACTGGGAGTTTACGTTCAACTGATTATCTACCATGCTCCCACAGCCCCTCCCCCCCCAAGTGTTTTTTTTTTTTCCCCCCCCCCCCCCCCACCCTGAGAGCATGGCCTGCATTCTTTCTTCCCAGCTGTGTACACTTCCATTTAGTCATAGTCAAACCCGTATCGTTTGCTTTCGCCCAGTTTACCAAGTGACCCGGATCGCTCTGTCAGTGACCTGCCCCCCTCATTTGTGTGTCATCCGCAGACTTTCTCCCTGATGATTTTGTTTTCTTCCAGGTTCTGCTCTGCCACTAACTCTGTGTGTGTGAACTTGGGCAAGTCATTTTGTTGCTGTGCTGGTTTCCCACCTGTACAATGGGTTTAATAGCCCTGCCCTGTCTCCTGGGTGGCTGGGAGAATAAACACAGTAAGGATCGGTAGGCGCCCAGATATTATGGTGATGGGATCTAGCTAGATGCTTAAGCCGTGATGCTCGCTGGGGGTGAGTTAACCACAGCTGCCGTTCTTCCCAGGCCTGCGCCGCGGGAATTGCCATCGGCTTTTGACTGGGAAAGTCCCTGCTGGAGAATGAAAGCCCCTCCCCTGCCTTTCACTGAATCCTCTGTGGAAAGACACCAGCCTCAGCGAGGAGCTCGGGGGGGGGGGGGGTTCTGGGCAGCAGGTGTGAGCTAATAGTGACTTTTCCAACGTAGCCGCGTGCGCCGTTCAGACCCCTGGAGAGCTCGGCGATAGGGCGTGGACCTTTGTCACTAAGGCAGCAGCGTGATTTGTAGCAGCATCGTCCACTCCCCACGGCTGGGTCGATGCTGTGCCTTAGCAACGCAGGTTTCCACCACGCTGCCTGACCTCTGGTTGCCAGCAGCCCTGTGGAAGTCCATGCCAAGGGACCCAATGTTGACGGGTCGAGCTGGGCTGGGACAGCCGCCGTCCCAGCCAGCCCGGCTCATGGGGCTGCAGTACTGCGTAGAACTGCTGCAGGGCCGGCTCCGCACATGTCCCTCGTTGCCCACCCCCTGCTGTGCTGCAGGGCCTGTCTGCACCCAGGTGCCCTGACTTAAACCCTCCTGTGAAACTGGTTTTGGTTTAAGGGTGACTTCACTTCAGCTGATCAGGCTGAACCAGAGTAAGCCTGGTTTGAACGGAAATCCGAGCATCCACACAGCCGGGAGCACGGGTTTATCGTCGCGCTTTTAAACTGGTGGCGCTCTGCACATGCGCCCACTCTAATAACCTGACCCCTACCCAGCTGTCTAGCTCCACCCTCCCACCCCCGAGGCCTTCCCAGGAGCCAGCTGCAGCACTCCCTGTTCTCAAAGGGGGCTGCGTGGTCCCAGGGGGGCCTGGGCTGGAATTAACGGCACCGAACTCTGAGCCTGCCGTGTTTTGAAGACGCTGCCCTAGTTTTGCAATCCTGCACCGGCTGCGTTAGGGCAGCATTGCAACACAATGTTGGCATCCAACTGCCTTAGCTTGCCTCCCCACCCCCAATATCACTGTAGCTAGGGGGTCCCTTGGGGGCTACCACCAGCTGGGACGATTCCAAGCAACTGTGGGGTCGGGGCCCCACCCAAAGGTGGCTTAAGGCCCCTTTTGCATGTACACAGCCCTCCAGGACTGGGGCAAATCCACCCCGCGGGCGGTGGAGGCTTGTGGTGAGAGGACCGTGCCATCAGCACACACCTAGAATCCTAGAAATGCAGGGCAGGGCCCCGAGGCCACGTGGGAAGAGGAGGCTGCACCTACCCAGGAGGGAGAACCGAGCTCTGAATCTGAGCTGCCCTTTCCTAGAGACACATTCCAGAAAGCCCCTCCCGGCCCACAGCCCCTGCCCTCTGGGATGCTTTTCCTCCGAGCTGCCCATTGCCAGAGGCTGGCTCTGGGGAGGAGTCCGTCAGCACATCTCCTCCCTCCCTTTCCCCCTGCGGCTCCCCAGCCAACCAGCGAAGGAGCAGGGAGGAGTCCCACAGTGGCCTGATTTCTTTTTAAGGTAAACCTGACTCCTCGCCATGTAGACTTGGCTCCATTTTAGCAGCTGCCAGATTCCTCAAGTACAGCCAGCGCACAGGCTGGGCCTCGCTTCATGGACGTCAGCGACCCGAGAGCGCTGCTGGCGTTATGAACACGGGCAGCTCCACTCACTCTGTTACCGACCCAGCAGTTCGCGGGGGGTCCCTGGGGTCAGCCGACCGAGGTTCTCTGCCTTGAGATGATCACAATGGTCCCGTCTCAGCGGAAACTCGGGGCGTGAGATTGTCGCCCCTCTGGGCCAAAGGGCCAGGAGCGGCGGGATCCCCATATCCAGCCAGCGCAGGATTCGCTTCCCAGGGCCCCCTCGCAAGCCCTGGGCTAGAGGGGGGCAGTGCAAACTTCCCGCCTCGGAGCATGTGGAGCCGGCACACTTTTTGGCCCTAGCAGCCGTTCCCCAAGGCGCTGACTCCAGGCCACGGCCCTCGCTTGCTGAGGTCTGTTGTGCTGCTGCAAGCCGCAGATAAATCCTGTGCCCCTCGGCCACTGTTATTGTTTGGGGCTCGTATTCCAGTCCGGTCTGGAGGCCTCCGCTGAAATCAGGGCCCCGTGGGCCGGGCGTGGCCCAGACCCACGCTGAGGCGGTCCCTGCCCCAGGGAGTTCACAGTCAAAACCAATGAGAGAAAGGAAGGATCATTCTCCCCATGGTACAGATGGGGAAACTGAGGCCCAGCCCCTCAAAGGTATTTTGGTGCCTATGGGAATCGCTGTTTCGAGGGGAGTTAATCACTGAAATGCCTCGGAGGCTCCAGGCCTAGGTCACTGGGGGGAGCCGGAGTCAGAATTTCCCAGCTGAAGCCGTGCCGCGGTAACTCTAAAGATCTGGGCCGAGACTTGGTCAGGGAGTCTGTGGCAACGCAGGGACTCGCACCCAGGTCTCCCAAGTGCTAGGGGACACCCTAACCATTGCACTTTCCTTCCTTCTGCCCCCCCCCCCGTCCTCCGACCAACCCGCCGGGAACGCCCCCCCACAATGAGCGTTGCTACCGTTTGAGCGTCTCAGCAAGCCGCTTGATTTGGAGGGCGGGGTTACGCCAGCTCCTGGGAGCGCAGCCTGGTGCAGAATGGAAGCGACTGGAAATCCTACACGGCTGCAGCGCCCCGCATTCCAGGAAGGGGCCTTTTCTCTGCAGCCCGGTTCCCTTTGCAGCCTGCGAACCGTGAAGACACAAGCTGGGCTCACGTTGGTTTTGTGTGACCCGGGCCGTTAATGCTCAGTTACCCTGACACAAATGCACAAAGACCCAGGAAACAGCGTCCCTCTGGGCCAGTGAGTTGAGGGTGGTCAGGCTGCCAGGAGAGATCTCTGGGAGGAAAACACTCCAGCAGGAGCAATAAACTCTGGCTCCGTCAGCCTCAGGCGCCCCTCCAGGTTGAGAAGGACCCGGGATAAGGAAGGTTTTAACTGTAGCTTGCTTGGCTCAGAGGATGGGAACGAAGCCGGCTGGAAGCAAGTTAATTTCTTTCTCCTGGAAGGAAGTGACTAGTGTCAAAGCAATTCTCCCAGCTCTTAGCGTGGGTAGATCCTAAAGCACTTTACAAAGGGAGGGTCCATGTCATTATCCCCATCTTACGGGTGGGGAAACTGAGGCATGGAGAAACAAAATGACTTGCCCAAGGCCATGTGGTAGGCCTGGGCAGAGAACCCAGGTCTCCTCAAGTCCCCAGCCTCTGCTCTATCCATTAGACCATACTGACTCCTCGTCTGCCGTCCCTCCCTTGTGTGTTTAAACACCTATGGAGACTGCCGGCCTTGCATCCACTTGGTGGTCCATCTGCCATGGCTGCCCGGGGCGTCTTACCGCCCGATCCTCCCCAGAGCTGCTAAGCTGTACCCGGGAAACCCGCTGAGCGGCGTGTGAGCCCAACACTGCAGGGCCGGCGAAGGGGAACGCTTGCCAACACCTCGAAGCAGCATTGGGCAGGACCATCCGGCCACTGGGGCAGCGTGGCGGACTTTACCCCGCGGAATCCAGGGGCTGGCGTGCTGTTTAAGGAGAGCCAGCCGTGTGTTTGCCGTTGTGTTAGTAAATACGAGCTGTACTCTGGCCGCAAATAGACGTCCTGGCCAGGCGGATCTGGGGGCACCATGAGGCACTCCGCCTAGCCAATCGCACGCCTGGGAGAAACGCAAGACAACACGGTCCATTCCGGCAGGGCTCGTCTGCACTGGGAAATCGACCAGCAGCGCTTCCCTGGGCTAATTCTACCGCTAGGGCTGTGCCGGCAGACCCCCCCGGGGGGGAGTTAGAGCGCCGGTCCAGTGAATTCATGGCATTGGGAAGCAGCCTAAGCTAGAATTATACTGCTGGTGAATTGTCCCGTGTAGACATTGTCTATTAGGTGCATTACGGTAGTGCCTATGCACCCCAGTCATGGCCCAGGGTGCCAGGAGCTGTACAAACACAGAGCAAAAAGATGGGCCCAGCCCCAAAGAGCTTCCAGTCCAGGTCTCAGACCGCCGCCCGCTGGGTACGGACGGGCGGGCAGCCCAAGGAAACAACGGATGCTCTTGCCCAGGGTGATGGGCCGTGCTCAGCTGAGAATCCCCGGTGCAGGAGAGGGATTTGCAGGGGGCTAATGAGGCGCTTGGCGGGGCTTACGGGGAGCTGCCAGGGCTGGTTCGGAAAAGGTCCAGGCAGGCGCTGGAGGCTGGGATCGGGCCGGTCAGAGACGGGAGTCGACCGCTCCGTGTCCGGGGAAATGAATCACACACCAAAAAATGCAAATTATTGCAAAGAGAAATTCATGGGCTCAGATCCTGTCCTGTCTCCCAGGCTGGAAATCATTGGGGAGTTTGGCTCTAGGGCCTCGTTCCTCCCCCCAGCCCCGCACGCTGCGGGCTTTGAAGTGAGTTAAATCAGTGCCCGAGGCTGCAGGAACTCCGAGTGGGCGTCAGGTGCAGCGACAGCCCCTTTAAGGGCCCTGGACGCTGCTGGATTTTTGCCACTGTCTCTGTACCTTTTATGCCCTGAATGTCAGCGGCTACCGGTAGCCAGCACGATCCTGAACTTGCCCAGCAGAGACCAGGGAGGGCAGACAGAAGCCGCCCACGCTGCAAACCACTAGCTCTCACGGCTGCTAAGCGGCCCTGGCCTCCCATTCCAGCCGCCAGGGCCAGGCACAGGCACCGGATGAAGGTCTGATAGGGAGGCCCGTTAGCGGGATCCCTGTGGGTTTGGGTCACAGGCTGCGCTAGCTTTTCACCCACACAGCTGTGAGGACCCGATACTCAGCGCCTTGCACTAGCAAAGTTCGTGCGAGCCCTGGTTGCAGGACCAATCCCCAGCCTGGACTTGGGAACTGCGTGAACGCTGGGGTCCTTCCTCGGGGTCCAAACCAACGGGCTGGATCTCAACGGGCAGGAGGCGCCTACGTTCGCTTTGGAAGTGAATTGAGCTCAACTGCATGAAGGCCACTTTAAATCTGAGGGCTTGTTTGCCCGGACACTTAGACCATTGCAAGCTGGGGTGTGAATCTACCCCGTGGTGCCGTGCCGTGCACTGGCTGGCTGGCCGCGGCTGCTGCGTAAACGGGTCCGTGGTGGGCTTTGATCTGAGCCACTTTGAAATGGGAGTAGCTCAAAGCGCGCTTGGGAGCTGTTAGCACACGGACGCAGCGTCCGAGCAGACACTGAATGCGCGGCAGACTAGATTGGGATAGGAGCACACCCCGCTTGCCACGAACTCACTGTCCATGTAGACAAGCCCTGAATGAGTGTCCACACTGGAGTTAATGTGATTTAACTCTTTACATTCACACCAGCAGTGAATTTGGATTTGTTCCCCCCCAAGTGCTGGAGTGTAGACAAAGCCCTACTTTAATTTTTAAAAATCAAAGCTGCTCCTCACTCAAATTGTTGGGGCCCTGGGCACAAAGCTACGGGGCCTGGACCATAATCCGGCCCTGCCCCGTCTCAGCCATTTCAGAGAGCACTTTGGAAGCAGTTACGGGCACGAATCTTCTAATAGAAGGAGCGAGGAATAAAGAGCAGGGGACAGACGAAAAGAGTCCTGCTCCTTGCCTCTGCCTCTCCAGGAGTTGAGCAGTCCGTGCCCGGTTTTCTGGGGTGCCAGCTCTCATATTTTCATGGCCAGTCTCGTGATATTTGGTGTCAGCTCCTGGAGTCAGGTGATTTTTATTTTTTTGCCTGAGATTTGCAGCTTTCGTTTAAAAAATATCATCCTGCTCTCTGTGGTTTCAGAGAAAAACTTGCAAACGTGACCCCCTCCTGGCTCGGAACCCACACGGCACATGGGAAGAAACCAAAGAATACGTTTTGGGAAGATCTCATGATTTTTCTCGCCATTCGCCTGAGTGTTTTGTGAGGCCGGATTTGTGAGTTGTGTGAGCTTGGCAGTGCTGCTGTTAGAATGAATGGTTGCCATGGCAGCTGTGAAGGGTTGGGGGGGATGTCATGGCCAGGGGCGGGAGCCTGTTACAGTCATTGGGGGCTTGTCATGCAAAGGGGAAGCAGCCAGGAACTCTGGGTCCAAAAAGAGGCAAGAGAGAATTTCCCTTGCGAAATGTTTAATGCGGATCCCCCCGGCCTCTAAAGACCCCACTTCACAACTTCAAAGTGGGCCCGGTAGAATTCTATTCGATCTGCACCAGTAAAGACCAGTTTTTCTACATAACTCCCTTTGCCTTGTTCCCGGGGGGAGAGGGGAGGCTGCCCTCCTGGCCATACATCAGGAATCGAACCTGGGATCCGCAGCTGCTGGGGCCTGTAACGACTCGTAGGCTCTGTGGACAGAGGGGGACTCACCCGCGTGGGGTACGCACGTGTGGCCAGATCGCCCGGAGCTAGCTGGACGACCCTGAGGCGAGCTCTCTTACGGAGACACCCACGTACATAACGTGTGTTACAGGCAGACAATCTGACACCCCTGGCCTTGAAGAGAGCGGCAGTGAAATTCGGGGCCAGGCTCTCTGCCGTGACGCATGGTGCAGCCGGAGCTGTCAAGGTCTCCTGGACCCGGTGGCGTCCATGCTCCTGTCTCCCTGTAAACCGCGTGATCCTGCAGGCTGATGAATGCGGCGGCTTGAGTCCTCCTCGCACAACACGAAATATCTCCGTGGTTCTAGGCTCATTCCCTTCCCCGGGGCGCTGCTGAGACACCAGTGGAGGGTCTGTCCCACGACGGGAGCTTGGAGAGTTTAAGTGGGGCCTCTACTGCCTGTTGGGCAGGGTTTGCCCAGCGCTGTGCCACGGGCCGGCAGCCGAAAGGCCGCACCTGCCTTACAACTGGGACATCTTGCCGCCAGCTCCTCTTTCCTCGAGATGTGCAGCCCCCGCGCCCAACGGCGCCAGCTGAGCCAAACCTGCCGTACGGTGCGTTGGCTTTGACGCCCACGTGAACCGCAGCAGAAGAGTTTTATGATCTGTAGCGTGGTTCTCAGCCCAATCAGCACACATGTGACACCCTCCGGGCCATACAGGCAGTATACACACTGTGTGGATGTGGTTGAGAACCACTGGTCTGTAGGAACGTCCACTCGAGGATCGCAAAGCACTTGCCAAGCATGAATGAATTTAGCCTTAAGCCAGCCCCGGGAGGCTGTTACTACTTGTCCTCATTTAACACATGGGGAAACTGAGGCACAGCAGCGGCCGTGACGTGCCGAAGGGCGCACAACAGTAGAGCTCTTGGTGGCTGCAGCTCTTCCCCCGCCCCCCTCTGGCCCCCCATCCTGCTGCTCACGTTAGCAATCACGTGGCAGCGAGGCCCAAAGCAGCTGCTGGCGGGTTAAGTCCAGCTGATTCATCGTCGCACCGGGGAGAACCTCGGAGGAGAATCGCCTGTTCGTTGTCAGTCCTGGCGCCGGTCGCTGTGGTTACAGAATACCGGACGGCAAGCAACGGTGGGAATCCTGGGAATGGTTCTTAGGTTGCAATTCACCTTTGGCATCACTTCGGTGAAAGTCTCGCCGGTATCGTCTTCGAGTTGGTGGGATCATCTCGTTTGACCTGCGTCGCACATGGGGCTGCCCTGAATTACTTCCTGGGTGAACTAGCGCAGATCTTAGACTGGAGGAGCGTCAAGACAGGGGCCACCTGTATTGTCCTGTGCTCGGCCGGTGCCTCGCACAAGGGGTCCTGAGCCGCTACCCTGTTGATAGTCTTCGAAGTTCTCTAAAATGACATCTGTGCTGCTCAGATGTTTGCGTCGTCACCCGCTCGAAATACAGCTCTCAGTTAACGCGCTGTTAACTCTGCAAACCTTCCTATGCAGGTTTTAAACACCGTGTGCCCCAAATCCCGAGGGCTTGTGTCTCCTCACACATCGAGTCACCCTGGGGTAACTCCAGTGACCGAAGAAGAGTGACTCCTGACCTACACCCATGTACAAGAGGGTAAAATCGGGCCCAAAGTCCTCAAGGAGGCTGGATTGGGGATAATTGCTGCTTTTTGATTTCTCCTCATTCAGAAGCTGTTCTATCCCCCTAGTTACTTTTGTTGCCCTTCTCTATACTTTTTCCAATTCTAATATCTCTTTTTTTGTGAGGGGGCAACCAGATCTGCATCTGCATGCAACGTACAAGATGTGGGCGTACCAGGGATTTACAGAGAGGCATTATGATATTTGATAACAAGCACCTATTCATTTTGTAGTGTTTGCTGTACCTTTATCATTATTACTGTTTGTCACCGATCCCATGAATTCTGTTGCTCTGTACGTGAGTAGTGGGCGCTTTCCACAGCCCTAGGCCTTCTGCAATGGATGTTGTGTAATAACAAAGATATATGATGCTCCCCAAAATAGATTTGTTTTGCAAACCACAGCCAGAGACAGAAAGGATGTGCAAAGAAAAACCACTCCCATAAAAACTCTGAAATCAACGAACAGAACAACACTTCACTAGGGGAAAGAACATTCCTGTCCATTTCACTCTTTCGGCCACACCTGCAGCAGTGTGTGCGAAGCCGGGGCTGTCCTGACCCTCCCCGGGGCCGGAGGGGCAGGGATGCAGCCACTGATGCCACTTAGATTGTCCACAAGAGTCTGCAGCATCTGTGTTTGCTGCCGGAGAAGCCCCGTTATGTCCTGGTGCAACTCCCTCTGCTCTCCTTTTCCGGCCGCTGGGCTGACCTGCTTAGGGTGACCAGATAGCAAGTGTAAAAAATCAGGACAGGGTGTGGGGGGTAATAGGTGCCTATGTAAGAAAAAAAAAAAAAACCAAAATCAGGACTGTTCCTATAAACTCGGGACATCTGGTCACGCTGGACCCGCTGCAGTGCACAGCCCCCGCTTGCTCCCGCGCCCTGTGACCCCTGGGCAGTGGAGTTCACGACTGTGGCCAGAGCGTTCAGTGTCGGGCATTGTGGGATAGCTGCTGGAGGACTGTTAAGGTTGCCATAGGTCATGCAGCGTCTACGCTCGTACGGCGTCAACCTCAGTATGTCGGCCACAGCCCAGCGCTGCTCGGGGAGGTCGTGTTCCTGCGCTTGCACTGGTGGCAAACAAATCTAAGTGCAGACGCGAGCCCAGCTCGGTCGACGCAAAGCAGCTTACGTTGACCTAACTTTTTGTAGAGTAGACCAGACAGGCTTCAGTGTGGTAGGGAGCATCCTGCTTTCTCTCTCTCTGGTTACTGGGCATGCTCGATCTGGAATCTAAGCGATCAAGGCGTGTTACGTTGCAACCTCCCAGCAAGACTGTTTGATGTTTGGTTCTAATTTATCTGTGTGTGTACCGTGAAACACGCCCCCAACGAGGCTATTAAACCCCCCAGCCATGCTTGTATGATGCGTGCCTCCTCCTCCTCCAGCCTTCTGTGTCTCCTACCTCTTGGGTTGGGTTGTTAGTCAGGAAAGCAAGCTGTTCGGGACAGGGATTGTCATTCTGTTTGCACAATGCCTTGCCCAATGAGGCCCTGTTGCGTGATCGGGCCCTCTGGCAGTTGCTGTAATGCAACTGAAAAAGAAATCCCCATTAAACCCTCAAAGGCGGTGTCTTAACATTGATTCAGAATCACCGGTTTCACTCACCTCAGATGGAGTCCCCAAATCACAGTGGCTTATGGTGAACCTCTTGGGGGTGGGAGGCTGGCTGTGCATTGCTGCGCTGTGCCTCAGTTTCCCCATTTATAAAATGGGGATAATGATACTGACCTCAGTAAAGCACTTTGGGCCTGATTGACAAAGGGATTTAGGTGCCCAATGGGATTTAGGTGCCAAAATACCTTTTCGGAGCTGGGCCTTTTGAAATCTACTGATGAAAAGTGCTAGATAAAAACTAGGGCTTTTTATTAATAGGGACCAGTGCCTTCATAGCCCACCAGCTCCCTTAGTGACCAGCTGGAGTGCTAGACCCCTAGGGCTCAGCTAACTCTTCGGGGCTGTTACTAGCTGACACCCTAAAACGGATTTGTCAAAGATCATTCAACCCCAAGAGGATTTTAGGTTTCTTAAAACATGGAGGCCCCATCTAAGCTCTGGCACGATGCTGCTGCAGCATCGTATTGTAGCTTCTTCCTCTAGCAATGGAAGGGGGTTTTCCGTCAATCTAGTGGCGTCTACACCATGGTCAGGACAGCTCCAGTGCTCGGGGGTGAATTTACAATGTCATCCTCACTTCTGAGTGTAGACGAGGGTTTCAAGTTTAGATGGTGCCGAATTAAGGGCCCCGGCTCTCCAGCTGGGGATAACAAAATTCTTTGTCTGTTTACATTTGATGAGGTTGGTTGGCACCTGTATGCGCTAATGTACCAAAGAGTAAATAACACTCATCTTCCCACCCGCCAGCAGAGCTGCTGTTACTGAACAGACAGATCCCAAATGGGCCGTTTTCCTCTGGGCAATTTCTTGGTCCTGTTAGTGGTGCCGACTGCAATGTCGCATGCATGTCATGTGTTGCCATGTGATGTTCCCAAGGGGACTGATCAAAGGAATTGTCTTCAAATAACGTCCTTTTCCTTCCAAGATTTTGCTAAGTGACTTTGGAGTCTGTCACAGTCTGGTCAATTTCTGTCCAGATAAAATATTTTCACGCTATCACTGGAAAACTTCAAGGGAGAATTTCTGGGACAGATCAGTGGCAAAGAAATAGAGCTAACTTTGGCCCCTACTTTCACTCAAAGCAAACACACTCGAACTCTCAGGATCGTTTAGCTCCTAGAGTCCAGGTTTTGATTGAAAAGACAAGGGTGAGAATTGTAGTGCATCTTTCATTAGCTGGATTTGACAGCTATAGTTTGGGCTGCTTCCCCTGCACATCACACCCTGCCACGTGTCCAGTTATCCGTGGCCCTGCGAACGCGGCCCTTATATGAAATCAGGCCGGAGTCCTTTGCACACGGCTGTGGAAAGCTGCAGCGTTCGCTTGCTGGAGACGGGACCGCAAGAAGGGATGCAAGATGTGATCACAACCTCCAGTGCTGCTCTTTTTTCCTGTGGGGATAAGATCTGCCATGTTCCCTCACCCAGTCTCTTGCAGTGGGGCGACTGGCTGCTTTCACGGCCACGCCCTGTATGGTGTGATCCCTCTTGAACCAGTTTCTCTGGGTTTTTGCTCCCATCGAAGGCCAGGAATATTGCTCAGTTGGGAGTCTTAGCTGAGGAGGAGTGGAAGCCATGATTAGCTGCGAGGTTGCGACAGCCAAGGGCCGTGGTATCCCGGAAAAGCGCATCTGGGAGAAATACCTGATGTCAGTGCCAGGTGATTCTCACTTTCATCAGCAGTAGAATATGGGAAGGGTAAATGGCTGTCATCAAGCATGGGTCAATTACAGAGCTGGTATAAAGACAGAGGTGCTAACCACCCTTCCCTAAGGCTAAAGGGGAGGAGCACTTAAGCCCCTTTGTGTAGTGATAGCTGGAGCCAATAGAAGCCAACGCCCAAGGCAATTGGTTGCATGCCAAAGCCCGAGTGGAATTAAACCATGTGGGCTGAGGGGTTTCCCGGGGGACTGATTGCAAACACAGGGGGTAGGGGAAAGGGGGAGTTGCTTGGCAAGCTGTGTGCCTGAGGGAGAAAGCCAGCAGGCAGCGAGAAAAGCAGGTGGAGGGACAGAGCTCCTTGGGACACAGGACTGGCTAGAGGCAGACTTGGAAATAGCGAGCCAGGAAACTGCCTGCTGTCGTTTGTTTGTTTCTACTGTGATCAAGGCAACAGGACTTTGTGTGCATAAGGAGTCAGGACTTTGTGCATTCCGTGTAAATAAGCAGGAGTGCACCAAAGAACTACCTGACTCGTAGCATCAGTTTTTCCTCCACATGGAAACAAGCCTGGCAGTGCTTAACCGCTTGGGCAAAGGGGAAGTGCTAGCCACAGAAATATTGTAAAACTACAGCGGCTGGCGCAGCAGAGCCGGCGTGCACCTCGGAACCAGGTGCTGGACGTTGGCGATAGGCTAACACGCAGGTGGATTTGGTCTCATCTCACCAGCCACCCCCACCAAATCCCCCGCGGGCTGACCGAACAAGAGAGCGCTCTACGCTCGCTGTGCGCTGGGGGGGACTGCCCTTCTTCGGCAAAACCCGCTGCTTAGTGGGTGCTGAAGAGCTTTGCTGACCCGCGGCCTATATGACTGGAGAAGGTGCAGGGCAATGGAGAATCTAGCCAGTGTCGCTCTGCTTCCCCACCCCTTGCAGTCTCAGTCTCTCTCTCCCTTCCCGTGGGCTTGTCCCTGCCTTCTCGCAGTGCCTCTTTCTGCCTCACTGATCTCGAGGCCTGCTCTGCGCACGAGTTTGTACCAGTAGAACTATTGCAGCCAGCGGTGGGATTTTTCTTTTGACTCCTCTAGTATAATTTCATTGATTTATTAGGCATATTATGGAGCAGGACCCCACTGTGCTGGGTTCTGTACAAACCTAGAACAAAAAAGATGGTCCCTACTCTTTATACCCGCATCGCCTCTCGTGTGGATGCGGTTACCTCAGTAGAATTGAGGCACAGAGAGATTAAGCAACTGGCTCAAGCTCTCTCAGGAAGTCTGTAGCAGAGGACGGACTTGAATCCAGGCCTTCTGAGTCTAAGCCAGCTCCCTAGCCACCAGCCCCGTGGGTTTTGTAATCCCCTTTTGTATTATTTCAGTTCCTCTGCACTGTCTGGCACTGTGGTAGTTCTCAGCTCCTAGGCCCTCATGGCTGTCACGTGGCAGCCAAAGAATTCCATTAGTAGAAGTGAGTGAAAACTGGATTTCTCGGTGTGTTGGCAATTTGAAGAAGTCAAAAGAGAAATTGTTTGGGGCCAAACGCCGTTTCGTTTTGGACAAAATCAACATGTTTCGATTCTGAGCATTTTAAAATGTTTTTGGATTAAAAACTAAACCTCAGTAAAGGACATCTTGAAAGTACGACTCATTTCAGACTGAAAAGTCAGGGTGTTTCGTTATGAAAAGAGCCAGACCAGCATTTCGAGTTTTCTGAAATTTTAAAACTTTTTTTCCAAAACAAAAATTTCAGCAAAACCGACGCATAGTTGGAAAATGTTTTGGTGTCACTGAAGCTGCATTTTTTGCCAAATAAAAGGTTGGTGTAAGTAATTTCATCTAGTCCTAGTTATCAGCTCTCCTGCAAACCGCTGCATACTCCTGGCTGCGTTTGTTCCCATGGTAATGGCCTTCGGCATGCTGCAAATGAGGCAAGGTCCTTTTAAAACAATTAAAAGAACCCAGTGAGGAGCTAATTCTCACTGTGGAGTCCGTGCAGCCAGCTGTTTTCTGCCAGAATTTGACTCCAGAACCCAAAGAGGCAGAGAAAGTGACAGGGGCCGAAGAAAGAAAAGGCACTGCATTAAACTGAAACTTGGAGATAGGGAAGGGGAAAAACTGGACAAAACGTACGAAAATTAGAGTCAAAGCAAAATAGCAACCCCTAAAGAAATAGCGCCACAGCGTAAAATCCAGTATAGAACTGCCAGTCACCGACCCCCGTGGAATCAAGAGAGAGAATGAAAGAGTAACAGTACATCAGGAAATCGCAGTCACAAAATATAACAGTACATTATTTTAAAAGAGAGAGAGAGATCAAAGAACATTTAAATATTTTTATGCTTCTTGCTACAGCTCAAGTGCTTCACATCAGCCTCAGTCACTATCGCGCCTCCCTCTGTGAATAGTAAATGTCGTACATTTCTACAACCCCTTTCATCCTGACGGATCCCAAAGCACTTTAACAAACACAGAAAGACAGGCCGGGATTCCCCGTGTGCCCCAGGGAAACGCCGCTGTCTTGTAACCCGCAGCGACGCTCCATGAGCGTTAGATTCTTGCCCAGCCCTACCTTTGCTGAAAACTGTAACTCCTAGAACCCACCACTGAAAGTTTACAGCCTGAGGCAGCTCAGGGTACCTTTAAGCCAAGGTAAAATGATGAGAACCGAGGGGATTGGTGCAAACCCGGGATCCTGCACCCCCAGAAAAAGCTCCAGATCTCAGCTTCCCCGCAGTGGGTTGGGAAGGGCTCTGAAAAGCCGGGGGGCATGTGCCTGCCGCAGCGTCCCTCACAGAATCACTGGGCCTGGGTCCTGTCTCTCTTACTCCAGTTTTTACATCAGTGTAAATCCGCTGACTTTGGGGGAGTTACTACGTGGCTGGACGTGCCGAGAGAATCGGGCCTGGTGTTTCTTTGGGAATATCTCAGTGCCGGCTGCCTCCCCGCAGAAGAGCAGGCCTCAAGGCCCCAGGCCAGGCCCTGGATTTCTAGCATGGCATTATCTAGATTTCAGCAGAGGCAGGAGAATTACTCCGCTTTGCTTCATGCTCGTAGCACATCGCGAAAGCAACCACAGCCCTGGATTGCAAGCAGAGGGTAGGGAATGCAACCCCCCTGGGGTTCCTGACTGGCCCCTCACACGTTCGGACTAGGTGGGGCTGGGCTGGGATTACCTAGCGCCTTTCAGAAGTGCTGGGCCGAGTCTTCAGTTATTCACTCCGATTTAAGGTTTCGTGTGCCAGTCATACATTGTGACCTTTTCAGAAGGTCTCTTTCTATAAGTCTATAAGATAGAACTCAACTATTGTGTGTAAAGTCAATAAGGTTTTTAAAATGTTTAAGAAGCTTCATTTCTTAGCATTTCTAAGAAATGCTAAGAAATTTCTTAGCATTTATTTTATGCTAAATTAAAATGCAGAGCCCCCCAGACCGGTGGCCAGGACCCGGGCAGTGTGTGAGCCACTGCAACTCAGCTCGCGTGCCGCCTTCGGCACCCGTGCCATAGGTTGCCTACCCCTGACCTAGTGTGACCTTCTGAATTGAAGGCGCTTTTATTGAGCAGCCAGGTTGGCTTGTGCCACCCCCCTTATTCGTAAATCCGTCATAGGGCTCGGCTGCATTGGCGGGGGGGAAACCAAAGCACTTTGCTATCAGGAGTAAGACACAAACATTACAAATTCGCTCCTTGATTTGTAGCTATTGGGCTAGGGGGGATCCGCTGAGACCCGGGGGCTGGTTCGGGGGAGATCAGGACAGGCCATGCCCCAGCCAGGGGAACACACGCTCCCCACCCTTGTTTCTTGTGGCCGGGGAGGGAGGCGCTCAGCACACGCCCCGAGGCCAGGCTGAGTGTGTGGGGGGTGTGTGTGTGTGTGTGTGTGGAAAGGGTTAAGCCGCCTATGTCACATCGTGCGTTCCCAGCTCCTCCCCCGCCTGTGATGTGGAGCGGTTTGAAAATCACCCCACTTTAAACCCCTCCCCTCCGCAGCCCATTGAAAGGCCACGACTCCAGCCCCACATGCGTTTGCAATCAGACCGGGATTAGAGCGCACCAGGGCGGGCGGCTGCCTGGGACCCCACGCGAGACGGACAGGCGCCCCCGGGGGGACGCGAGCATGGGCCGGGCAGGGGTCGCCGCCTCGCTGCTGGCGCTGGGGCTCCTCGTCCTGCGTGGAACCGCTGCAAGCGCAGGTTAGAGCCCGCGTGGGCCGGTGGGGGGGCCCCTCCAAAGGGCCCCGATCCGCTGCAGCGTGGGGGTGGCAGCGCCCCTGGGAAGCACGTGGGGCGCTTGGCTGGGGGGGGGTCTGGCTCGGTCTAGGGGTTCTTGTTGCTCCAGGGGCTGGGGGGGGGGAGGAAAAAGGGGGTGACTGGGCGGTTCCACAGTGTGATGTGCAGCTTGGAGCCCCCCCCCCGCCAGGAATCCCCTCTCTGCTTTCCTAGCATCGCTGCAGCGAGATGGGGGGGGGACCCCGCCTTTCTCAGGGTGGGGGGCTTTGCTGCCCCCCTTTATTGCGCCCTATGGGGGTTACTGTCAAACCGCTCCCTCCCTGGTCTGTTTCTCATGCACTCTCCGGGGCGGCGTGGGGCGCACCTGGCCAGGGAGGGGCTGGGAAGTCTGGGGGGGCTCAGCCCCTCTGTGTGTGTGGGGGTGTGTGTGTGCAGTTGGATTCACCCCCCCTCCTTTCCTAGCCACCCCTTAGCCCAGGTGGAAACATCCAGGGCCCATCTGTCGCCACCTGTTGCTTGTGTTCTCATCCCGTTTACACGCATGGCTGGACTCGAACCGAGTGATTTACTCCGGATTGACACCCGAGCGCCGGATCAACCCCTAGATCTTGCTTGGGGGGAGGGGGGCGCTCTCTGAAGAAGGAGGGGTCAATCCCCTCCCCCGCTAATGAGTTACTGATCAACTTTGGTCGGGAGGGGCCGATGCAGTGGGGACGCGCCTGGGGGTTGAACTGGGGAGTTGGGGTTGAGGCCCCGGAGCCCAAAGCCCCGTCGAGGGGCATTAGGAGCCAGGGCCGCCCTGGGGGGGCAAGTGGGGCAGTTTGCCCCGGGTCCCGCAGGGCCCCCACGAGAATATAGTATTCTATAGTATTGCAACTTTTTGTTATGGAAGGGGCCCCCGAAATTGCTTTGCCCCAGGCCCCCTGAATCCTCTGGGCGGCCCTGTTGGAGCCCAAAGCCCGCGGGGGATCTGGGCCCGAAGGGAGGGGCTGCAGGACAAGGAGGGGAGGGAGGGGGAAGGGCTGGGGGGGGGGGAATGAGCAGCTGATACCCCCCCCAGGCCAGCCAGGGGTCATCTCACC
>NW_020665184.1:2345665-2380512 GCF_002925995.2 Terrapene triunguis | reverse complement strand
GGTGCTTGGTGGGGCTGTTTTGGGGGGCTCTGAGGGGGTGTAAGGTGGAGGGTCCCTGGTGGGGCTCTGAGGCGAATGGGGGGTGCTGGGTGGGGATCTGGGGGGGGCATAGTAGGGGTGGAGGGCATGTGGTGGCTGTTCTGGGGGCTCTGAGGGGGTGTATGGTGGGGGTCTGAGGCCAATGGGGGGTTCTGGGAGGGGATCTGGGGGTGCATGGGGGGTCTGAGGGGTGCTTGGTGGGGGGCATGTGGTGGCGTTATGGGGGCTCTGAAGGGAGGGGTGCCTGGTGTGTGGGGGCTCTGAGGGGGGTAACAGGTTTCACACAGTGGGGGGCACTGTCAGGGTGGGGAGGGGACTGGAGAACATGGGGGGGGGGGGGGGGATTGGGAACCGGGGGGGGGGGGGGCCACCAGGATGGGCGGGAAGGGAAGGGGGAGGAGCCGCGGTCTGGGCTCTCCCCTCGCTCATTGGCTGTGGCTGCAACTGGCCACCGGGGTGGCCCCTCCCCCTCTGGCCAATGGCAGCTGAGGGGGGCGCTGCCCAGCCTAGGAGCCCCCCTCCCCACATGACCCCCTGACTCCCCGGGGTCTCTCTCAATGACCCCCCCTCATAGCGTCTGCATCAAACCCCCTCCCCACATGAGCCCCCCACTGTGTACTACCCCCCCAATCCCATTGCCCCCCCAACCCAGGGCTGCCTCCCCCCAGAGCCCCATGGTGCAGGTGTCCCCCACCCCACCCGTGGCCAGAGTTGCACCCCAGCCAGGGGGAGGGGGACCTGGGGCGTCGGCCCCTTTGCTGACTTGGGGTTGCGGCTGATCCCCATACTCCTGTCTGTGGCCAAGCCAGACGTGGTGGTGGGGGGGCGGCGAGTGGTCACCCTGACTGTGGCAGGGCCCCGGGGAGCTGCAGCCCGGCGCTGTCCTTAGTCACCGATTCTCAAAATCCATAAACGAGCTTCAGGGCCACGGCCCCGAGGCCAAAGCCCCTTGTCAGGCAGCCCGCGGCGTGTGTGTCCAAGGGGCCCTGCTTTGAAATGCCGACGGCTGTTCCCAGTGTGACCCCTCCAGGCCTGTTCCTGGTACGCCGGCGCGTTTCCGTGTCCTCCCCAGAGTGCTCGGCGCTTTGAGCCAGGATCCTGCGTCGCTCTGCGTCGTGTCCTCGCTTACACCAGTGCAAGGGGCTAAACCTTTCCGTCCTGGCAGCATCCCGCGCCTGTGTGCGGGAACGGGCACCTGTTCGGAAGGGCTTTGTCTGCACCCAAATGCATGTTGCATTGAGTGTCAGATGGGCGTTTCCTTGCTTTCCCTGAGTGGTGGTTCACTGCAGTCTTTTTATGACAACCCCCACCCTCACCCCCATTTTTGGGCAAAGTCGGGTGGCGGGCAAAATTTCATATTCCGCATTCTTGAGTGTCTAGCAGTGTGGTTTGCACGTTGGCGCTTTGGAAGTGTTTGCTAGATCTCTAAATGCTCCTGGCCGGAGATTTGCATGGTTTTGGGGTGGAGAGAGATCCTGAACCAAGAGTTCACTCCTGCATGGGAGGCTTTTACACAGCCCTCTCCTCAGGCACTGCTCTCTGCAGCCAGGGGATGGGCACTTGTGCTCTGTCCAAGAAACTCGGTGGTGTGTGAATTTGTAGATGGTTGTTACGCCTCTGTAGGGAAATATCTACCTGTATGTTCAGCAGCCACAGGTGTCGCTGTAGCATGGCCGTGCTCTCCCAGTTATCTCTGTAGCCCAAAATCCTAGTTAGCTGAATCCACAGCCCCCCCCTTGGGTGCAAACACTGGATCTGGATAGCCACCATTGCTGTACATTGGGGGTGTACTGGAATTAAAGCTACTGTAGGGGAGCACCTGGATCTTTACTAGCTGCAGGTGTTGCTATAGCGTTCATTTAACTCGAGCGACAGGCGGAGTCACTCCCCTACAAACCCAGCCTGG
Organism: Terrapene triunguis; assembly: GCF_002925995.2. Classification (NCBI taxonomy): domain Eukaryota; kingdom Metazoa; phylum Chordata; order Testudines; family Emydidae; genus Terrapene; species Terrapene triunguis. The sequence continues at coordinate 2,378,567 of NW_020665184.1, read as the reverse complement.
CCTCTGATTTCACCAGGGCACGGTAATCTGTAGGGAATGTAGGGCAGGAAACTCGTTGTTCATCTTACAAACCTGGCTCATGTGAGATTTCCCTCTTCCCCCCACCCTGGACTCCTGCCATCTGTGCTAATTGCCTCGTGCCCTTGGTCTTCTGGAGTGTGATTCCAGGAAAGCCTTCCAGGCCCTCTGGATCCGTTCCCTTGCTTCTCAGCTTCCTTCTGAAGGCTGAATGGAGACACGCTGGGTTTCAATTGCTCGTGGTCCAGTGCGACCCACAGCAAAATGCCACTAATGAATGCACATGGCTTTTTGGATCGAGTACAGCCTCTGGAGTGAGTGTTACTCATTCATCCTTCCAGGTGCTGTCAAGGGCACGATGCCGTTGCTACAGGGAGGTGATGCTCCAGACTCCTGTGCCAGGCAAAGGAGCTTTGCAGTTGGCTTTGCCAGTGATTTGAGGAATTTGACTGTATTCCAGGCATTCTTACAAACTAGGCAGGGGCTGGAGTGATGTTTTATCCTGAACTTGTGACATGAGACAGCTGAAATGGAGAGTAGCTGCAGGCTTCTATAACCGGGACTTGCTAACAGTCTGTAGCAAAGTGGAACCTGCCGTGGAAGTGGGTTAGAAATCGGCTGTCACGTGAAAGGGTGACTTGAGCTGCCAAAAAAAATCCAGCCCTAAATCTACAACTGGAGCAAATAGAACATCACGGTTCTGCAGTGAGAAGTATTTAAAGTTTGCCGAGTTTACTGTCCTGCCACACGCATCTGCTGTCTGCACAGAGAGCGTGGAGAGCACAAGGAATTCTTGCCTAGTGGTGACATGGATATTTTTCTCGACTAGTCCTAGAAACAAGAAATTAATTTTTAATTTGATTTTTAGGGACGAGAACTGAGGATGTCGATTTGAAAAAGAAGTGGGGTGGGGGTTTTTTTTGAGTTGCTTACCCTTTTTAATGTAAATTTCAAAGGGTTTCTCAGATGGGCGCCTGTGCTGACCAATGTGGCAGCGTCTCTTCCAAAATACCATCTGCAAACCACCCAGTCCCAGGGTCAGGTGACCATGGGCCGATGGGATGCTGGCTGCCCCGAGGCTGGGTTCAGAAAATCTGTTCTGAGAGTCTTGTCAGCTGACTCTCCTCTCCTGGGGCTCAGCGGTCGAAATGTCTCCTCAGTGCTTTCCAGTTTCCTGTTGGCACGGCAATAAAATGGTGTGGCATGGTTTAGTTGTACAGCACGTAAATCCCCAGCACCAATGCTGGGGGTCAGCCTGCACCCCTCGCTGTACAAAGAGATGAAAACCTCGGGAGGGTTGCTCTTCTTCCGCAGTCAACAGCAGCCGGGGCCTCCCTGGGCAAAGCCGAACGAGTGGCTTTCTCTTGCAGTGCGTTGACTGGAGTATTCCTTCGAGCAGCCTCCGTCTCTTGCTGGGTTCATGCTAATGGGTTAAAGGGAAGTAGGCTGCCTTGACTGGAAATTGAGCAGCGCTGTTGCAAATTGTGCCCGACAATCCTTTTCGTAACCTTGCTTGGGCCCGGCCAGTTTCCCACGTTAAAGCTCTGTGTCGGCTCAGCATTACCGTGGTGTGGCCGAGCTGTACGGTTCTTGCCCTTACGGCGTGCGAGGGGCAGAAAACGTTGAAATCGGCAAGTGACGCTCCACTTGGCGATGAGCCCCTAAAAGCTCCCCCCAGGCGAGTGGACGTACTCGGGCCCTGCTCCTGAAAAGCCCGAAAGGTGGGCTCAGCTCTGCTGGGGGAGCAGCCCCAAAGCTAAGCGAGTGCATGTATGTTCCCGGGCAGCATCGAATAGGGAAACCGCCGTGTCTCCAAAGTGAAGTGAAACCAAGGGATGTCTCTAGTGCCAGACAGAGCTGCGAGCTCCTGCTGGACGGTTCCTCTGGCTGTAGGACAGGAGCCCGGGCTCTGATCCCCGAGAGTCTAGCATTTGGCATGGCTGCGTGTGGTTAAAGTAGACCGCTCTAGAGGTTGATGTCCAAGACTTTGGACCGCATTAGGCGACTGTCCCGTTGCTGGGATCTGGCTTCCCTGGATACAGATCCCTTCTGCCCATCAGCTGACGTCTGTGTAGCAACAACCCTGTCTGAGGACTGTCTACCCTTAAAACACGTGTGCAGAGTAGAGTCTCCCACCAGCGCAGGTGACCCCCTCCAAGAGGCAGTAGCTCGATGGACGGAAGAATTCATCTGTCAACCTAGCGCTGTCTCTGCGGGGACTTGGGTCAGTGTAACGATGCGCTCAGTGGTGTGGATTTTCCCTGCCCCTGATGGACGTAGTTAAACCGACCTCCTTGTTTGGTGTAGCCTTTGTGGTGTCTGTTTTTGCAGCTCCCCTCAAGAGGCGCAGGGTTTTGGAGCTGTGTGTCCGTGAACTTCCCAAGGGTGAAGCAAAGCCCCGTTAAAAACAGAAGGGAAGTCCCAGGTGGCGTGTGGTGCCGGAGAGGAGAGGAGAGGTGGTGTGTGGGTTGCACTTTTCAATGCCTTCCTGCTGGAGCCGCAGTTGCCATTTTGTGTCTCCTCCTTCACAGGAAGAACGTTACCGAGCGCCTCTCGGGGTGCCTTACTGTCGGATCACTCTTGTTCTGACGCCAGGTGAAATAAGCCAGCGAGGCTGGATAAAATGCCCGGCTCACGTCCGTTTCAGTGCCACACGATTTGCAAATCAGTGACCATTCCGGGTCCTGGGAAGGGCGCTGTGGTCAGGGCCGGCTATATCCTAGATTGACTTCTAGAAAGGCTCCAGTCTGCCATTATCCCTCCTTATTGGTGCAATCCAACAAAACCCGTAACGAGGTGTATACTAGAAATGGACCAACAGCTGCAAAATTCAGCTGGGGGTGTGGGGCGGTTTTTACTTCAGGCCGTCTGATCGCCGGATTTAAACTCCGGTGACACGACCGGGTGTGCGTGCGAAGGCAGGGAATAGATTTCCAAGATGTCCCCAGGGCTCGGTCCCCTGATGGTGCCTTGTTTGCCTAAGGCTCTGGCTGGCAAACACGGAGGCGGCGGTGGAGCCAGGCAGGGAAAGTACTTGCCCTTTGAGAGCTTATCTCGGCAGATGACTAGCTGGGCCGAGCCCCGGGCGGGCGCTGGTGGTGTGATCCTGGCTCCTCCTCGCTGTGACGACTGTGACACCAACTCCCCTGTTCTAAGGGCGTGTGTGAAGCGAGGTCGTGTGAATCAGCTGAAACTCGGTGGCGTGTAGCAGAGCGGAAGCTGTAGTAACCGTACACGCAGCCGCGGGAGGAAACCCAGTGCGCCGTGAGTCAGCTCATGCCTGAGCTGTGCGTGTGTCTGTTTCACCGGGCGTGTCGCATGCCAGTCAGGTGCTTCCCCCGGGGCTGGTCCATGGGGGGGCGGGAGCCTGCCAGGGCAGAACGGCCTAGTGCCCACGAATCATTGTAGTTCAGTGTAATTCTCTGCCCCTGCAGCGGCCTGTCCCTTGAGCTATAGCTCAGTGGTTTGAGCATTGGCCTGCTAAACCCAGGGTTGTGAGTTCAATCCTTGAGGGGGCCATTTAGAGATCTGGGGCAAAAATCTGTCTGGGGATTGGTCCTGCTTTGAGCAGCGGGTTGGACTAGATACCTCCTGAGGTCCCTTCCAACCCTGATCTTCTAGGATTCTGTGATCACACAATCCTGAGTTGGGCCCCATAAAATCATGAGATCTTAAAAGTGGCGTCTCTTGGTGTAGGACCTGGGTGGTCCAGCAGATAGAGCACTAGCTCTGGGTTCAAATCCTGGCTCTGCCACAGACCCCCTGTGTGACCTTGGCCCAGTCTCTGGGCCTCTGTTCCCACCTGGATAATGGCCCTACCCTGCGTCCCAGGGGTGTTTGTGAGGATAAAGACATTAAACACGGTCAGGTGCTCAGCTGTTCTGGTGCTGGGGGCCAAAGAAGGACCTTGGGTATGGCTGACATGTTTGAGATTCCCCCAGCAGCCAGGGGGCTAGATGGCTTCTCTTTTAAATTAAAGCTGATTTTGGGGGGAAGGGGTAGGCATGTAAATCACCAGACTCCAGAAGCTGGGTCTTCACAAAGGCTGTCAAATATCCCAAGCCATGGCAAGCATTGGCAGGGCTGAGCCGTTCTGTTCTCAAGTCCGGCTTCTGTCCCACCAGAGCAAGGTGCCTTCTGTCTCCTAAACCCCGTGTTCTCCACGTGCCGCCGTTCCCCTGCAGCGCCACGGAGCATGGCCCCATTGGGTCCCTTTTAGACTGGTAGCACGCGGAGTGCTTTGTAGCCGCTAGCCAAGACGTGGGAACTTTGTAGCAGAAAAGGTACCCTGCTTTCCTACCAAAAACTCCCAGCTCCTTCTGGTAGCTTTCACAGCCAAGCAGAGAATATTTAAACAATCCCCTGAAATTCCCCCTCCAGCCCCTGGATCCTTTTCATCCCATGCAATAGCACTTCTGACCCTCCTCGGTCTGGCTCGGACCCTTCATGGATGCTGTCGTCCCTGACCCAACACACGCTTCTGCTTAGAAGAGAATTTTGTGGCTGTTTGATAAACCAGTCGGCAGACACAGGAAGAAGTGGGGGTCTCTAGTCTGGTGACGGTGTTTCTTAGCACTGGTTGGACACCAGCTCCCTGTCTCCTGTGGATGGCGAGGAGAGTTAACTTCCTTTCCTCTCCAGCGACGCTGTTCCCGAGGCGTCTGCTTGCGTTGGCGAAAGGGGTTGAGGCTGGAGGAGCGATTCTTCAGTGCTCAGCCGGTGTGGGGAGACCGGGAATTGCTGGGTTATGCTTCACAGCCGCGCTCAGTGCCCGGGTGGGTTCTGTAGCACCATACGGGGACACGGTGCTGTAAAAAGACACTGGTGAAGTCTGAGCCCACTGAAGCCACAAATTCACTCCCTGCATCTACCATGAAGATCTTTAAAATGTGGCTGCGCTCAAGTGGGGGACCCCATCCCCATGGAAAGTGGGGATCCGGTCGGAGCTGGGATAACGATACGGAGAGAGCTTGGTTTGCCCCTCCCACTCTCGGATGGGTTTAGGGGCCGGATGCTCAGCTGCTGTGAATCAGGATGGCTCCCTTGGCATCAGTGGGTCTATGCTGATTTTCACCAGCGGAGCTAAGTTGCTGCGGAGCGGAGGGTCTGGCCCGTTCTCTCCGGCTGCAGCAGACAAGCAGCTGGGGGATACTACGGGCTTCGCTGGAACTTGGCCTACCGGGTCTAGTCCGTCTCCGGCAATGCAGCCTGGTTCCTGATCGAACGTTCCCGAGCGGCTCCTCTCCGCGGCTAACCCGGTGGTCTCTTGTGTCCCTGGCAGCAGAGGAGCAATGCGGCCAGACCGAGTTCCGGTGCCAGGACGGCGAGTGCATCCCCTCCAAGTGGGTGTGCGACGGCAGCCCAGAGTGCAAGGACGAGTCCGACGAGTGGCTGGAGACCTGCAGTAAGTAGCTGCTCCGGGTGGCCGAGCGGGGAATCGAGGGCCGATCTGGCGGGAGGAGACGCGGCGCTTGGCTGGCTCTGCCTAGTGAGAGGGGGCGGGGGGGACCCCCGGGGGAGGGTGAAGAGCTGTTAAAGGCCAAAGTTGGCACAAGAAGAAATGGGGACCAACTGGCCAGGCATCGGCACCGGCCGGAAAGGAGAGGGAGGGAGAGTCTGGGCTGGCTGGGGTGAGATGCCAGGGCCGGCCGTGCTAGCAGGGACTGGCCTCACGGTCTCGTCCAGCCCCGTGTCCCCTGCACCCAGTGCCTGGTCGTTGTCTCCTCCAGAGTCGGTGACGTGCAAGTCGGAGGAGTTCGGCTGCGGGGGCCGCGTTAACCGGTGCATCCCGGCCTCCTGGCGGTGCGACGCCAAGGCTGACTGCGAGAACGGCGCCGACGAGCGGGATTGCGGTACGTGGCGCTCGGCGTCGGAGCTGGGGCTGTTCTGGCCCCTGGAGCCGACGGCTCTAACAGGACGTCCTGCACGCCGGGCTTTCCATGGAGCACGGCCTGGCGTCCGAGCAGGCGTGCGGGAGTTTCTGGTGCTGGAGGGACTGGCTTGGTCTAGGGGAAGACTGGGAATCATGATTTGGGGGGGGGGGGGGGTCTGCGCCCAGCGGGGGGGGGGGGGGGGGGGCTAGTGGCTAGAGCAGGGGGAACTGGGAGTCAGGCCTCCTGGGTCCTATCCCCAGCTCTGTTGTGACCTCGGGCACCTCGCTGCACGTCGACCAGGGCTGGTGCCTAGGCTGCAGTCAGAGGTGTGACCGCTGCACGCGTAGACGGAGCTGAGCTCGCTCTGGGAACAGCCTCCCAGGCTGTTACAGGGGCCAAGTCTCCCTCTCCAGCCCCCCCGGCATGGGCCACTCATTTCCCACCCCCACCCCCCGCCTTGGCTTGCCCCTCTCTCCAGCCCCGCCCGGTGTGGGCCGCCGATCACCCCCCCACACACGCCTTGCCCCTCTCTCCAGCCCCCCCTGGCATGGGCTGCTGATCACCCCCCCGTCTTGCCCCCTCTCCAGCCCCGAAGCGCTGCATGGACGACCAGTTCCAGTGCCGCAACGGGCAGTGCCTCTCCTTGGCCTTCGTCTGCGACGAGGACCACGACTGCGAGGACGGGAGCGACGAGGCCGACTGCCCCGCCCCGACCTGCAACCCGGACATGTTCCAGTGCAACAGCTCCCTCTGCATCCCCAAGCTGTGGGCCTGCGACGACGACCCCGACTGCCCGGACGGCTCCGACGAGTGGCCCCAGAACTGCGGTGGGCGGCCGGCCCCCGCCCCTGGGCCCTGCTCGCCGCTGGAGTTCCACTGCGGCTCCGGGGAGTGCATACACGCGCAGTGGCGCTGCGACGGGGGCTTGGACTGCCGGGATCGCTCGGACGAGGAGAACTGTGGTACGGCGGGCGGGGCCCGGGAGCTGCCGATTCCTAGCCGCGCGGGGAAGGCCTGACACCTGTTCCCAGTCTCCCCCCTCCCAACTGGCTGTAGTGCCTCGGGCGAGGCCTGGGACCGCCCCGGACACTGATCTGGTGTGGGCGCATGTTGGCTGAAGCATGGTGGGGGCGGGGAAACCTGGCCTTGCCGTAAGAACGGCCAGACTGGGGCAGACCAAAGGTGCATCCCGCCCTGTGCCCTGTCTACTGACTGGCCAATGCCAGGTGCCCCAGGGGGAATGAACAGAACAGGGCCATTATTGTGTGATCCACTCCCAGCTTCTGGCAAACCGAGGCTAGTGACCCCGTCCCTGCCTGGCCGTCTCCTGGGCTGACCCTGCTCAGGGGATGAATTGGGAGTGGCTGATCTGATAGTCACATCGCCCACCTGCCTCCTGGCACGCGACCCCTCGTTCAGCTGGCGCATGCTCCCACCGGGGCCGGCTCCAGCCCAGAGACGCCATGTGCTCTTTGGGGTCGGATTTAAATAAAACCCCTCGAATGAGCGGGGTAGAAACCCGCCTTGGCTTTCCCCGGGCAGCGGGAAACCCCGCGCCGGCTGCCTTTGTGGCTGGGTTCCCAAATCTCTGCCTTCCTCTCCGTCCCCTCAGCGAAGCCCACGTGCCGCCCGGACGAGTTTCAGTGCAGCGACGGGGCCTGCGTGCACGGCAGCCGGCAATGCGACCAGGAGTACGACTGCAAAGACCTGAGCGACGAGGTCGGCTGCGAGAACGGTGAGTGGCGCGGGGTGGGCCCGTCCGAGACCCCCGCGTGACCTGGCATTCGACAAGCCCAGGGCCGCCTCTTGTTGGCTTGAGCTGGGTCACCGCTGCTCTCCAAGCTGTTCTGAGACCAATAGTTCCCGTTCTGGCCAGAATCTCTAGCAGAACAAGCTTCTGCAGTCACAAGCAGTGCCTATGGGACGCTGCACTCTGTGATTTTATGACAGTATGCTGAGGAGTGTGACTATGATGCAACTGGAATATGCTTCATGCAAAAGGTCTCTTGTAAGGTATCATTACAAAGCTTATAATCTACTGAGTGTGATCATCCGATTTGTCTAAATGTACCACTCCTGTATCTGAAACTAGAAATATAACTGAGGGCCTATTGTAATTATGCAAAGTGAGGGCCATTAATGGTGGTTTGGAATCTTGATGGCTCCCATTAACCAGGACAATTGACTGTAGATGGGTGTGTTTTACTTGCCAGCACACACGTATACAGGAAGACTTACAAGTGGGCAATGAAGTCTTACAGTGACATGTGATCATGTCACCTGAACTGGAATCCATCTTTAACCTGGTGCTTTTCCAGTGAGAAGGAGGGGGTGGGACCCAGAGAGGGACAAAGGATTCCCACCTTATGCAAAAGAGAAATAAGTGGGTGGAACAGAACAAAGGGGGCTGCAGTCATGAGAAATCCCCTAGCTACCACCTGAGCTGGAACAAGGGCTGAACCAGGGGAAAGGATTGTGCCCAGACTAGGAAGGTGTCTAGTCTGTGAAAGAAACTTCTTGAAACATCTCTGAGGGTGAGATTTTATCTGTATTCAGTTTTATTACTGTACTAGGCTTAGACTTGCATGTTTTGTTTTATTTTGCTTGGTAATTCACTTTTCTGTCTGTTACTATTTGGAACCACTTTAATCCTACTTTCTGTATTTAATAAAATCACTTATTAATTAACCCAGAGTATGTATTAATACCTGGGGGGGCAAACAGCTGTGCATATCTCCATCAGTGTTATAGAGGGTGAACAATTTATGAGTTTACCCTGTATACGCTTTATAGAGGGCAAAATGGATTTATTTGGGGTTTGGACCCCATTGGGAATTGGGCATCTGGGTGTTAAAGACAGGAACACTTCTTAAGTGGCTTTCAGTTAAGTCTGCAGCTTTGGGGCACGTGGTTCAGACCTGGGTCTGTGTTGGAGCAGACGGGTGTGTCTGGCTCAAGACAGGGTCCTGGATTCCCAGGCTGGCAGGGAAAATGGGGGCAGAAAAATGCAAAAAAATCTGCCGGGGACCCGCACCTTTTCCCTGGCAGCATGTCTGTTCCAGCGTGCCCGGAGCAGCCTCAGAGACGGGAGGGGGCGCTGGGCGTGCGTGCCTGCGTGATTGGTCACTGTCGGGGGGTGGGGGGGGGGGGGGGGGGGGGGGGGGGGGGGGGGTTGCAGGGCTGGGTGTACACGTGTGCCGACGAGAGAGAGACCGAGTCTGTCCCTGTCCCTTGCTGCTGCAGCTGGCTGGCACGGCAGGGTCGGGCTGTTTGTTATGCACGAGGCAGGCTAGAGGCAGCAATGTAGCAGCCTGCCTACCAGGAACATTGTTTATGTCCCTAGTGTTAGTTAACGGTTCCCATTCTCAGTCAATTACCCCAGGAGCATAAACCCTGTGACCGTTTTAAGGCCCCTCCATTGCCAGAGTGATGGAAAGGGGCTTTATTCTACATGGCGGGAAGGGGATCCTCCGCTGGGAAGATCTCTGCGCTTTCTCGCTGGTTTCCTGTGCCAAAGTGGCACAATGGGGTTGGATTTCGGCTCCGGATTTATTTGACTTACCCCTTTAAAACAAAGACTTTGAGGGCAAGTAAAACACTTCCCAAGCAGTCAACAAAATGTCAGGACAATCGGAACCCAGCACTTCCCAAAGTCCCCAGCCAGGTCCAGGACAACGATCGATTAGCAAAACTGTGGGACTTCCATGTGGAGTGAGCTGCTGTGCTGAGCTCTTAGCCGGAGGAGAGGGAAGAGTGAACACCCAGCCCTGGCCTTTCTCTGCACTGCTAGAGTCCGCTGGCAGGCCTCTCCAGCTCTAGCAGCTATCCTGGGCTCGTCTCTCTTGCAAGAGAAGCCCAGTATGAAACTCAAGAGAATCTTCTTCCTTCCAGTGACTGCCTGCGAAGGGCCTGACAAGTTTAAGTGCCGCTCTGGGGAGTGCATCGCTCTGGACAAAGTGTGCAACCGGCAGCGGGATTGCAGGGACTGGTCCGACGAGCCCATCAAGGAGTGCGGTAAGAGTTTGTTCTGTCTCGCGTTGGGCCAGAGGAGGGCATCGCCCGTTCTGGGGAGCACCGCTGGGATCCCAAGTTTCTTGCAATTTGGCTCTCTCGCCTTTGCTGTTGAAATGCTGGATCCTACAGACTCTCGGGTGGGTTTCGAAAAGGGGGCGGTCAGTGCCTCTGCTTGGGGCCAGCGCGGTGTCTCAATGGCCTTGGAGGGACGGGCGGGCTAGGTGACGATGCTGAGCAAAGCTCTTCAGCTCACACCGAGTCGGTCTCCTTCCAGATACAAATGAGTGCCTGGCCGACAAAGGCGGCTGCTCCCACATATGCAAAGATCTCAAGCTTGGCTACGAGTGCCTGTGTCCTGAGGGCTACCAGCTGGTTGGCCAGAAGAAATGTGAAGGTAGGTTCTCCACCGCTCTGTCAAGCTCCCGCCGACTGCTGTATGTGGCTTTAAAATCCACTGCCAGCTGCGGGGACCAGTCCGGACCAGTCTTTTTAATGGCCTCTCGCTGGCCGTGGGGGAGATTTCTGCGGCTTTGAGGGGTAATGTCTGCTTTTAAGCAGCATGCTCAGAGTCCAGTGACCGCTCCCAACGGCACCGCGGCCGGCCAGTGGCGGTCCTACTCCACCCTGATCTAGCCACGTTCCGCGCAAAGGCACGTCTGTTGGGTGGCAACAGGCGTGTGACGGCCAGTCCCCCCTTGCCGTGCAGGTGGCTTCGCTCAGTGTAGAGCGCTGACTTTCCACCGTGCCCTGCTGATGAGTAAGGCGACCTCTGGCTCTGGCCGCCATCCCTAGCCCTGAAATCGGGGCGAGCCGGTTTTTATTACGGTGGGAGATGTAGCTCCCGTTCTGAAGCCCACTCCCCGGTCTACCTTGGCAAGACCCCTTTTGAGTATCTCAAACTGAAATGCTCCCCTGGGATTGAGACACAGCAAACGCATGCGGCTCTCTGCCTCCCGGGAGTTAAAAAAGAAATAACTTTATTTCTCTATTTAAAATCCCTGCTGGGGCATCCGGTCTCTTGCGTTTCGAGGGGTTTTTAACGGCTTCCTCTTGGGGTTTGCAGATATTGACGAGTGTCTGAACCCCGACACGTGTAGCCAGATCTGCGTGAACCTGGAGGGAAGTTACAAGTGTGAATGTAACGAAGGTTACCAGCTTGACCTCACTACCAAAACCTGCAAAGCCATCGGTAAGTCAGCAACTCCCGGTTCTTGGGGACGCCGCTTGTGACCTACACTCCTGTGTCTGTCTTTTGGCCAGGCTGGGCTTTTAAAAAATACTGCCGTGTTCTTGGAAAACTGGGGTTTGCTTCCCAGTGCATTGCAGCATCTGGTTCCTAGTCCCTCCGTGAAGCCAGGCTGTTTCAGGACTGCCCGGTGCCCATCCCAGGTCTGTCTCTCAGCAGTCCCTGGTTTTAAGACACTTCCCTGCCTTAAGATCAGGTGACGCTCACGGAATCTGAGAGAAGGATGTTTGCTTAAGAAAACGGAGTGGTTAATGAGAAACCGACTGTCTATTTCCCAGTGCCTGGCGGTGTCAGGCGGAAAGCACCCTGTGGGATGGGGGCTGTGGCCATGGTGACAGCAGGTGTCTTGGTATTAGACTGTCTATCGCTGTGAACTTCCAGCTCTGCCTGGCGGTTCCCTCTTCCCGTTCATGACGGGGACCTGGCACATCTTGCCCGGGTCTAAGCTAGCGTGACTGTCTGCTGGCCCTGGCTCATGGCCCCTCTCTTCCTTCCCGGCCCTGCCAGGCACCATCGCGTACCTCTTCTTCACCAACCGCAACGAAGTGCGGCGCATGACGCTGGATCGCAGCGACTACGGCAGCCTCATCTCCCACCTGAAACACGTGGTGGCTTTGGACCTGGAAATCGCCGAGCGCAAAATCTACTGGTCTGACCTGTCTCAGAAGAAAATCTACAGGTAAAGCCGGGGCAGCCTGGCTCTGCTAGCGACGGGTGGGGCCCCAGAACCACACTGAGCCGTGGGAACCCGCCCCAGCAGGGTGTGAAAGCCACCCCCAGCTGGTAGACCCTCCAGCAAAGAAGCTAATCACGTTTCCCAGTGGAGGGGGGGGTCCACATAGTGAAACCATGAGCCCCATCGTGGTAGCCCCAGCAGAGATGCCTGTGAGGTCTCCTCCCTAGGCTGGGAGGGGTGATGCGTGCTGGGACAGGCTGGGGGAAACCTGGCCCCGCTGCTCCCTAAGCTGTCCTTGTCCTGCGCCTAGAGGCCGTCTGTCTTCAGGACTGTTGGTCTGGTGTCTTCTCACCAGTGCCAGAGTTTGCCCTTGACCCGACGCAGTTCCGTGGAGTTCGTTGGCGCTGCGCCAGCTGGCCCGTTGTCTCTGTTCAGCCGCGGCCCCGCTGCAAGGACGTGCTTGGTACTGCTCCTCCAGTGCCGCTGGGGCCGAGCCCCCGGCTCTAACCCGTCTCCTCTCCCCCGCAGCACCCGGCTAGACCAGGCTGACAACTCTACCCACCACACCACTGTGATCAGCACCGGCCTCCGAGCCCCCGACGGCATCGCCGTCGACTGGGTCCACGGGAACATCTACTGGACGGACTCGGCGCTGGGCACCGTCTCCGTGGCCGACAGGGAGGGCGCCAAGAGGAAGACCCTGATCGAGGAGCCCGGCTCCAAGCCACGTGCCATCGTGGTGGACCCCAGCCACGGGTACGTAGCTTTAAAGCCGTCTCGTGTGTAACAGGAGGAGGGGAAGCGGCAGTTCCCTCAGCAACACAGACAGATGAGATGTTGGATGCCCTGGCAGGAGATGGGCTTGAACTCCATGCCCAGACTCGGAGCTGTCTCCCCCGTGTCACGCTAGCTTAGCGGGTCCCCGGTGAGCGGTGCTTTCTAATCTCCTTGTGCCTCCCTCCTGGCAGCTTCATGTACTGGACGGACTGGGGGACTTCTGCCAAGATTGCCAAGAGCGGGTTGAATGGCGTGGACAGCTTCCCGCTGGTGACAGACGGCATCGAATGGCCCAATGGAATAACTCTAGGTATGTGGGCGGGGGGGGGGGGGGGGTCTGTGGGTCTCACTGTTCCCCGCCAGAAGGGCGCGCACAGAACTGAAGGAACATTCCCTTGAGGAGCGCCTGGGGAGGAGAACGCAGGTGGAAACCAAAGGGAGTTTGACCAGTGTGGTTTCACTGGCCTGGGCGCCGGGATGCAGTGACCCCTTTCAGCCCAACGTTTCTATGGGTCGGAGAACCACCATCAGGGCTAGAGGATCAATAAGATGCTTAAAGCTCTTTCCAGTGTAACGAGCTTTGCGGGGGGCAGTAACCCACACAGAGGGGAGTTTATTGGCCAAGTTTTCAAATCTGGGAGCCCAAAACTCAGCTCCTCAGGGAGTGAGTTTCTTGGGAGCTTCTGAAAATCAGTCCAGTCCACTTACTTAGGCACCTAAATATAGATCTTCCTAAGGCCAGACGTTGTCTGAAGCGAGGCTCCTGAGTCGACTGATGACGTGTCCCGTTTCGATCGGGTTCCTTTGACCTCTCGGCCACGCGGAGGTTTCAGGCACGCGTACGAGGAGTGCTGCTGGGTCTCTGGCAGCTCTTCACTCCCCAAAGCTACGGGAACATTCGCACAGACTGGAGCGTAACGTGTTCCTTTCACGTGGCTGGATTCTCCGTGGCTTGGCTGAATGGGGAGTCTGACTTGTTTAGAAGGCCTCTTAGCTGAGTGCTCCAGCTCCCTGCGAGATCTCTGCTGTCCTGGAGCCTTCACCGTGCCCGGGTCTCTTTCAGATCTGGTAAACCAGCGCCTCTACTGGGTGGACTCCAAGCTGCACTCCATCTCCAGCGTGGGCGTCAACGGGGGCAGCAGGAAAACGGTCCTCGAGGACCAGGAGAGACTGGCTCACCCTTTCGCCGTCACCGTCTTTGAGGTGAGTCTTGGGTCGAAGCTCCTCTGTCTGGATCAGCCTCGCGAAATCCACGGTGGAAACTTAAACGTCCCGGGCACAAAATCCAAGTACCTGCCCCTGGCGTCTCCCCACTTTCAAACGCAGCTAGTGACGCGGGTGCCTCTTTGGGACTGCCTGACTTGACCCCTCGAAAGAGGCCTGGCTTTTTTCCCTGCCCCCCCAGCAGGCGCTGAGAACCTGCCCCCTGAAATCCCAGCCACTTTAAGGGATCTCAAGTAGGACCCGCAGGCATTGCTAGTCGCTCTTGGAAAACGTTCACCTCCGAGCTAAGCCTCTGCCTGTCCCGGCCCCTGCGGTAGCTACACTGAGATTGTGTTGGTGGGTGACATTGCAGTACAGGCTCCAATCCGGTCTGGCACCGCCCCGTTCTGCTGGGGGCTGTGTAGACGCAATGGAAAAGCCAGTCCCAGGAGCTTATAGCTGAAGTGCTTTGTGCGTAGGGGCTGGTCCGAATGGGGACGTCGCTAAATCTCTAGCCTCTCTTCAATCCCTGATTCAGTCCGTCGGGTCGACTATCCCCCTTAGAGGAGGAAGGTGGGGGACTGCCTGGACCTTGCACCGTGCAGAGCTTAGTGATGCAACGTGTTCTGGAGACAAAGGCCAGGCGTTTGCTGCCTCTTTCAATATTTGCTCGCGTCACTGGCACATGCTGTTGGGTTTTTGCGGTGGGTGGGTGTCGGGAGGAGCCAGTGGCTAACGAGGGGGGCGTCTTTTTGATTCTCCATCTTGAATCCCACTTCAGGATAAAGTGTTCTGGACCGATATCCTCAATGAAGCCATCTTCAGCGCCAACCGTCTGACCGGCGCCAACGTCACCCTGGTGGCGGAAGACTTGTTTTCCCCAGAAGATATCGTCCTGTATCACAACCTGCGACAGCCGGCAGGTACGAACCGGGGCGTGTGGGCCGCGTGACTCTCTGCCCCCGCGTTGGGATCTCCTTGCAGAATCCCTCCGTCCGTCTCCGCAGCCCCACCCCGTCGCCTTCGGTGCTCAGGTCTATACTCTCTGTGCCCTCCCAGGCATCAACTGGTGCGAGAACCAGCCTCTCCCGAACGGCGGCTGCGAGTACCTGTGCCTGCCGGCCCCCCAGATCACACGCCACTCGCCCAAGTACACCTGTGCCTGCCCCGATGCCCTGCACCTCGCTGTGGACATGAGGAGTTGCACCAAAGGTACGTGGGGGAATCGGCCAACGCTTGGGGGGGCCAGGTGCCAGCTCAATGGCATGTCCCGCTGCATCTGTGCCGAGCTTTCTGTAGACGGCCCGGTCCTGTTGGAGAGGGAGAGAGTGTTCCCTGGTGGTTAGAGCAAGGGAGTGGGGAGCCAGGACTCCTAGGTCCTATTCTCAGTGTGGTTGTTGACACCCAGCATCACACAGGGAAAGTCACTTGACCTCCCGAGGCTGCCAGTAAAAGGGGCAGAGAAACCTCCGCTAAGCATTAAATTCCCTTCCCAGATCCGGAAGTCCCCGCCGCCCCCAGCACCACGCCTCTGGCCCGGCTGCTCACCACGACCAGCGCGCTGAAGCAGACAGCAAGGCCACCGGCTGCCACGGCTGGGGTGCCGAACACGCATGCCAGGGACGGCCCTGACCTCACCACGTCCGAGATGGTCACTCTCTCCCAGCAGGGTAAGAATGCCTTTCTATTCGCGCCCCCACCCCCCAACATCCTCCCTTGTCCAGAACCATAGCTAGAAATGCTGTCTAGCGGTTAGAGCAGAGGGGGCTGGGAGTCCTGACTCCTGGGCTATGCTCCCAACTCGGGGAGGGCAGCGTGGTCTAATGGTTAGAGCTGGGTGTTCTTGGTGTCGGGACACCTGTCTTCTATTTTTGGTTCTGGAAGAGGAGTGTAGTCTCACGAGTAGACGCCAGGGGAGAATGGGAGTTGGGACTCCTGGGTTCTAATCCTGCCTAGGCACCAACTTGCCTGAGGTCACTGGGCTTCTGTGCCTCAGTTTCCCCACCTGTAAAAGGGGTCTGATGCAATCAGTGGCAGAAGAGCTGGGAGTCAACCAGTCGCTCTGTCCGATGCTGTGACCAGTGGGATTTCTGTACAGCTCCTGGGATGGACAAGCCATACTTTCCACCAGCCCCATCCTCTGCTGCATGCTAACTGGCTTCTCCCCTCTTCCAGCTCGCAACGACGTGGCTGCTGAGACCAACCAGGACAAGCACAGCGGCCCCACTGCGCTCTCCGTTGTCTTGCCACTGGGTAAGTTCCTGTTCCTAAGACGCTGGCTTCCCTGAGCAGCCTCCTTTCTCTGCAAACGAAATCGTCGGGGGCTTGGATCCTGGCTGTTCCTCGCCTTGGCTGCTGAGGCGTCTGGCCGTGGTCATCGGGTTCAGCGGCTTGCCCTGGTCTGGAGTCGGGAAGGAATTTCTCCTAGGAATGCGTTAGGGATCCCTGGGGTGGGTGCCTGCCTCAGTTTCCCCATCGGTGCAATGAGGAATAGCAGCGCTGCTGTGGAGATGAACACATTGTGAGGCACTCGTAGTCCCCATCAGCAGGGTCTAAGTACCAGAGAGAGAGACCTCAGTTACCTCTGAGCCTTCCTTCCCTCCCATTGGCGATTCGCTCTGACCTCTGTGTTCCGTGGGGATTTCACATCCCAGCATCGTCCGTGGTGAATCGATCTGGACTGTACCATTGCCTCGCGGGGGTTGAATAGAACTTCTTGGGTCTTGTGTTTAATTCCAGCAATTACAATGTCTCCCCTTTTTCCCCCCCCAGTGCTCATTAGCTTAATCGCCTTCGGTGCGTTCCTGGTGTGGAAGAACTGGCGCCTCAAGAACATCAACAGCATCAACTTCGACAACCCCGTCTATCAGAAAACGACCGAGGACGAGGTTCACATCTGTCGGAGCCAGGATGGATACACGTACCCATCGGTAAGCCGGCTCCCTGCCTCTCGCTCGCCTCCAAAATCCAGCTGCAAAACAGAGTACGCGAGCCGGGAGGTCTGCAGTCCCCGCGGAGAGGCAGGTGGCAAGGAGCCCATGGTCCAAGTATGTCCCCTGGCTGTCTTCCAAGAGCCGCAGGCGTGGCCTGTATGCAGGGCTGGCAGCCAGGAACGTCTGAGCAGAGCTGGGCCAAAAACTGGGTTTGGTTTGTCAGCAACTCTGAAAACACAAAAAATAAGTTTCTGGGTTTTTTGTCCGCTGTCTTGGTTCTGAAAGGAATTGCTTAGACAAAAAGCTGTTTCAAACCCAAACATTTCATGTGGGACGTGCTAAAGTTGGCTGCTTCAAAAGATGCAGGGAAATTGACTCCTGTATTTGAGACACATTTGCGGGGTCGCTGAATCTGCTTTGTCAAAAGTTTTGGGTGTTTTTTTCCCACCCAGCTTGGGGCTTTGGCAAAGTCACTGCTCGTCTCACCGATAATATTTCACACCTTCTCAGGATGCCTGGGAATACACTGCCCCCTACCCAATTGGAATCGGAGTAGCTTAACTGTGTCCTAGCCCCTATACTGCCAGCAGCTAAGGGGAGTTCTCCTTTAGCACAAGCAATTTCTGAAGCAGAAGTTCCTGCATCCTATTTCCCAATGGCCGATACACCCTGGCTAGTCAGAGCTTCACCCAATAGGGACAAACCCTGAAGTCTGAAGCAGCGGCTTCGTTTGGTTTCTGAGGCGTAGCTAGATCCCTGCCCCGTAGCTTGTCCGAAGGAGAAACCTTTGGTAACGGCTGAAATGTGTTTCCTTAACAGAGACAGATCGTCAGCTTGGAAGACGACGTTGCGTGAACCTGGGAGGTGCCTCCTGCCAGACTTTGCTGCTCGTTTCACGGGAGGGAGGGACGCGCCACGTCTTTCTCCCCCCGGACTTTTTGATTCTTTAACGACCATCCAACCCGCCCGCAGTGCCGCGCCACTTCCTGAGTACCTTGATGAGCCTGCGCTGCTTCTCCCCCAACACACTGGTTGCTTGGCGCTCGGGGGAGGAGACGCATGTGGTTTGACTCTTGGGTTTTTTATGTTTTATATATTTAATACTTTTTGTATCCGATGCCGTCGATTTTTTCCCCCCGCGGACCTACCTGCTGGTTTTCTTCCGTTTGATCTGGGACAGGAGGAGAATTTTTCTTGCGTGTGAAGGAGAAAAGAAATCGGGCGGGTGGAAAGAAACACAACGTCTCTGGATGTAAGCTGGGAGTCCCCCCACGCCTACAGCTGGTCGATGTCACTAAAGGACTAACGGCAGGGAGGAAGGATGGAGCCAGATCTGTATCAGGGACTTAAAAACCAAATCGGTGCTGCCATCACATCTGTACTCCGTGTCTGTCTGCGTGCGCCCCCTCTGGGGAATGGATGTTTGCTTAGATCTGGAATCCCGCCCCCCACCCCGACACACGCACAATGTACCATCTCCCTTTCCCAAGCAGGATAAGTCTTCAGACCCTCCCCCCGCCCCCGGGCAGATATGGCACAACCCAGGTGCTTCTCTCGGTCGGTGACGCTGGCATGGCTCATGCTGAACAGGACGGTTCCTCGGAGATGGGCCGGTGGGTGCCGATTGTCATCGCCGGGTTCAAACGCTGGAACCTCTTCCCCCACCCGCCTTGCACTTTTTTGGGGTTCTTTTCAGGGGGGTTGTGTATTTTTTTTTGCACGGTCTTTTGTTTTTTCCCTCCCTCCCTCTTGCGCTGCAGGGTTGGCGGGGGCCGCAAGGAAGAAATCCAGGTCGGGTTCAAAGAGGTGTCGTTGCATTAGCCTCTGTGTCTGGCTGGGAGGGCAGAGAGGAACCGCTTGTGCTGGCCGGGGCAGTAGGGAACGTACGCCATGCGAGCGTGGCCTGACTCTTCTTACCGTTAACGGTTGCCACATGCCTTAGCACTTTGAGTCTTGGTAACGTCTAAGCCAGCTGCGCGCGCCCCCCCCCCTATTTCCCCTCCTTTCTGCTTTGAATCCTTTTTTACAGCCCCACCCCTGGAACTGCCTTTTTATTTAAAAAACAAAAACAAAAAAAAATGTGCAGGACTTGAGTCAGCTCGATTCTGCACCCTACCAAAAATACCCAGAACGAAAAGTCGTCTAAGCCTTCATGAGCAATGGAGCTCTTTTCGACCCATGCTCGAACGCGTACTTGAGTTATTGGCAGTCCCTATGCGCGTATATGGACTGATAGCCCGGTCCTGCATTGGAGCGACTTTGCTCACGAACGTTCGCAGGATCAGGGCTTCAATGTGGCCTTTCTGATCTGAGTTGGTCCCTTCCCCGTTGTCTGCGGCGGGGGATTCTGCACGGATGAGTTTTAATGATAAAAGTGCAGGGAGGCCGCCGTAATGTTACGAGATCTAAAGGTTAAAGATCACAAAGGGACAACTCTCCCGCCTTGGTGTAGCACTCCCGTTCCCTCGGGCCAGGGAACAAGGCTACCGACCAACGCAAAGAACGCGCCCCTTCTGGCCTGAAGCTGTGACAGATTCAACTTCTTCCTTATTGTGAAGGGTGTAAATATCCGTGTACAGCGTATAGATAGTATCTATTGCCACACACAATGGCCTGTGTGTGTTTGTATATGTTTGGTTGGAGCTGTTTCCTGTATGTAAAATATGATTTATTTATTTTCTTGATGTTTGCTGAGTTAATTTCATCCTTCATCCCCTCTTTCTATTTTGTTTTTTGTGGGGGGGTGTCTCCACCTGCCATCAAATCTTTCACAAATCTAAAGGGATGTTTGCACTACTGACCGGACTCCGTGCCACAACCAGCGCCTACTGGGGAAAAGTGTCGCCTACAGTCGAGAAGTGTCACAGATTTAAAAAAAAAAATCTAAGTGTTAAAATTTCTAGTCTAATATGATCAATTAAATTTTTGGAATGGAAACGATCCGTAGAAACTTCAGTGTGTCCTTCTCTTTGTAATTAGTATAGAATCTGAATGAGTCACATCTCCCTTTCTAATGGGGGGGGTGGGTAATGTGGGGGTGGTGTGTTTTGTTTGTTTTTTTCTCCCCTCCAGTTCTTCTGACTCTCAATTCAGGAAAGTTTGACTTGCATGAGCCCTTAAGCATGTGCTCAAAGCTAAGGCCATGCTTTCCTGAATTGGTTTATTTTTATATATATATATATATATAAAATAAAAACTAAAGGCGATTCTTACAAGTTCTGTAGCCTGCATGTTTCCAGGTTATCTCCCCATTGGGCGCACCTACTTGTAAATTGCCTGGCTGATATTAATCATTAACTGTGTGGCATATATTAATCTATTGATCTCTGTCAGTTGCTCTCTTTAACAGCATAATCCATATGTTTAAATGTAACCGTCTGGCTCCACAGCCAAAGATAACCCTTACCCTTGCACTTTTACAAAAGCCATTACTTCCCAGCCACTTACCCTTCAGTAAGGGGTTTTGATGGTAGCTTGGTGGATGCAATACGATCAATCATTAGACGCTAGCTACCTGGAGCATGACTCTTCTGCTGATTTAAGCAAGGGCTGCTGCATGCGCTGTGGGGCAGCCTTCATTGCTTGCAGTCAGAGATGGATCAGAATACGCTGCGGTCGGTTTTATCCCCCTCCTCGCCTGTAGTATCCGTTGTAACCAAACCTGAACTTGTTCTGCAATGATTTTGAATGCGTCCCCCGAAGTCTCGCATGTGACTTCAGAATAAGGCTCAGGTTGGCTGCACTCACATAGCCCCAAACCGCACGTACTTATTTCAACCAAGTGACTCTTAAAGGAAGGAAAAAACACCCTCTGGTAACTTTTTCTCTCTAAACTTTGTTGCCTTGGATATGAAAATGACTGCAAACTACCCGGAACCTAGGTTGTGTTCTGCAGCTTCTGTCCTCTGTTACCTAAACCAGCTTCTAATATTGGGCCTTCAATCCACCGTGAACTGGTGCCTTTCTCTCAAATTCAGAGACCTTTGTAAGGAGGAGAGTTCTGTACTGTGTCCTAGGGCGCTGCTAAGGGACTGGGGCTCCAGATGTTAATTCCACACGTCTTTCTTGGCTTTACCAACAAGTGATGGATGGAAGGAGAGAGAGAGATTTTTATTGGGATGGACAAAGCCTTCCCCCTAGTCTCTGGGTCAGGCCCAGCGGACAGAGCCTGCAACGTGGAGAACGTTCCCTTTCCCTGGCAGAGGTGCGTCCAGAAATCAGTTTACTCTCCTCCCAGTCTCCTCTATCACCGGCTGGCCTCTGCAGGAGTCCGTCTCCTGCCGAAAGCCAGGAGCGCTGCCCTGTCGCAAAGGGAAAGGAGCTTAAAAATTGCACCCATGATTTTTGACGTGGAGACGGGTGCCTGGCTCGCCTGCAGCAGGTTTAGTGAATTGGAATTTTTCTGTTAATTATGTTTGCCCTGGTCTCAGCATTACAGGCCCCAGCCCTGCTCCTGCTGCTCGCGAAGGACCTGTGGGTTTCTGAGCTCTAGCCAAGTCTCTTGCCCCCCCCCCCCCCCCCCCCCCCCCCAGTGAGACAAGGGGGAGGAATTGAATAGGGACAAGCTGGGATGTTTCAAAGGAACCGAAGGGAATTAAACACCAACTCCAGTGGGATTTGGGTGCTAAGCTTGGAAAAACCCTGCCTGAAAACTGCTCAGGTGAAACTTGTCCTAACTGTGGTTCCAAGAGCTAAACCCACCTGCCTTGATTCTGTTCATTGTCTGCCTTATGTGTTTTCTCCTTCCCCCCCCCCCCCTTACCTTCCAGATGTGTGGCCTGTTTCTACACAAATTCTTCAGATGGTGCTAAACTGGTTGCCTGGCACTTGCCTCGTTTAACACCCCTGCTTCTAAATGTTTCGGCAAGTTCCTTTTATGCTCATAGAAACAATCAAAATGCAAGAAGGAAGTTCTACCTTCCCCCCGCCCCCCCCCCCCGGCAGCGGCTCTCCCTTCTGGTAAATTCCTCCTTTCCTGATGGCTTTGGGGGGGGGGGGGGGGCTGAAAGTTGTAGGGCCAAGGACGAGTTGGGATTTCTTAGCTGCGAGGTATTGGAGGGTTAGGGGGAGCTGTTGCGAGAGTGGCTTCTTTCTCCATGGAGCAGCCCCCAGGCCCATCTGTCCTGCCCTCCCCATCACAGTTCAGTCTGCCCTGCAAGCCTTAGGAGGAAGGGGTGGTGGTGGTTTTGTTTTTTTTGGGGGGGGGCAAGCTTCCCCTGGAGCTGAACTGCTGGTAACAATAACCCTAGCAATATGGGGTGCCCTGGTGGAGACAGGCCTCCGGCGTCCCCAATGCTGTTCTCTAAGCCAGCTTGGACCAGGTTTTGCCGTCCCTCCCAGCTGGCACTGCCCTGGCTTCCCCTTTACACGGTGGAGTTTGAACCAGTGACCTCGGGGGGGTAAGACACTGAGCTGGGGCAGGGAGCAAACGCAAAGCTGGCGAAGGGCTTCCCTCTCCTGGGCGTTTGGCTGGTGCGAAAATCCCAGGGCTCTCGCCCCACATCCCGTTGACTCCAGTGGAGGATCGAGGCCACGTGCTGCCCCAGCGCTGGGTCTAGACAAGCAGGTTCTTGGGGGGCGGAGCAGCCTGCAGTGCGCTCACCGAGTCGCTGTGTGTGGCTGCACCTGCCAGAAGGGCCGTTGAACCAGCTGTTTCCCCCCCTTTCATTGCAGGCACTTTCTGCTGCAAATCCCACGTGCAGGGCCTGCTCCCCCTCCTGCCAGGGGCCCCTGGGAGCAGGGGCAGAGTCAGGGCACGGGGCGGAGGTCCAGGCAGAGCTGCTGAGGGTGAGGTACTTGGCCCGGGAGCAGGGTTTGCGGAAAGGCTCATGCTGGGCTCTTCTGCCGGAGGGGAGATGTCTCAAGGTCCCACTCCTCAAGCAGAGCCCGAGTCCCCGCTGGGTGATGGCCTTGGGGGGCTTTCAGGGCCGGCGAACGCCTCGGGGCTGGGTTTGGGTTGTGCTCTGTGGGCCGGGACGAGGAGGAACCTGCTCGGAGGGAGGTGGCCTGGCCTGGCCTTAGCTGTGTCAAAACCCTGCCTTAGACCCCCCCCCCCCTTCACCCCCTCCCCCGCGGGCGTTTGGCTGTTTCCAGACCCCAGTGACTGAATAAAACTTTAAATGCACCAAACCAGCCCCTGGTTTCTTTCCTCTTTAGTGAGCTGACGTTCCCATTTGCCTGGGGAGGGGGGGTGAGGAGCTCAAGGGGGGAGCTCAAAGGGTCCTTATTCCCCCTCTCCCCTGCGGCGCTGTGGCATGAGCCTGAACGCTCACCCACCACCGTTAACCACAGTGCTTGCCACAGGAGGCCGGTAGGGCCAGCCCCAGTTTGCAGAGGGGGAAACTGAGGCACAGAGAGGGGGGAATTGACTTGCCCAAGGTCACCTTGCAGGCTGGTGGGAGCTCTTCTGAATCAACAGCGTTTCAGTTGAGGTGGGCTGGGCGCAATGAAACTGCTTCACTTTCTGTCTCCATGGGTGAGGTGGGTTAACACGCGGGAGAGCTGCAGTTTGATGTAGGTTTGCTGCTGGGGGTGGGAGGGTGGGGGGGGCAATTAGACTCTACGCTGCTGTTGTGCAAATATCTTCTGCAAATGATTTTATAGGCTAGTTTGCAAAGGGCGGGCACGGCATCGAGGTGCAACCATAACCGCGCCTGCTGGCAGCCTGCAGCGTAACACAGCTTTCTGTTTGAGAATCCCAAACGCCACCCCCACAAATCCAAAACCAGCGAGAGACAAAGCAGGCTGCTCCCTCTGGCAAAGGTGCACAATTTGCCCCCACCTTACACTAGGCTGGGATACAGATCACAGCATTTCCTACTGCGTCTCCCTGCCAGCAGCACCAGGAAACCCCCCGAAACGCACGGTGTCAGCCTGCAATTTTAACATGCTTTGCTCTAGGCCGGGCAGCTCCGGGTGCCTGCGTGCCTCTCCCTGCTGCCAGAGAGGGAGGCATATAAATAAGGCTTGAACTTTGTGTCAGTGGGCGCTGGGCCATCCTGGGCATTGCTCCCTGCCAGGCAGCCTACGCCACAGGGCAGGGGCCAAGGACGCTCACCAGCCATCGCTCCCACTGGGGCTTGTCCGTGAGCCGTGTTTGAAGAGCGAGAGCTGAAGGGACACCAGAGCCGGCCCCACAGCTCGCTCGCACCTCTGAAAGGGCCTAGGGCTGTGTCAGCAGAGACAGCTGGGGAGCCTGGGAGTCAGGACTCCTGGGTTCCATCCCAGCTCTGGGAGGGGAGTGGGGGTTACTGGTCACAGCCGGGGGGGCGGGTTGAGAGTCAGGACTCCTGGGTTCTATCCCAGCTCTGGGAGGGCAGTGGGGTGCAGTGCTCAGAGCAGGGGGTCAGGACTAGATCCAGGAGAGATGTTCTGGGAATTTGGGTTGGGCACGGGCAGGGTTATTCGATACCCCTGAATGTCAGACCCCCACGCCTGAGCCTGGCTGACAAATGCAGACTTGTTTGAGAGAGAGAGTGTGTGTGTGTGTGTGTGTGATGCTCTTTTCTCCACAACCAAGAGAGTGAAAATCGAGTCTCCCGGTCTGGGGTGCACCCAGCCTGTCGCCTCCTGCCCCGTACCCCCGAGTGCCTCCCCAGACCATGCCACTGGCCACGACCAGCCTGCGCTCTGGGTACTGTGCAGCCCTAGGCCGACGCGTTGTGGGGTCCTGGAGCCTGGTTACCTGAGCCAGCGCCTCCCCACTCGCCCCAGCCCCGAGCCGTCTGTGTGGGACAGGGCAGCCCTGGCCGGGAACACTCAGCCGGACGGTCACATTCATTGCCCCTTTAAGGCGTTGCTAGTCAACAGTTTGTTCCTTTAACCGTTGTTCCCAGGCTGGGCTGTTCACACGTCGCCCTGGGCTGGGGCAGAGTGAAACCAACGCCTGGGGGAGTAACAAGCAGAGCCAGGAGTTTGCGTGAATTCCCGGCTCAGACACACGCAGCGAAATGGCTTGACCTAGCAAGTCTGGGGCCCGGGCTTTGCTCATGGCGGCCGTTACCCCCCGGCTCCCGTCCCCCCGGCGCCCGTCCCCTCAACACCCGTCCCCTCGGCCCTGCGCCCGTCCCCTCTACGCCCATCCCCCCGGCGCCCATCCCCTCGGCTCGACGCCCATCCCTCCAGCGCCCGTCCCCTCGGCCCGGCTCTCGCCCAAAGACCCTGGGGCCTTTGGCTCCATAGGTGAAAGGGGTTCTCGGCCCCTGTCTTTTATAGTCCTGTGAGCTGCTGTTATCTTCCCCAGGGTCCCCGCGAAAGACAGTTGCGTCGAGCTGTGACAAAGGCAACGGAAAGGCGGCTCTGGGCTCTTCAAATCAAATTGCTCCGTCTCCTGCCAGCGCCTCCCCGGCCGCCTTGAGGCCCCTGTTTAACCCCCCCGCCCTGCCCGTGTTTAGGCCAGGCCTGTTCGATGCCATTGGCCGGGGCAGCACTGCCGGGTTTTTGAGCAGATGCTAATAGCGTCGTACAGGGAGCTGCTGAATTCCACCTATAATACAGCCACGGCCATTTCAGCATCTGGGCAGCGACCGCCGGGGTTGTTAGTTTTCAAACGAGCCCTCACAAGGCAGGTTGTGTGCGAAGACTATTGCAATAGTGTGTAGGGGTCAACTGGGGGGCGAGGGGTTCGGTCACTCGCATAATAACGTGACTCCAGGAGCTGGGGCTTTAGGAAAGCCAGGAAATAGTGCAAGACTTGATGTACAGGCAGTCAAGCGGGTGGCACTGCATCCCCTGCCACAGCTGAGGTCAAACCCAGGAGTCCTGGCGCCCAGCCCACTGCTAATAGCCAGCACTTTAGGGAACTGCTCTGTTCGTTCAGTGCTGGTAAAACCCAGCGGCTCCAGCTAACGCTAGGCCCAGGGAGGGCAGCCAGTGTCCAGGTGGAGGGCTAGGACAGTCCATGAATGGCACGAGGGCACCCCCTAGTGGTAGGAGCCAGGGTAGCCCTGCTTTCCCCCCCTGGGCAGCTAGCCAGTGACCCTGGCAGGGGAGCGGGGTCTAGTGGTTAGAGCAGGGGAGGGCTGAGAGTCAGGACTCACGGGCTCTATTCCTAGTGCGGGCGGGATCTACTGGTTAGAGCAGTGTGATCTTGAAGCAATTGCTAGACCACTCTAGCAGGGGATTGGTCCTGCTTTAAGCAGGGGGTTGGACTAGATGACCTCCTGAGGTCCCTTCCAACCCTGATAGTCTATGATTCACTCTGTGCCTCTGTTTCCCCCACCAGCAATGAGGCTGAGCCCAATGACCCCCCCTCCCCCTTCAGTCACTTCAGGTGATTTGTGAGCCCCAGCGGCTTTCAGTGGCACATAGGCCGTTTTCACCCAGGCGCTGCCCCCCCCCCCCGGTGGGTGGGCTCTGCCACGTGGGGGGCCAGGCACGGGGTACAGCTGAGGTGTTCGCAGCCCCCCTGCAGGCTATAAAAACACCAGGGCCCGGGGGGAGGCCGCCAGGCTTCGGCTGCCAGAGCAGGGGCTGCTTCTGGGCGGGTGGGGCTTTAGCCCCGTGGGGCTGGGACTCGGGGTTCGGGGCTGAGACTCGGGGTGGGGGTGGGGTTCGGGGCTTTAGCCCCGTGGGGCTGGGGGCTTCTGCCTCACGGGGCTCAGGGCTGGGCGCTCCAGGCTTCCGGCTTCAGCCCCGCAGGGCAAAGGGACTTGGGGTTCTGGGCCCCGTGGACCCCGGAAACCAGTTTGCAGGGGCCCCCCCCGGGTGCTGTGGCCCCTTGGTTGAGACCCAGAGGCATAGATGAGGGGAGCGCAGAGGGATCGGGAACAAATGCTGGCTCCCTTGCGTGCTAGTTTGGGGTGGGAGGATCGGGGTGGGGCAGAGTCGGCTCTCTGGGGCGCTAGGTCGGCGCAGAGGGGGTGGGAGAATCGGGGGGAGGGCAGAGCCGGCTCTCTGGGTCGCTCGGTCGGCGCGGAGGGGGTGGGAGGATCGGGGGGCCAGAATTGGCTCTTCCGCAACACCCTGGATGAGGAGCCAGCCCCACCCTCCATGGGCCCCATCCCACAGCGACACAGCACGGCCCAGCCCCCCTGGATTGGTTGGGGGTCCCGTGTGGACTCCCCAGCCCCCTGCTGCAGCTCTCTCTCTCTACACACCCTGGCTGTCCCTGTAGCGTCCTGGCCCTCCCCGCCCCATCTGTCTCTGCAGGCCCTGCAGGCCGGCCAGCTTCCCCCTGCCGGACCCCCTGCTGGAAGTGCACCTGGTCCTGGCCCCCCTGTCAGGCCCCAGGTCCGCTCCACAGCCTTGCAGGCCCGGGCGGCCAATGGGTAAGCAGGGCCCTGAGGGTTTGACAGTGGCACTCACCGTTGTCATTAGAGTTCAGAGTGAACAGCCCCATCGGACTGGCTGGCTGCCACCTCCCTCGTGGGGCTGCTGTTGCAGGCTATCTGCAGACTCAGGCAGCAGTTTCTGTGGGGAAGCCTAAGGGTGGGAGAGCTGGGATACTGGGCTGGCCACGGGGGGGCGGGGTAAAGATCCCAGCTCCAGAGGCAGGATTTGACTCTGGCCCCAGCCTTCTCCCCACAGGGCCTTTCCCCCAACTACCGCTGCTGACGACTTCACGGGTGATGGCATTGATTGCCATGGAGACCACATGTGAGGAGGGGCCAGGGCTGCCCTCCAGCCCCACCTCTCCCCAGAGACGCCCCCATTCGGGCACTGCCCAGGAGTCAGAGAGCAGCGACCTGGAGGGGGCTGTGCCAGGAACCCCCCCCCCCGCAGAAAAAGGTATGTGGTGGTGATGGGGGTGGGGCAGAGGCGTTGGGGCTATTCTGTGGTGGGGGCTGTGTGGTGGGGGCTGTCTTGGAGCCTGGGGGGAATGGGACCATGTGGGTGGAGGGGGAAGCTGGGGAGTTCCCCCCTCCTCCCACGTCTCTCTCCGTTCCGCGCTGGCATAAGGAATACATCACCTGCAATAACCCCGAGTGGGGGTCAAAGGTTAACGGGAAGATAGGCGGGTATGTTGGTCAAATGATGGCTCTGTTCGGGTGCGGCGTATAATGAGTGGATACGATGCTGAGGATGGATTGACCCTCATTTGGGGAGATTTAACGTTCAGGGAGTTTCTGGTTCCAGTTCATAGGGTCCCACGGACGAAGTCTCTCGGTCCCTTTCTCGTCGTCGATGCGCGATGGCGCTCCGGCTCACGCCTCCTGGTACCGTCGGTGTTCGGGGGAGCTGTCCCTGGACCATCGGCTGGTGTCTGAGACCAGGAGGCGCCGCACGAGCCGTGCGTAGCGTCGACCGATCCCGCAGGGCCGCAGCACACGCTTGTTGCAGGGGTCCCGGGCGCCCAGGGCGTCCGTCTGCACCGCGGAGCCCTTCGCTCTCCGGCGGTCGGCCAGGGGGGCGTCCTTCCCAGCGTCCGAGCTCGGGCTTCGCGAAAGGCGACCGAGACGGCGACGAGGACGCGCTTTTCCTGGGCCTCGTGGGTGACGCCGCCGGCGGGTCACAGCTGGCTGTTGGTGCCGGGGATGGCGCAGCTCACGGTGACCCCCCCCAGGCGCGGGGCGATGGCTTTCACCAGGGAGTGCAGGACGGCGCTGGGTCCTAAACCAGGCTGCTGCCTGCACTGCTGCTGGGGCTGGAGGAGAAGCTCAGCTCCCCCCTCTTCCCCCCCGGGCAGAAAACCCCCCCAGGATCCTAGGAACCAGCAAATCTGCAGCTGCCAGCGCTCAGGGCTCCGACCTCGGCCGAGGGAAGCTGCAGAGCCGGGGGCTGGGTCCTGGTACCACATTGGGGACAGGAAGAGCAGGGCCATGCTTCCCCCCCCCCGCCCCATTGAAAGGGCTGTGAGACCCCCTCCCAGGCAGTTGAGTTCACCCCCGAGATCCCCACATTGCCAGTCTGGGCTCAGCCGCCTCTGACACCCTCAACACCCGCTTCCGGGCACGGGCCCCTTGGCTCCTGGAGCCACCTGTGGCCCCTGCTCTCCTCCATTGCACCCAGAAGATAGATCCCAGCATAGCTCATGGCCCCACCATAACCGCCCCCCAGCCGCAGTGGAGGAGCAGCACCGCTCTCCCCAGAAGTGGCTGCACATCAGCACCCCGCCCCTGGGTGGGTCAGGAGGTGCTGGGGGCTGGAAGGCACGAGCCCAGGGCTAGGCCCCCCCATGGCATTGGCTGCGGCAGGCAGGGGCTGAGGGGAGAGACCATTCTCCACTCCCAGGGGCATTAAAGCCTCAGCCTGGGGCAGGACGGGGTATTCCCTGCAGAGCCCCCCAGAGAATCCCTGCCCCCCCCCCCGCCCCGCCACGGGTAAGAGTTTCTGGTAAATGTTTATTCAAGAAGAAATCGTCTCAGCGTTGGGGGGGGAGGGGCTCAGCTGGCAAAATAGACTTGATCCAAAAAGATTAAACACACTCCCCCCAAATCAAGAGCCCTCCCTGGCCCCCTCTCCTCGGAGCAGGACTTTCGCCATCAAACTCCAGGAGTTTAAAAATAATAATTCAGCTCTCCCCCAGGCAGGCAGGCACTGAGAGAGCCGGGAGCAGGGCAGTGAGGGGGGGCCCAGTCCATGGGGCAGGGCAGGGGGAGCAGCCGGCTACTTCTTGGCCTTGGCCGCGTTGCGCGGGGGGGTGACAGGGCGCCCACCGGGGTTCACGCCACTGAACTGCCCGTACTTGCCCTTGGTCTTGTCAGCCGGTTTCAGGATCTGCAGGAGGAGAGGCAGGTTGGATGCAGGGAAGGGGGGCCCAGCCCCCCAAGCCAGGGCCCATGCCAGCCCCCACAGCCCAGGGGACGTACCCCACACACCCCTCAGCCCCACAGAGCCCAGACTTGGGGTCCCCACAGCTCCTCGAAGGCCCAGACCCTTCCTCACCGGGGCTGTTACAAGGGAGGTTGTACTCTGCAGGAGGTTTCTTCCCCCTCTCACCGTTACCCCAGCCGAGGTCTGACACCCCCCCCAGCCCCTCCCCCCCCCCCCCGCCCCGACAGGGAGCTGCCCCATGGTGCTGGCGCCACACGCCCCCTGCCCTACCCCGGGCTCACCTGGAAGGAGCACATGAGCGTCTCGTCCACACTCATCATGGCGCCCGCGTTGTCAAACTCGCCGCAGTAGTTGGGGGCTGAGAAGAGCGTCACCAGCTGGCGCTTGGCAAAGAACTCGTAACCATCCTCCACCACCTGGGGCAAGGAGCCAGGAGGGAGTGTCGGGCCCTGCCCACCCCAGGCACCCCACTCCCTGCCTCCCAAACTGGCACAGCCGGGCCCCACAGACTAACCCCTCTCTGTCACCCACACGGGACGCAGGGGCCAGGAACAGACTGATCCAAACAATGCAAAGCACCTCCAGCCAGCCAGTTCCAGTACCCCAGCCAGGGGAACCCCCGCCCGCAGCGCACCCCACACAGCTCTGCCGATCCCCTGCCCCCTCCACCCACTCTGCCGATGCTCTTCCATGACGACCCCCAGCCAGGGCCACCCAGAGGATTCAGGGGGCCTGGGGCAAAGCAATTTCGGGGGCCCCTTACATAAAAAAAAGTTGCAATACTATAGAATACTATATTCTCGTGGGGGCCCCTGTGGGGCCCGGGGCCTGGGGCAAATTGCCCCCCTTGCCCCCCCCCGGGCAGCCCTGCCCCCAGCCCCCCAGCTCTCCCAGCCCTTCTGATGCCCCTCAATCCCACCCAACAGCACCCCCCCTCCCGGCTGGTACCTGGTGTGCCCGACAGATAAAGTCCAGGTCGTGTTTGTGCAGGAACTTGGCGACCACGTCAGAGCCGAAGGTGAAGGAGACGCCGCGATCGTTCTCGCCCCAGCCCTGGACATCCTTGTCGGGGTCGGACCAGAGGAGGTCGCATAGCAGGCCCTGATCCGGCACGTCTGTGGGGCGCATGATCCGGCGGATCTGCTCCATTGACTGCAGGTCTGGCGAGAGCCCTGAGAGGAGGGGGGAAATTAGTCTGTTAGACTCCGCCCCCTCATAGGAGCTCCACCCACTGCAGTAGCATATTAATAGGGCCCTTTTGTTTTCAGTTTTTATTTTATTTAATTTTCCCCAGGAATTTATCAGTGTTTATTACCACAACAACAAAACCAGGTGGAAAAAATCGGTGCAAAAACCTTCATTTTTCTGGGTAAATATGGGGTTTATTTTGGTGGACGGAAGGATGAGGGGAAGTATTCAGTAGATTAATGCCGTGAATTCCATTCGTCAATGTGGTTTGATCTCTAACCCCCAAATAAAACTTTTCATTTGAATGAACAGTTCCCTGGTGTAGCCTTGGAACTCTCCGCCTATAAATAGTGACCGTTAATAACTGGGCCGCACCACTTGAGGCGCGACCACTCAGCTTCGTCCTGTTCTCCTGTTTGGGTTTCTGAAAACTTTGGACTACGTCCTTGTGTTCTGAACCGCGTTCGGATACAGATTTCATTTGCTTCCCATTTCAGTGCGTCCGATCTCTGAACCGTTATCTGCTACCGGCTTGAACCGGGTACGTGGCGCGCATGAGATTCAGCCGTCCGTTCGGATGCGCAGGCACTTCAGCGCTCGCGTGCGGCCTGTTTGTTTCTTGTGTGTCTCTTCTAGACCAATACATATACACGCGGACGAATGTCTTATCGTGAGACTTAGAGCTCATGCAATGCTTTGTTTTTTCCTAATCAAACACGTTTTTTATATATATTTGAATGATACAAAAGCAGAGTGAAAATCAGAAAAAACGGACTCACACTTTTTGTAAAACCTGGAGATTTTTTGGTAAAGATCAGTTTAAACTGAAAATGAAGGGGCTTACATTTTAATTATCCCACCATACACAGCTCATATAGCAACTCCCTGCTCCCCTAATATCTGCCTTGCAGCCCCCCCATCCCAGATGTGCCCCCCACAGCCCCCCCAGCATCCATTAGCCCTGCCCCAGCCTAGCACCCTCCGCCTTCCCCAGCAGCGCCCTCAACTGGACGCAGCCCAGACTGGAATTCCTGAAACACCCCCCTATGGTGGCTCCGTCCCTGCCGGGGACAGGGGCATGGGGCACTGCCCCCCCACACCCTGCGGCCCCTCCCACACCTCCATGGCAGCAGAAGATCTTCTCGTCCACAATAGCGGCGACGGGCAGGCAGTTGAAGCAGTCGGTGAACGTCTTCCACAGCTTGATGTTGTAACGCCGCTTGCCTGTGGGGGACAACGGGGGGATGGGGGCCCAGCCACTGAGGGAGACAGGGGAGCGGGGCCCCCCCCAGGCTGGGCCCTGGCCTGCTGGGAGAGACCCGGCCATGCAGGGAGCCAAGTGAACTGTGCAGCCACAGCACACGGGGCCTTAGAATCATAGAATATCAGGGTTGGAAGGGACCTCAGGAGGTATCTAGTCCAACCCTCTGCTCAAAGCAGGACCAACCCCAACTAAATCATCCCAGCCAGGGCTTTGTCAAGCCTGACCTTAAAAACCTCTAAGGACGGAGATTCCACCACCTCCCTAGGTAACGCATTCCAGTGCTTCACCACCCTCCTAGTGAAAAAGTTTTTCCTAATATTCAACCTAAACCTCCAACTGCAACTTGAGACCATTACTCCTTGTTCTGTCATCTGCTACCACTGAGAACAGTCTAGATCCATCCTCTTTGGAACCCCCCCTCAGGTAGTTGAAAGCAGCTATCAAATCCCCCCTCAGTCTTCTCTTCTGGAGGCTAAACAATCCCAGTTCGCTCAGCCTCTCCTCATAAGTCATGTGCTCCAGACCCCTAATCATTTTTGTTGCCCTCCGCTGGATTCTTTCCAATTTTTCCACATCCTTCTTGTAGTGTGGGGCCCAAAACTGGACACAGTATTCCAGATGAGGCCTCACCAATGTCGAATAGAGGGGAACGATCACATCCCTCAATCTGCTGGCAATGCCCCTACTTATACAGCCCAAAATGCCGTTAGCCTTCTTGGCAACAAGGGCACACTTATGACACACTGCTGACTTCCTCCGTAGGGAGCGCCAGCCTGACCCCAGGGCCAGCTGGAGGCTCATGGGCTATGGGGCGGAGGCTGCCCTCTGCCAGGGACGCTGGCGCACTCATGGCTGGGGTTGTAGGGGATACGGTGGTCAGGGCAGAGGGGGTACAAGAGTGTAGATGTGGGGGGGGAGATGGAGAGTGCAGGCGGCAGAGTAATGCGGGCACACTCAGCGTAGAAGCCATAGAGGCGGTTGATGCTGGCGCACTCA